>NW_022437066.1:247555-324131 GCF_009761245.1 Sapajus apella | reverse complement strand
TGATCCCAGCTACTTGGGAGGCTGAGGTGGGAGGCTGCAGTGAGCTGTGATTGCACCACTGCACTCCAGTCTGGGTGACAGGGAGACCTGTCTCAATAAACAAACGATTAAAGTGGATACAGCTACAGATATAGATTTAAAAGATAATATAAAGAATTTCAGGACAATATATTTCTAGAAAAATATAACTGAACTATCACTGACTCAAGAGGAAATAGAGAACCTTCTTATAACCTTATTTTACAGAGAATCTTATAATTCTTAAAGAAACAGAATCAGTAATTAAAATCACAAACAAAACATCAAGCCCAGTCAGTGAGTTCCACTGAACTTTCAAAAAGATAAATGCTCTCTAACTCATTTACAAGGCTACAAAACCTGGATATCAAAACCTCATGAGAAGGACCAGTGCACAGCTGCAGAGTCTGGACAAGTTATTGGTAAACCAGATCTGAGTCATATGCAGAGATGGTACTAAATCACGATCGTGTTTGACTTTCCCCAGAAATGACAGGTTGGTTTAACTTCAGGAAATCAGTTAATGTAACCCATTCCCTTAACACACAGGACAAAAATTAGAAGGTCATTTCAATGCAGGAAAAAAGCATTTGACAGAATTTACCAGCTATTCATGACAAAAACTCCTAGAAATTAAGACTAGAGGGGAACTTTGTGACCTGATGAAGGGTATCTTTTTTTTTTTAAAGAACATAACAGGCCAAGCACGGGGGCTCATGCCTGTAATCCCAGCTCTTTGGGAGGTCAAGGCAGGCAGATCACTTGAGATCAGGAGTTCGAGGCCAGCCTGGCCAACATGGTGAAACCTTGTCTTTACTAAAAATACAAAAAAAAAAAAAAAAAAAAAAGATTAGCTGGGCACGGTGGTGCACACCTGTAATCCCAGCTACTGGAGAAGCTGAAGCAGGAGAATTGCTTGAACCCTGGAAGTTGAGATTGCAGTGAGCTGAGATTGCACCACTGCACTACAGCCTGGGTGACAGAGCAAGACTCTGTCTCAAAAACTAAAAATAAAAACAAATAAAAGAATGTAACGAGCATCATATGTAATGGTGAAAGGTTGAATGTATTTTATTTAAGAGGAGGAACAGGACAGTCCCTACGATCACACTTCTGTACGTGGTTGCACTGACTTGCACAGTAAATCTCAGCCAGCACAGGAAGGTAGGAAATCAGGCCGGGCGCGGTGGCTCACAGCTGTAACCCCAGCACTTTAGGAGGCTGAGGAGGGCAGATCACGAGGTCAAGCAATCAAGACCATCCTGGCCAACAAAGTGAAACCTCGTCTCTACTAAAATCACAAAAATTAGCTGGGCGTGGTGGTGGGCACCTGTAGTCCCAGCTACTTGGGAGGCTGAGGCAGGGGAATTGCTGGAACTCGGGAGGCAGAGGTTGCAGGGAGCCGAGATCGCATCACTGCACTCCAGCCTCGCAGCAGAGCCAGACTCTGCCTCAAAAAAAAGAAAAAGAAACAGAAATAAAAGGTATAATAATTTTTAAAAAAGCATTGTTTTGACATATCTATACAGAAAACATAGAGAAATGTAACAATAAGTTATTAAAGTCAATCAAGAAGTTTAGAAATGCTGCTGTACATAAAATCAACATACAAAACAACTGTGTTTGTAAACGAGTGACAGAAAATACAACTTTAAAAATGGAATCCTTCATAATAGTGTGAAAAATATGAAACACTTGGAAATAAACATAGTATAAATGTGCAGGACCTTGACAGAGAATATTATAAAAGTTTATGAGATAAACTAACAATGACCCTAATAATACATATATATTGCTTATGGATTGAAAGCCTCAATACCAAAAATGTATATTTGCCCCAAATTGATCTATTGATTCTATACAATTCCTGTCAAATGTCCACTGTGTGCATGCATATAACCTGATGAGTTGATCCTAAAAATTACAAGGGCAAATAAAGGATCAAGAATAGCAAAAATTTGGCCAAAGGCAGTGGCTGACACCTATAATCCCAGCACTTTGGGAGACCCAGGTGGGCAGATCACCTGAGCTCAGGAGTTCCACACCAGGCTGGGCAACATAGCCAAACCCTGGCTCTATAAAAATTCCAAAAATCAGCTAGGCATGGTGGTGAGGTAGGAGGCTTGTGAGGCTCGTGAGACTGCAGTAAGCTGAGATTGTGCCACTGCACTCCAGCGTGGGCAACAGAGCAAGACCCTGTCTGAAAAAAAAAAATTCAAAACATTATGGAGGCATTAACCTTTTAATAACATGTTTGTAATCAGTGCAGGGAGTACTGGCCCAGAGCAGGGTGAGGAGCTCGTCTGAGCAGAGCGGAGAGCAGACAGTTGGGGCCCTTCGGTGAATGGTGTCATGACAATTTAATTATATGAAGATGATGAAAATGGCACCTGCCTCACATCATACAGAAAAATCATTTGCAAGTGGTTTAAAATAGAAAAAGCAAAGCTGCACAAATTTTAGAGGAGAATATAGGAGAATCTATTCTCAAATCTTCCAAAGAATCTCTCACAACAATGAACAAAGGAAGAATTTCTTAGGATTCAAAAAGCACAAAACATAGGGAAAAGCTGGATATATTTTGGTTACAGTATAATGAGAAACTTCTACATATCAAAAGAAGCACAGAATAAGCAAAGACAAATCACAGAATGAGAGAAGATACTGCAGCGACACACGTCTGATGGAGGATTTGTACCCAGAACATGTAAGGACTCCTACAAGTCAATCAGAAGGAGAGACAGACCAAGTTGAAAAGTGGATGGAAGATTGGAACAGGGACTTTGGCAAAGGTGAAGACGCGCATGAGCAATGAATGCAGGAAAATACCCTGCTCCATTAGCAAGGAGGAAAGCACAGATTAAAACAGAGCGAGGCACGAGAAATAACTGCCAGACTGACAAAAGCCTGAAGGCCTGTGACACAGAACGCTGGGCGAGGTCGAACAGGCTGGGTCTGTGCGGGCTGCAGGATGCTTGGCACCGCACTCTGGGCCCTAATTTAGCAGCACCCAGTGAAGGTGAGACCACGTCCCATGGCCCGGCTATTCCTCTCCTCGGGTTAGATCTGCAGGCTGTTGTCCAAGCACCAGGAGAACGACATTAGATGCTCACTGGAGAATTGAAATAGCAGGAAATGGACAGCAGCACAAATCTCCATCAAAGTAGAATGGATCAATAAATTGTCACACAATGGACTGATGTATGTGGTGAGAACAAGAGATTAACAGCTACATGCAGCAACACAGGCGTGTTGCAGCAGCAGAAGGCAACCACTCAGTTCTCGTGTGAATTTCAAAAGCATGGGGCTGGGTGCAGCGGCTCACACTGTAGTCCCAACACTTTGGGAAGCCCAGGCAGGTGGATTGCCTAAACTCAGGAGTTCGAGACCAGCCTGGGCAACATGGTAAAACCCTGTCTCTACTAATATACAAAAAATAATTAGCCGTTTGTGGTGGTACACACCTGTAGTCCCAGCTATTCAGAGACTGAGGCGCGAGAATTGTTAACACCAGGGAGGCAGAGGCTTTGGTGAGCTGAGATGGCACCACTGCCCTCCAGCCTGGGCGACAGATTGAGACGGTGTTTGAAAAAAAAAAAAAGAAATGACTTTCAAAAGCACGTACAACTGCACAATATATTGCACATAGATGTACAGAGAGAAAGAGAACGGTTAACACAAAACTCTGGACAGTGATGGCGACCTCGAGTGAGCTGTCCAAGCCTGGTACCCTCTTGCCTGAGTCCTGTGCCCTCTCGCCAGGACCAGGCAAGACATTCTTTTTTTGCATCAGCAATTTTTCTTTCTGTTGAGTCATTGGCATCAGCATACAAAGTCCAATAATAGCCCCTACCTTAAAAAACAATAAAAACCTCCCTTAATGCTGCTTCTCTGTTGTTCCCTGTCTCTGCTCCCTACCTCACTGGACAAGCTGTCTACACCTGCTGCAGGCACCTCCTCACTGAGCAAGCTGTCTACACCTGCTGCAGGCACCTCCTCACTGAGCAAGCTGTCTACACCTGCTGCAGGCACCTCCTCACTGGACAAGCTGTCTGTCTACACCTGCTGCAGGCACCTCCTCACTGGACAAGCTGTCTGTCTACACCTGCTGCAGGCACCTCCTCACTGGACAAGCTGTCTACACCTGCTGCAGGCACCTCCTCACTGGACAAGCTGTCTACACCTGCTGCAGGCACCTCCTCACTGGACAAGCTGTCTGTCTACACTTGCTGCAGGCACCTCCTCACTGGACAAGCTGTCTGTCTACACCTGCTGCAGGCACCTCCTCACTGGACAAGCTGTCTACACCTGCTGTAGGCACTTCCTCACTGGACAAGCTCTCTGTCTACACCTGCTATATGCCCTTCCTCACTGGGCACTTCTTCACAACTCATTCTCTTCAATCTACTTCACTCAGGCTGCTTATCTGTGGAATTGTACTGTCCGGGTGATGGGCACCTCTGTCTTCCCTCTCTCATTGCTGAATGGTCCTCATCTCTGTGGACCACAGGTGCTCCTCCCTTGGCTCCGGACAGGGCACTCTCCTGACCCCCCATGCCCTCACCACCTTCATTCTTGGGGAGTGCTGGTGTGCTGTCTTGCTGTGGCCGCTTCCTCAGTGGTGATGTGTTAGGCAGGGTGACACGCAAAGGGACCATCTACCACAGTCTGTGCAGGGCACGGGGAAGTCCCAAGGGCCAGGAGCCACCGTGCCTGCATGATGCTACCCTCCGCTGGTGGGAACAAGGGAAGCAGGCAGGAACTGGAACCGGAGAGAGAGAAAGGAGAGTGGTGGGTGCCTGACCCAGCCAGAGCTTCAGTTGAGGTGCACAGGCAACGCTCGGTGACCTGGCTGGAGTAAGTCAGAGGAGTAGACGCCTTGGCCTTGCTCTTTCCCTCCCTCAAGGGCCTTTGGTGCTCCTGTTGGCCTACCATAACCAGAAACCAGAGGTCAAGGAACAGGCTGACGTGGCTTCGAAGGCCACACCGCACAGCAGGGAAGGACAGAGAGGCCACGGCGAGCCCAGCCTCCAGACGCAGCAGCGGCCTCCCTCAGAGACCCCACCCCTGCAGAGCATCTCCACCTCTGTGCCCAGTAGGCAATGCTTAATTTCCACCCTGTGACTAACAAGCTCTTCCCACCGTCCTCCCCATCTTCGCAAAAGGCATCCTCATCGACATAGTCGCTGAAACCAAAAACGAAGAGCCTTGATTTCTATCTTTCCTCCACATTTCATGCTGGACACACCTGCTCCAAGAGAAAGAGGCACTGCTCACTGCCCGCTGGCTCGAACCACACCACCTCTCTCTGCACTGCGTCCAAATCTCATTGGGCTGCGACTTATCTCTGTTGACAGCCCCGCTGGCAGCCTCCCCGACGGCCTTCACACCTGCTTCCCAGCTAAGCGAACCCTCATTTTGTTTGGGGCAACTATGTGCCCACCTAGTGTGTGCTGGCGGTCCTGGTCCACTTTGACACATGTTCACTTTCCCACCCTTCTAAAGCCAGGGCTGGCCACATGGCCCAGGGAGGCCTAACGGGGTTAAAGAGATGCTTGCAGGGGAGCCTCTGCGAAGGCTTTCCTTTGTTAGAAAAGAAAATCGTAAACGGGTACACAAAGTGGACATGCTTTGGACACCTGCCACTTCCTTTGCGTTTGAGACGCTGGTGTAAGGGTGTGAGGCCTTGTGCTATGGCAGCCACCCTGGGCCACGAGGCAACAGGCAGGAGGGCAGGAAGCGTATGCGGGGATTTTGGAGGGAGGAGAGATCGTGGCTTCGCATTCAGTGAGGCCTCAATGGCGTCATGCGAGCCGCTGCTGGCTGGGAAGCGGGTTGCCTCCGAATGCTTCGTGAGTGATGCAGCAGCCGAGCCTCCCGCAGCCCACTCCACGCGGCAGCCCGAGGGGCCCTTCAGACGCCCAGGCGCCTCTGCCGGGAGCCGGGCGGACCGCCTCGCGCTCACACGGCCTCCGCCTACACTCGGCGGCCTGCGAGCTTCGGGTCCGAGAGGGTCCCTTGTTCCCGAAGGTCTCCCACGACCCTGGGGCAGCCTTTCTGGAGGCTGTGAGGGCCACGGGCCTGCACCAAGCGGGTGCTGCGCTTTGTACGAAACTGTCAGCTCCGCGAGGACCTGGGGCTGCAGCTGGGAGCCCGGGACAGGCCCGGCCCGCGGCGGGCGCCCAGCGCGGCCCGGGGACGGCGGTGGCCGTGACGGGTTCCCTCACGGGTGTGGCCCGCGCGGGGTCGGAGGCTTCTCCGAGCTCAGATTCCGAAGCCAGCCCCCGGTGGAGACGGGAGGTCCCGCACCCGGGCTGGGGGCCCCGACAGGGGCGTCCGCGGGGCCCCGAGGCCGTGAGCCGAGCGCACCCGGAGGGCGGGAAGGCGGGGACCCGGCGGGACGCGGCGGGCGGGCCTGGGCCTGGCCCCGGCTCCGGGTTGCAGCCCCGCGGCTGGTGGCGCCTCCAGACTGGGCCGAGTCTGCGGAGCTCGAGGGCGCCCAGGGGCGACGGGGCCCGCAGAGCGCGCTCCGGGGACCGCCCGGGCTGGTGCGGAGCGGCCGTCGGGGCCCCGCGGGCCCGTCCGCTCCTGGGCCCGGCCCAGCCCGGGGGTGGGAGGCGCCGCGCGCGGGAGGCGCAGCCCGACGGGCCGGGGCGGGGCGGGGGCGGCCGCGGGGCGGGGCCGGCGCGGCCGGTGGGCGGGGCCGGCGCGGATTGGTCGGAGCGCGCCACGTGACCGGCCCCTTATAGGGCGTGGCGCGGGCCCCCGACTCGGGTGAGGCGGCGGCGGCGGCGGCGGCGGCGGGGCCGGGCGAGGTTTGCTGCGGTCCGGGCGGCTCCGCTGCTGCTCCGCGCCCTCCCTGCCGGGGCCGCTGGGCCGGGGATGCACGCGGGGCCCGGGAGCCATGGTCCGCTTCGGGGACGAGCTGGGCGGCCGCTATGGGGGTCCCGGCGGCGGGGAGCGGGCCCGGGGCGGCGGGGCCGGCGGGGCGGGGGGCCCGGGCCCCGGGGGGCTGCAGCCCGGCCAGCGGGTCCTCTACAAGCAGTCGATCGCGCAGCGCGCGCGGACCATGGCGCTGTACAACCCCATCCCGGTCAAGCAGAACTGCTTCACCGTCAACCGCTCGCTCTTCGTCTTCAGCGAGGACAACGTCGTCCGCAAATACGCGAAGCGCATCACGGAGTGGCCATATCCTGCCGGGCGGGGCCGGGCGGGGACCGGGGCGGGGGCCATCTTCCCGGTGGCCAGGAGGGCGCGACCCGGGGAGGCGCCGGGAGACGCCGCGCTGGGCGAGGAGGGGGCGGAGAGCCCCGGGCCCCTCGGAGCGGCGGGAGCGGGAGCGTTTCCGTGAGTGCGGCGGGCGCGGGGCGGAGCCCCTCTGCCCCGCTCTCGTCCCGACGCACGCCGGGTCCTGGGGAGCCTGGTCAGTGCACAGCGCGCGGCCAGCCTGGAGGGCACCGAGGGCGAAGCCGCGTCCGTGCAGGTGCGAGCGCCGAGGGGACGCGGCCGTGCGCGCGCCTGGCTGCAGGTGCCTGCGTGTGCGGGCCGAGCCGGAGCCCGGCGTTGCGCGTGCGTGCGCTCGCGATGCGGGCTACATGTATGTTCACGTGCCGTGTAGGTCCATGTGCTGCGTGTCGAGGGAGCAGCGTGCGCCTGCGCGGGGTCCCCCTCCAGCCTCGCCTGAGGGCGCTCGGCCCCCTCCCCTCGGGGCGCCGGAGCCGGGCGGAGCCGGGGCGGAGGCGCTGTCCGCGGTGCTGAGGACCGCTCGGGCGTGCGGAGGGGCTGGCGGCCCAGACTGCTGAGGCCCCGCCTGCGGCCGCCCCTAGGGATGGGGGCGGGAAGTGAGGGAGACCTGGCCGCGTCTGCCCGAGGGGGTCTCCGGACCCAGTGGTCTCAGCTCCTCCGGAGACAGCCTGGCGGTGGCTGCTGCACTGGGCGCTGCTGGTCTCGGCCTCATGTCTCCCTCCCTGCCGCGCCTCCCGGCCACTCCTTAACCCACACACTCCGTTCGAGTACATGATCCTGGCCACCATCATCGCCAACTGCATCGTGCTGGCCCTGGAGCAGCACCTCCCTGACGGGGACAAGACGCCCATGTCCGAGCGGCTGGTGAGTGCCGGGCTGGGCCGGAGGGCGGGGTGGTGGGGAGGCCTCGACTCCACTCTCTTTTGGGATCTGTGCGTGAGCACAGCTTTCTCGGGCAGGGTGGTCTGGGCAGGGTCCCTCTCTGCTGAAGGAAAAAGAAGACCTGGCAGATAACACCTTCCTCGAGGGCTAGGGCAGCTGGGGTCACCAGCTCAACCCTGGGCGGGGCCACGTTCGCCCCCGGGCGGTCTGCCTTGTGCCAAGAGCTATCCCTGCACCTCAATGGCCAGTTCTGGCTTGCAGCGCTAGACCTTGATCCAGGAACCCAGGTTCTAAACCTGGGGCGGGGAAGGGAGAAGGGGTATTTGTTTCTTCCGAAGGTTGGCTCTGAGAGTCACCTGTGCCCTGCTGGGCTGAGACGGGCTTTGGCCTGGATGTGGGAACCCTGAGCCTCTCCCTCCAAGTTGTCTTGTATGAAACTGCTTGGAACCCCTTCTTCTGGGGGCTTCCCTGTCCTGTGGGACGCATTCCTTCTCTTACATTCTGAATCATTTTTACCCGTCACTAGATTTTGGCCAAGAGGTCCCAGTGGTAGCCCCTGGCGTAGCATAGAGCCTGTGTGAGTCGGGGTGCCAGGGCAAGGCCTCTGTGGGCTCAACAGGAGGCGGGGTGGAAGGCCAGCTCCATGGGGTCTTTGGAGGGACTGGGTTGGAGGAACGGCGGCATTTTGGAGGTGAGCAGTGTTACTGAGGTCAGGGCATGTCCCCCAGCCCCCACTCTTCCCCATGGCTGGCCCCTTGTTTGGGTTCTGAGTGCACCCAAAGACTGGCACTTCTGGGTGGGCAGAAGGCAGAGCAAGTGTGGGCCCAGGGGGTGCAGGGCCAGAGGTGTCCAGCCTCTCTGGGGTGTCAGGAGCTACTCCCTCTTCCCTTGAGCCTTGGCTTCCACCCTCCACCCTCAGTGTCTTGAGTCAAGGGCTATTCAGACTTTAGCCTTGAACCTGAACTCCTCTTGAACCCAGGCCACTGCAGGCCCAGGGGTGGGGAAGGGGAGACAGGGAGCCTGTTCTGGAGGTGGGGCACCAGAAGATGAGGGATGGGTGGCCGAGGTGAGGAGGTCTTCATGGAGCACAGTCTGGAACGCACAGTGGAGACTGGGTTGGGGCAGGGTGGGGAGGAGGAGTGTGGACAGCCCAGCCTCACCATGAGGCAGGTGTGAGTCATGGTCCCTATGGGGGACTTGGGCAGGAGCCTGGTAGGGCCCTGCTCTGGCAAGTGCCCACTCTGGAGGCCAGAGAAGAGGGTCAGCATGAGGGGAAACTGAGGGTTCAGGTGGGGAGCCTCGAATGCCAAGCCACAGGAAGCCTGGCAGGGCCAGAGTTAGAGGGAGGCAGGCCCAGGGGCCAGGCCAGGGTAGAGGCAGGGAGGATAAAGCTGTCCTGCCTTGTCAGGTGGCACATGTCCAGCCATGCAAGTTCCTGCCTCGCAGGTGTGGGAAGGTTTGCTTTGTGGTCATGAGTCAGGGGTGGCCAGCTAACCTGTTGGGAAAACTGCAGAATGTTTCTGCTCTAGGCTAGCCTGGAGATCTGGGGAGCTCTTGGCCAACCCCAGTGCTGTGTGCAGGCCCAGCCATTAATGCCCCTTGGGATGGATGGGAGGCTGTGCTGCTGCCCACAGAGCTGGCCGGGGCTGGGTGGTGCCTGGCCCTCGGTGGGGCCTCCCTGGCTCCCTGCCTCCAGGGGCTGTTTCCCACCAACCCATTGACTCTGGACCTGCCTTGAGCCAGGCCCCAGCCTGCAGTGCAACACCAAGCTGCCTGCACACCCATCCCTCCCACCCAAGCCAGCCCTCAGCCTGGGGCTGGGCAGGGCAGAGCTGTGAGGAGAGGGCTCAGGGTGGGGACTCCTCCCCAGCCGAGGGTGCATCTGGCCTGTTCCCTTTTCCATCCAGGAGTTTTCTGTGAAGATCTCTGTCTGCTGGGGCCCCACTGTTCCCCTGTGGCTGATGGTCAGCAACCTCACACCTTGGGAAAAGGGGTCCCTCTTAAGTAAACTAGACCAGAAGCCTTGAGGCCAGGAAGAGCATGGGCCTTATCCCCTACTGTGAGTCAGCACGGGTCACGAGGGACCCTTGGGTGCCGGCAGCTTCCACCAGGCACTGCCAGCCAAGCCTTGGGCCAGCTCCACCACAGGGCAGGAGAAGCCCAGGCTGAGTAAGGCAGGAGTCAGATGCGGGAGAGCCCTGGAGAGCCCGGCTTCCTGGGGAGGAAGGAACAGGCTGTGGAACTTCTGAAGCTTACCTTGCCTGGCTGCTCTGCGGCAGCCCAGGCCCCTCCTTGGCAGGGCAGAGCAGCTGCTTCCTCCTGTGACCTCCACAATCCTGAGGGTGAACCCTCAGGGGAGGTCTTTGAAGCTGACCTTCTCTCCCTACCCCTTCACCTGCTTCCTAAGGCAGCAGCCCTGGGGTGCAGGTGTCCGACACCCCCGTGCCAGCCCTGCACATGCGGCTCCTTCGGCCCACCCCCTCCCCGCCGGGGCTTGCCTTGCCCAGGGGCCTTCCCTGCCAGCTCTACCTGTGTGCTCATGAGGAGTCTTTGGGGTCTCCCCAAGCTCCACACAGCCCCATCTCTACCCTGTTTGCTGCCTCCAACTCAGCACTGGAAGGGCCTGGCCCGGCTGTCTCGTGCTCAGAGGCTGTTGGATGGAGCTCAGCCTGGGGTGCAGGAAAGGGATGTTTCTAGGATCAGCTGTCTTCATTCCTTTGCTGCACTGTTCCCTCCACCTGGATCCCTTTCTCAAAATCCAGCTGCGGAAGCCCTGCCTGCAGGTGCCACACCCTCTGGGAGGCTTGGCTCTCTGAGGTTTGAGCCCAGGGTGGCTCCCAGCCTCAGGCCTGGACAGGTTTGCTGCCTCCAGGGTCCTCACAAATGTGGCGGTCATCGCTTGGCACCCTCAGGGCCGAGGTTATGCTCTCTGTTTCTGTTTTTCTTTTTTTCTGTTGAGATGTGCATGTTCTGGTTATTTGGGTGCATGTCGAATGCATAAGTAGGGCCTGAACTCAGTTCAAGAAAACCCGAGCGGTATCCAGGCAGCCGTGTGCAGGGGCTGGAGCCCAGGCTCCCACCCAGAGGCTGCTGTGGCCTCTGCCTGGGTCTTGGGCATTTCTGTGCTTTCTGTCTCCCTCATGTTGGATTGGGGATGACCTCATGGGGTGTTAAAGGATCACCCTAGTTACTACACAAAAAACTACTTGATAAGCACCCATAACTAGTACTGTTACATCACTGTCTTCCCTGAAGCAAGGCCCATGCGTGGTGCTAGCAGGGAGGCTGGGGCACCACTGTGACATGGGCAGGAGCAGAGATGTCAGGGTGGGAGGCATGAGGGGACCCCAGCATGACTGGGACGTTGCTGTTGTAAACAGTGGTGCATCCCATTAGGGGACACGTGCAGACAGCAAGCAGGCTCAGTGATGGGAATGGCACTCTGGAGAACCTGCAGGGTATTGGGGACAAGGCGAGGTGTGTCAAACCCTCACGAGGGCTGTGGCCACCGCGCAGTGGGGTGGGGTCCTCACCGACCATCTGTCTGCCGCTGCACCGGGTGGGGCCAGGGTGACCTCTGTTCTGTGCTTCCCCTAGGACGACACGGAGCCCTATTTCATCGGGATCTTTTGCTTCGAGGCAGGGATCAAAATCATCGCTCTGGGCTTTGTCTTCCACAAGGGCTCTTACCTGCGGAACGGCTGGAATGTCATGGACTTCGTGGTTGTCCTCACAGGGTAGGCAGGCTGAGGCTGGGAGGCCGAGTGGCCGGGTGCTTGCTGTCGGAAGCTCGGTTGTGCTGCGGGGCTGGGCACTGCAGTCTCCTCGCTGAGGTCCCCCATGGCCCTGCTGGAGATGAATGAGTGTGAGAAAATGTTTTGTCTTCCTGTGTGGGATGGGGGTGCTTCTCCCAGAGGTGCCAGTGCTGCATTTCTTGCTGAAGGGAGAGTCACAGTGACCTGTCCACAGGAGGCACTGGCTTGCAGAGCCCACAGGCCAGGGGCCACCAGTGTCCATGGCTGGCCTGAGCCAGCATGGTACCTGCTGGAGGCAGCTTTGTTGCCCAGGTGAGGGGTTTCCCAGGGAGGAGGAGGACTGGACGTCCAGCGTCACCCAAGCCTGTGGTCTGGGAGGGGCACTTGGCATTTTGAGTTCTGTCCCTAAGCTGTGGTGTCCGCCTCGGAGCCCTCACGCTGCCCGGGATGAGGCTGTGTGTGTCAAGCACTTTCACAGCTCCCAGCACCAGGAAGGTGCTTCGGCAGTTTCCTCTCAGCCACTTTCTGCAACAACAGCTCACAATTCCCAGCATAACCAGAGGTCTAGAAAGTGGACCCAGGCGGGGCTGGGTGGGGGCTCGGGCCCAGGGCTCTGCACCCCACCCTGCTGGGTGTCAGCTCCCAACCTGTGCAGTGGGCACTGTGCTGTCTTCTTTCCTGGTTCTCTGGCCGGCCAGGCAGAAGGCTGGGCTGGGCTGCTGTGGCTCTGGTGTGGAGAGAGGTGGCTGGGGGAGTGAATGAGTACCTGGGGAGCTGCCCCCACAGAGCGTGTTAGCACAACTCCAGTCTCAGAGGCTCTGTGCTGGGCCAGGGACCACCGTCTGCTCTTCCTGAGCCTCGTCAGATGGAAGAGGAGGGAGCAGGCCCCACAGTAAGCGAGAGCTCTCCTTCCAGAGCCCTGTCCTGACCCGGTGACTGCCCTGAGGCACCTGGTGTACAGGAAGGCATATGCAGGGGTGTTTGGGCTGATGGCAGAGGAGGAAGGAGGAGGCTGTAGACGTCCTTGAGTCTGGAGCTCATGCCTCCAAGGCTGTGTGTGTGAGGAAGAAGCAGTCAGCCACATGGCCTCTGGGCTCTTGGGTGAGGCCCTTGGAGGGAGCCCCACATTGCTTGCTGGATCCTGGGGTGCTGCCCCCATCTGCTCTCCTGCTCCTGAGCCTGGAGCCAGCCCCTGCTGGGTGGGGGCAGTGTTTGCAGAACTGAGCTTGGGGGGGTCCCATGGAAGACTTGGCCCCCAGAGCTGTCTGTGATGTGCTGGGCCCAGCAGTGTTGGGGTGGCTTCTGTGCCTTTCTGCAGCATGGTCCTGTGGCAGAATTTATGGAAGGCCCTGTGGGAGTCTGCGATTCCACTAGCGATGCCTGTTGGGGGCTAGGGTGGGAGGTGGCTGGTGGAGAGCATGGCCCCCAAAGGACTGGGCGCTTCCATGTCCAGTGAGCACTTCTGGAGGTGGCCCCGGAATCATTGTAGCTGTTTACCTCTCTCTCTCCCTGTGGACACGAGTCCCTGAAGACAACAGCGTCTAATTTTTCAGGGGTCCCTAGAGCTTCACTTGGGGCGGGCACCCAGGAGGGGGCAGCGAGCATCTCCTTAAGTAATGAATTGTTGGGGTATAAACAGTGTTGAGGGGTGCAGGCCGGTGGGGTGGAAGCTGGGTGGAGGCCGCAGGACCTGGCCTCATGGGGGCACTGTCCATGGTGCTGAGTATGTGGGCGCTAGGCCAGGAGGAGCCGCACCAAGCCCTGGGCAGGACCGCTGGATCTCCCAGTGCACAAAGACGGCGCCCAGGGCTGCTCCTCCTCCCCTGCCCCTTCTCCCCCTCACCCTTCCGCCTCCCTCCTCCGTTTCTCTCTTGGTCTCTCTTCCTTCCCTGCTCCCTCTTCTCCCTCTTCCCCTCCCTCCTCTCCCCTCCCTTCTCCTCCCACTCTGCTGTCTAGCCCTTTGTCTACTCTGTGCACTCTGGCTCTGGCCCTCTTGGTGTCTTGGTATCTCTCTGCCTCTCCCTCTTGTTTTTTCTAACACCCCTCTTTCCCTTTGCTTGGGTACGTCTCTGCTCTCCTGTGTCTGCGGCAGGGCTGGGCGTTGCTGGGGTGGCTTCCAGGTTCCTCCGCCTCCACACATCTTCCCTCAAGGCAGCCTGGGTTGTGTGGGGAACCCCAGGTGGGAGGTGATCTGTGTCCCATGGGGCCACATGCTGGCCCCAAGTCATGTGGGGGAGCTGCTCTGCTGCTCCCGCTTGGGGCACCTGGGGACACGTGAGCCCTGTGTGTGTGTCTGTGCATGGAGATGGCTGGGTCCATTGTGGGGCAAGTGCTGATCCTTGAGGGGCTCAGGGAGGAGCCCTCACCTCACCCCTCTGAGCCAAGGGCCTGTGGGTAGTGGGTGGCTTTCTTGTTACTTTGTTGTTTTTAATTAGAGTTTATTCAGTTGGTGCTCAGAGGGCTGGAGGAAGAGGCAGACAACCTGATCTGTTGCTTGGCAAAGCCTGGTGCGCCCTCAGAGGCCGGCTGGGGCTGCTCTGCTCCTGGAGCTGGTGTGGAGCTGTTGGGGAGCCCTGGGCCCATGCTTCCCGCTGCCTGGGGAGCATCTGAGCCTCGGTGTTCTCACCTGGGAGGAGAGGCAGGTGCTTTCCATGTTCTCACCTGGGAGGGCCCTTCCATCTCCACTTTGCTTCTTTCCCAGGACTTTGGGGCACCCTCTGTTAGCCTGGATGTGTGCGTCTGGGGTGTGGGGGTGCTGCAGTTTCTCATGTCGCTGAGCCCCTGATGCCCTGGGGAGCAGATGTGGGGCCTGGGACGGGGTTCCAGCCTGGAGGGCCTGTGAAGATCAGAGGGTGCTCCTGAGAACCCCCAGGCCTGTGAGGGCTGCTGGCGGCTTCCTGCCCTTGTGTGTGCCTGGGGCCTCGAGGCCCTCAGTTGCTGGCCCTGCTCCTGGCTGGGTCAGCCCATGTCTGGCCACCTGAAACTCCTCTGACTCCCTTGGGCTGGGATGAGGACACAGTGACTAGGCCTCTGCCACGGGACTCTGCCTCATTTTCAGGAGGGCCCCTGGCAGCTGGCTGTCTCCTGTGGCTGTCTGAGCAGACCATTTGCCAAGAGAGATTCTGGGCCCAGGAGCGAGGCGTTCCCTCCCCTGCTTCTAAGAGCACTGTGCTACCTGGATGGGGTCGGGGCTGAGCCAGCTACCCACACAGAATGGGCCTGGGATGAGGGCAGGGGCCTGGTGTCCGATGTGGGGGCCTCCAGCCGCTCACCCCAGTATGATCCCCGCTGAGTGCCAGGACCTCAGGCTGTGGGGAGGAGGCGGGAAGGTAGCTGCTTCCCTGGTTCTGTCTGCCCTCCCATCCATGCCTATGCCCCATCTACCATCCTGCCCTCTGCTCAGCTCTCTGGCCCTGTGTCTGTCCAGCCAGGCGGGCTGCCCTCGTCCTGCTCATCATCCATTCACCAGTGTTTATGGAGCCTCTGCCGGGTGCTGAGGACTCAGGACTGAATGAAGCCAGCTGAACTCTGCCCAGTGGACCGTGTTCTGGGGACAAGACACCTCCAGGCCTGTGTTCCTTGTAGCCCGGTACAGTGTGGTGCTTAGTGAGAGCAGTCAGCACATGGATGGATGAGTGATGGTGATGAGTTCTGTGCTTTTTTCCCCACATAGAAGATGGGATACAGCATGCAGGGTGCAGGCCTGGGGGTGCCACTTTGCATGTGGTAGTCAGAGGAAGGACCGAAGGGCATGAGGGGTGAGTGATCCCGTGGTGTGGCTCGAGGCAGCAATTTGAAGGACGTGGGTGTTTCTGTTATCTTCAGAACTTGAGACCACACGGGATCCCCAGAGAATGGGGAGCGGGGAGGAAGAGCTGCCCTGTGATGGAGACCAGGGCACCTGGGCTTATAGGCTGCAGCTGGCGGTGCAGTGGGCAGAGCAGCAGAGGTGTGGCCTGGCTGTAGACGGAGTTTTAGGAAGGAAGAGCATGCTCTGCTCTGCAGAGGCCACGAGAGAAGCCGGATCTGTGCGCTGAGCCCCATGGGTCTGAGGCAGGAGCTGGGCTGGCCGTGTGGTGGCGGCGGGGTCTTGTTGGGAATGGGAGGAGAGGGCTTGTGGTGGACACCTGCAGGCCATGCGTGTCTTTCAGAGAGTTTTACAGCAAAGTGAGGCAGAGAGCTGGGGCAGGGGCAGGAGGGAGATGGAGGCCAGGACGGTTTTATGAAGTTGGAGGTTTACAGCCCATCCGTGCTGTATGTGTAGTCCAGGAGGGAAGGACAAGTGGACTGTGTGGGCGGGAAGGGGACAGCCCGGGAGCCATGAGGGAAGCAGAGTCCAGGACCTCCGGGGGTGCTTAGGCCAGCACACGTGGGAGGGGTGGCATGGAAGTCCTCCTCTCACCGCATCTGAGTTTCCACTGAATTTAGAAGCAAGTCCATCCGCTGAGATGGGGTGGGAAGAAGTGAGACCGAGGAGGGAGCGAATGCATGGGTGTGCGGACTGGTAGCTCTTCCCCGTGCCGTTCCAGCCTCTGCCTCCTCCCAGCCCCGTTGTCGTCCATTCACCGCTTCCTTAGGAAGGGGCTCGTCAAGCGCAGCTGCTACCTCCTCGTCCTGTTCCAGTTGCTGGGGACACAGCAGTGCACAAGACAGGCTGCTCCTGCCCTCTCTGAGGCTGTGTCCTCCTGGAAGAGGCGGGCGGTGAGTGCCGCAGTCAGTTGGGTGAAGCGTGTCCTTCTGCTGGGATCGGGTGGCCCCTGGGAAGCAGCTCCAGCAGGGGAGAGGCTGTGAGGGTGGCAGGGGCAGGGTGGGCCTTGGCTTGGGTGTGGGAGGGCTCTGAGTATGGGTGTGGCCCGACTGACTCCTGACGGGTGCTGGGGGCACGGTGTAGACAGTAGAGGAAGAGTGGGAGCCGGAAGCGGTGATCCAGGTGGGAGTGTTGAGGGCTTG
The DNA here is from genome assembly GCF_009761245.1 of Sapajus apella. Classification (NCBI taxonomy): domain Eukaryota; kingdom Metazoa; phylum Chordata; class Mammalia; order Primates; family Cebidae; genus Sapajus; species Sapajus apella. The sequence continues at coordinate 307,281 of NW_022437066.1, read as the reverse complement.
GACCGGGAGTGGCGCTGGAGGGCACTGTAGGTTGGCTCTGATGCCTCAAGAATGTAGAACCCACAGGAAGCCCCGTGGCACCTCCAGAGTCCGTCACCCATCAGCACAGGTGCCTTCCCCTTCTGTGTCCCTGCCAGTCTCACACATGGCCATGCTCACAGTCCTGTCCCCACGTCTCTGCCTCTGCCCTCCCAGGCCCCTCAGGAAGCCCCTGTCACAGCCTCTGGCTGTGGGGCTGGTTCCACCTGGGGGTCAGGGGTAGGGCGACAAGTCAGGGCCCCCAGAGCCCAGAAGCCCCAGACGTCCCCACCCCTGTCATGGCTCCAGCCTGGTGCTTCCGTTCATTGTCCTTGGGGACTTCAGAGAAATGTGTCCTGGCTCAGGCAGGCGGCTCTCCGGGGGACATTTCCAACCACAGCTTCTTGTTTTAGTCTAAATTAAACTGGGATCTCTTTCCAGGACATGTAATTAGAGCCCAGCTTCCTCCCTGGATCCGGCCTCCTGTGGGGTGAAGAGGGGGTGTGTGGCTGTGGCACTGGGAGCGAGTCTGGTCGACGGAGCTCAGGGGCCAAAGCAGTGCTGACCCTGAGCTTCCTGGGTCGGCTGTCAGCCACTGGGTGACTGCTGTGGCCTCCTGTTCTCTGGGGCTTTGTGGATGCAGGCCAACTCAGGTGGTGGCAGGCACTTCTGGGGTGCAGGGAGAGCCAGGCCCAGCTGAGGGCTCCAGGGATGGTCCCCATGGGCAAGGAGGGTCCACCCAGGAGTAGCGGCCATGTGCAAATGTGCAGCCCACGGACACTGCCTTCCCGTAAGGTAACCCGACATTGTGTCTGAATACAGGTGACGAAACACTGCCGAGTGGCCAGGACACGTTTGGGAGTGGACTGAGCTGGGCGTGTCCACGCCATGCTGAGCTCCTCTGCGCCAGGCTCTCTGCCTCAGTCTTGGGTCTACAGCCCTGCCGGAAGCTCAGCCTCCCGACCCCTGGTGCTGGGTCAGGCTGGGGTTTGCCAGATGTCCTCTCCGCTTCCCTGCCTGAGGCTGGAAGTGGCCTTTGTAGGCCCTGACCCTGCCTCGCTCACCCCCACTGTGGCCGAAACCAGTGGAGCAGGGGCTGAGTTCTGATAAGCGGTCCCTGGAAAGCAGGGAGTGCCTCCGTGTTCTGGGGCTGGGGCTGGGGTCACTCCAGGCATCACCTCGCCAGGGACTCCAGAGACCCCCTGGTCCTGTGGTGTCACTGAGAACCCACAGTGCAGGGCCCCTGCCCACGTGCAGTCAACGTGGTGTGGCTGTGAGGGCCAGGTGGGGCAGCGGGAGGTGGCTGCTCATCTTGGACCCTGTGTCCCTTCCTGACAGCGGCCTCTGCATCCTGGGGATCGGCCTGGTGCTGCTCTGGTAGGGTGGGATCCCAGCCCCCTCTTCAGCACACACCCCTGGCTGGGTCTTTATAGAGGGCCTGGCTCACACCCCTACTCCCTTTCTCTGTGCCCCCTCCCTCTCTCTCTGTCTACTTCTTCCTGCGATTCAGGGTTCTTAACATTCTCCTGGACTGGAGGGCAGAACTGGGCCTGCAGGGAGCACCTAGGGTCTCCTGATTCTGTGTGAGGTGGGAGTCCACACTGGCTGGGCGTGAGACCTGTGCGGGGCTTGGCTGGGCGTGAGACCTGTGCGGGGCTTGGCTGTGCTGTGTGTGGGAGACTGACCCTGGCCTCAGGCTCCAGTCCTGTGGGGTCTTCTCTGGGGTCTCCGTATCTCCGTGTGTGCTATGAGTCAGGGAGGAGATGCCTGAGGAGCCCAAACCTGGAGACTCCCTGGGTAGAAGCAGTGTGGGGCTGGCTTGCTGCACGGACATCGGGTCAGCACTGCAGACGCCTGGGTCTCTCATACGCCTGGCCTGGCACAGCAGACCTGAGGGAGGGTTGGCCTCTCTGCAAATCTTTCACCAGGCGGCCTGGGGGACAGAAGGAGCCCAGGCTCAGGGCTGCTCTCGGATACCACAGACTTTCCCAGGGGGAGGCGGACATGGGTGGGAGAGAAGGGAGGAAGGTTTCAGTTCAACCCAGAGGAATTTTGTCATTCATGGGGGTCCGGACTGCTGTCCCGAGGCAAGCGGGGCTTGGACCTGGCGGTCAGTTCTTTATTCATATGTCCCTGATATGGGCCAGGAACTTGCTGGGCACGATGGAGCCAGGGCCCGGCCCCGCCAGTGTATGTGTTCTGCCAACTGCGAAGTCCCTGTGGCCCAGGACCCACTCTGGGCTCCTAGTCTGTCCTCTCGACAGTGACTGCAGGCCGGGCTCCCGGGCGGGCGGTTCTGCAGGTGTGCACCGTCCCCTCCACACCCTTCTCCTCAGGGGTCCCATCAAGAGGGATTTCCTGCCCCAGTAGCTGGAGCGGTTTGGGTCTGGGGAGCTTGTGGTAAGGACAGTGAGTGGCAGGGCTGGAGGCTGTGAGGCTGGGGTAAGCTGAGAGAGTTAAGGGAGTCTCAGCCCAGGGCCCAGTTCCCAGGGGACAGTGTGGGAGGGATGGGGCAGGCCGGCAGGGCAGTCAGAAAAAACAGGAGACTTTATTGATGGTACACGACAAGGTGGGGCTCCCTAGTCCCCTCCCTCTTCAAGGGGTCTGCATGGAAACTGTGAGGAGGCACAATTCAATGTGGTGGGGGACTCCGTGTGTGTGGCAGGGACTCCTCAGCAGTGAGGGCCTCTCTTCCTCTCGTGCTCTTGCTGGGGCTGGTGGTCCAGGGGTCTTACTCCTTGGAGGCCATGGTGGGACATGAGGTCCACCACCCTGTTGCTGTAGCCAAATTCATTGTCATACCAGGAAATGGGCTTGACAAAGTGGTCGTTGAGGGCAATGCCATCCCCAGCATCGAAGGTGGAAGAGTGGGTGTCACTGTTGAAGTCGGAGGACACTACCTGGTGCTCAGTGAAGCCTGTGATGTCCTTGAGGGGGCCCTCCAATGCCTGCTTCACCACCTTCTTGAAGTTGTCATATTTGGCAGGTTTTTCCAGATGGCAGGTCAGGTCCACCACTGACATGTTGGCAGTGGGGACGCGGAAGGCCATGCCAGTGAGCTTCCTGTTCAGCTCAGAGGTGACCTTGCCCACGGCCTTGGCAGCACCAGTAGAGGCAGGGATGATGTTCTGGAGATCCCCACGGCTGTCACACCACAGTTTCCCGGAGGGGCCATCCACAGTCTTCTGGGTGGCAGTGATGGCATGGACTGTGGTCACGAGTCCTTCCACGATACCAAAATTGTCATGGATGACCTTGGCCAAGGGAACTAAGCAGTTGGTGGTACAGGAGGCATTGCTGATGATCTTGAACCATGTCATGCTTCTCATGGTTCACACCCATCACGAACATGGGGGCATCAGCAGAGGTGGCAGAGATGATGACCCTTTTGGCTTCCCCTGCAAGTGAGCGCCAGCCTTCTCCATGGTGGTGAAGATGCCAGTGGACTCCCCCATGTACTCAGCACCAGCATCACCCCACTTGATTTTGGAGGGATCTTGCTCCTGGAAGATGGTGATGGGATTTCTGTTGATGACAAGCTTCCCGTTCTCAGCCTGGACGGTGCCATGGAATTTGCCGTAGGTGGAATCATACTGGAACGTGTAGACCGTGTAGTTGAGGTCAGTGAGGGGAATCACTGATGGCGACAATATCCACGTTACCAGAGCTAAAAGCAGCCTTGGTGACCAGGTGCCCAGTATGACCAAATCCGTTGACTCCGACCTTCACCTTCCCATGGTGTCTCAGGGCTGCGGCTGTCTGTCCAACAGGAGGAGCAGAGAGCCCATTTTCTTAATAGAAACTTTCGCAGAGCAAAACTTCTAAATTTTGATGAAGTCCAGTTTGTCAGTTTTTCCTTTTGTAGATGAGGCTTGTGGTGAGAACTCTTTGCCAGCCTAGAGCATGAAGATTTTTCCTGTGATTTTCTTTTGCTAAAAGTTTTGTCAGTTTACATTTTACGTGTATCAGCTGTGAGGTTTAGGTTGAGGAGTTTGTTTTGTTTTTTGCCTGTGGATGTCCAGTTACAGCAGTACCATTTGTTGAAAGGGCTATATTTGTTCCATTGGATTGCTTTTGTGCTCTTATCAACAATCAACTGGGCATGCTTGTCTGGATCTATTTCTGGGTTCTTTATTCCATTCCATTGACCTGTGTGTCTTGTCCCTCGTACCACAAGTCCTAGTCACTGTAGTTACGTAATAAAGCTTGAAATTGGGTAGACTTACTCCTCTGAGTTTGTTCTTTTTCTTTTAAATTATTTTAGCCATTCTAGTTTCTTTGTCTTTTATATAAGTTTTAGAATTATCTTGTCATCATATACAAAAAATATTGATAGGAATTATATAAAACCTGTGTGTTAGTTTGGAGAGAGTGAACATTTTTACTGTGTTAAGTCTGCCAATCTAGGAACATGGTCTGGGCCTCCCATTTATGTAGATCTTTGATTGCTTTCATCAACGTTTTGCAGTTTTAAGGGTACAAGTCCTGTACGTGTTTTGTTACATTTACATCTAAGTATTTCTTTTATTTTGTGTGATGATAGATGGTATTGTATTTAAAATTTTGGTATCTGTATGTCCATTGCTGGTATATATAAAAACCATGGATTTCTATATGTTCATCATGTATCCTACAACCTTGTGGAACTAACTCGTTAGTAGTTCGAGGACAATTTATTTGTACATTCTCTGGAATTTCCTATGTTGACAAACATGTAATCTGCAAAGAGAAGCGGTTTTGTTTCTTCTCGTCAAATCTGAATGCCTTTCCCTTCTTACCTTAGTAAGCATTTACTAGAACTTCTAGTACTCTGCTGAAGAGAGTGCTGTGGTGAGGGGCATGGCTGCTTTGTCCCTGATTTAAGGAGGGACCATTAAGAATAATGTTAGCGGTGGGTTTTTGTAGTTGCTCTTTATTAAGTTGAGGCAGTTTCCCTCTGTTCTAGTTTTCCAAGTGCTATTGCAGTAAATGACTGTTAGATTTTACCAAATGCGTTTTTTGCATTGGCACGATCATGTGTATAATGATTTTTTGAGTACTGAACTAGCCATACATCCCTGAAATAGACATGGTCGTGGTATGTAATTCTTCTGATATTGCTGAAGCCTATTTGCTAGAATTTTGTTAAGGATTTTTTTTTTTTTTTTTTTTTTTTGAGACGGAGTTTCGCTCTTGTTACCCAGGCTAGAGTGCAATGGTGCGATCTCGGCTCCCCGCAACCTCCGCCTCCTGGGTTCAGGCAATTCTCCTGCCTCAGCCTCCTGAGTAGCTGGGATTACAGGCACGTGCCACCATGCCTGGCTAATGTTTTTTGTATTTTTAGTAGAGACGGGGTTTCACCATGTTGACCAGGATGGTCTCGATCTCTTGACCTCGTGATCCACCTGCCTCGGCCTCCCAAAGTGCTGGAATTACAGGCTTGAGCCACCGCGCCCGGCCAAGGATTTTTACTTATGTATTCATGAAGGCTGTTGGTCTGTGGTTTTTTGTTTTTGGTACTGTCTTTGTCTTGTTTTGATATAAGGGTAATGCAAGCTCCATAAAGTGAATTGGGAAATGTTCTTCCTCTTCTATTTTCTTTCTTTCTTTTTTTTTTTGAGACCAGACTCTCACTGTGTCACCAGGCTGGAGTGCAGTGGCACAATCTCAGTTCACTGCAACCTCCGCCTCCCGGGTTCAAGTGATTCTCCTGCCTCACTCAGCCTCCAGAGTAGCTGGGACTACAGGTGCGTGCCACCATGCCTGCCTCATTTTTATATTTTTGGTGGAGACAGGGTTTCACCATGTTGGCCAGGATGGTCTCGGTCTCTTGACCTTGTGATCTATCCCCCACGGCCTCCCAAAGTGTTGGGATTACAGGCATAAGCCACTGCGCCCAGCCCCTCTTCTGTTTTCTAAAAGCCATGTGTACAGATGGAGTTAGCTCTTTAAATGTTTGTTAGAAATCTGCAGTGAATCCAATTGGCCCTGGAGATTTCCTTTTTGGGAGCTTTCAAAGTATGCATTCAATTTCCTTACCAGTTATATGGATATTCAAATTATCCTTTTGGTATTGAGTAAGTTGTGTCAGTTTGCGTCTTTTAAGGACGTGGTCCATTTAGTCCACACAGTTGAATTTATGTGTGTAGAGGTGTTCATAGCGTTCTCTCATTATCCTTTTGATGTCTGTAGGGTTTGCACTATCTCTCGCTTACATCGGTAATTTTTGTCTTCTCTTTTCTTGTGTGTGTGTGGTTTTTTTTTTGGTCAGTCTTGCTGGAAATTTGTCAGTTACATCAGTTTTTTTCCAAAGAACCAACTCTGATTGGTTTTCTCTTTTTTCCTTATGATTTCGTTTAGTTCTGCCCTTATTTTATTACTTGTCATCCTGTTTGTTTTGAGTTTATTTTTCTCTTCATTTTCCCTGTTCCCGTGGCAACAGCTTAGACTAGTGATTGCAGTTTTTTTTTTTTTCCTGTAAATTTGCTTCTTAGGCCGGGCGTGGTGGCTCATGCCTGTAATCCCAGCACTTTGGGAGGCCAAGGCGGGCGGATCACCTGAGGTCACGAGTTCAAGATCAGCCTGGCCAACAAGGTGAAACTCCATCTCTACTAAAAATACAGAACTTCACCAGGCGTGGTGATGGGTGCCTGTAATCTCAGCTACTCAGGAGGCTGAGGTAGGAGAATCGCTTGAACCTGGAAGGCAGAGGTTGCAGTAAGCCAAGACTGCACCATTGCACTCCAGCCTGGGTGACAGATTCTGTCTCAAAAAACAAAAACTAAAACAAAAAATTTGCTTCTTAGCACTACTTTAGCTGTATACTACACATTTTAATATATTGTATTTTCGATTTAATTCAATGTATTTTTATTTTGTGCTTTTATCATTTTATCTTGTTATTATTATTTTATTTTTTGAGATGGAGTCTCACTCTATCACCCAGGCTGGAGTGCAGTGGCACAATCTTGGATCACCGCAACCTCTGCCTCCTGGGTTCAAGCGATTCTCCTGCCTCAGCCTCCCAAATAGCTGGGACTACAGGCGCCCGCCACCACGCCAGGCTAATTTATGTATTTTTAGTAGAGACGATATTTCACCATGTTGCCCAGGCTTGTCTCCAACTCCTGACCTCAGGTGATCTGCCCTCCTCGGCCTCACAAAATGCTGGGATTACAGGCGTGAGCCATAGTACCTGGCCTCCATATGTTCAATTTAAATTTTGCTTTAGACTACCTTTTTGACCTATAAATTGTTTAGAATATGTTAGTTTCTAAGTGTTTGGAGGTTTTCCAGCATCTTTTTATTATTCATTTCTAGTTTGATTACATTGTTGTCAGATAACACTCTGTGATTTCAGTAATTTTTTTTTTTTTGAGACAGAGTCTTGCTCTGTCGCCAGGCTGGAGTGCAGTGGCTCAATCCCAGCTCACTGCAACTTCTGTTTTCTGGTTTCAAGCAATTCTCCTGCCTCAGCCTCCCAAGTAGCTAGGACTACAGGCGTGCACCACCACGCCCAGCTAATTTTTGTATTTTTAAATAGAGACGGGGTTTCACCATGTTGGCCAGGATGGTCTCGATCTCTTGACCTCATGATCCACCTGCCTTGGCCTCCCAAAGTGCTGGGATTACAGGCCTGAGCCGCCGCGCCCAGCCTGTTATTTTTTAATATATTTGTTAATTCTTTCCTCTGTCCCCTCTATTCTGTAACTGGCCCATCCACTTAGTTTTCATTTTGTTTATTGTATTTTTTAGTTGTAAAAATTTCATTTTATTCTTCTTTAATCTTCTCTTTCACTGATGATATTTTCTGTTTTTTTTTTTTTTTTTTTTTTTTTTTGAGATGGAGTTTCGCTCTCGTTACCCAGGCTGGAGTGCAATGGCGCGATCTCGGCTCACCGCAACCTCCGCCTCCCGGGTTCAGGCAATTCTCCTGCCTCAGCCACCTGAGTCGCTGGGATTACAGGCACGCGCCACCATGCCCAGCTGATTTTTTGTATTTTTAGTAGAGACGGGGTTTCACTATGTTGACCAGGATGGTCTCGATCTCTTGACCTCGTGATCCACCCGTCTCGGCCTCCCAAAGTACTGGGATTACAGGCGTGAGCCACCGCGCCCGGCCGATATTTTCTGTTTTTTTGGTTAGTTGCAAGGATCTTTACAATTGTGGAATTATTTTTATCATAACTGCTTTACAAATATTTATCAGGTAATTCTAATATATCTGTTATCTTGATGTTGGCATTTTATTGTCTTTTTTCATCTAGGGTTAGATCTTCCTTGTTTTTCATAAGATGAGTGATTTTTTTTCACTGAAAGTTGGACATTTCCACATAATTTCTGAGACTCTGGATCTTATTTATTTATTATTGTTATTATTTTTTCAATGGAACCTCCCTCTGTCACCCAGGCTGGAGTGCAGTGGCACGATCTTGGCTCACTGCAACCTCTGCCTCCTGGATTCAAGTGATTCTTCTGCCTCAGCCTCCCTAGTAGCTGGGACTACAGGCGTGCGCCACCAGGCCTGGCCTGCATCTTACTTAAACCTTCTGCTTTAGTTGGGCCTCACCAAGCCTGGTCCTGAAGGGGACAGGGTGTGCTGCCTGCCTCAGCCTCCCTGGTAGCTGGGACTGCAGGCGTGCAGTTTCCGTGGTTGCTGACCAGGCCTCATCCCAGGCCATGGTGGCCTTACTGCTCAGAGCTTTGCTGCCCTTGACCTCTTGCGAGCTGGACCGGGCACTCCAGCCAGCCCAGCGCCCCAGTGGAGATGAGAGTGACAGCTCAGGAGATCAGCACGAGGGGCTGTGGAGCCTTTCCTGCAAGGGCCGCCTACTTCTCCCTGAAGGAGGTGGTTTGGGGCTTAGTGGCCATGGTGTCCACTCTGTGGGGTCCCCATTCTGTTCTGCAGCCCTCTTCGGGGGGCACAATGGGGAGGTTTCTGTACGTGGCAGGAACCTCCCTGTGCTTTGAGCAGGGACCGTGGCACCCATGTGGGGCTGGCCTCAGCGTGTTTCCATGTGTGTTGTTGTGCCACTGTGCGGGTGCAGCATCGTCATTCTGGGGCCCCGGCCCCAGCACCACCTGCTCCTGGTTTGTGAGTCTGGACATGCGGAATGTGCTGTCTTTCATTTTTTTGAGATGGAGTCTCGCTGTCGCCCAGGCTGGAGGGCAGTGACGTGATCTCGGCTCACTGCAAACTTCAACTCCCAGGTTCAAGCTATTCTCCCGCCTCAGCTCCTGAGTAGCTGGGATTACAGGAGCCCGCCACCATGCCTGGCTAATTTTTGTATTTTTGATAGAGATGGGGTTTCACCATGTTGGCCAGGCTGGTCTTGAGCTCCTGACTGCAGATGATCCACCCGCCTCAGCCTCCCAAAGTGCTGGGATTGGGGTGTGCTCTCTTAGCCTCAGTTTCCTTGTCTTACAAAGAGCTGTGTAATGGTGTAACCCCTGAGGGTGTCGTGAGGGTCCCTGGCATGTAGTAGATGGCTTACACGCTGTCATGTGTGTGCTTGGGGATGGGGTCCCCACATGCCATGCCCAGCTCTTATTCTACCCGGTCCTTGCTTTGGAGCAGGCTAGGTGGCTTCCACTTCTTGGCCTGTTGGAGCGGGGACTGGGTGGGGAGGCTGAGGGGGTGCTGTGGCATCTTTAGCCGAGGCCCACAGGCTGTCTGCATGGCAACTACAAGCAGGCTACTGGGTGAGAACCAGTGCCCTGAAAGTCAGTGACCAAGCAGATTCCAGGGACAGCGCCTCCCCTGCCAGCATGGCTCCCGTGTAGAACCAGCCTAAGAATAGTGAGTGGTCTCCCTGGGCTGGGGCCTGACTGGCATCTGCCCCACCTGCCCTGGCCCAGGGACCCTGCACCTGCACAGGATCTCTAGTCTCCCCAGGCTCAGCACCGACCCTCTGAGGGGCTGCAGCGGGTTGATGGGGCACGGGTAGGCCTCTGCCCTACAGGGGGCAGCAAGAAGCGAGGACAGGGGCACAGGAGCTGGCCAGGAGTGGCCAGCCAGATGCACGGGGACAGGGGAGCTTCAGTAGTTTTTTGAAGACAAATAACAGCTCTGAGTCCCCAGTCACCTATGACAGCTCTTGGCATTTTCAGAAATAGAGGCTGTGTGGGGTATGGCTGGGCTGAGCAGTGTGGAGGTGGCTAACCAGGCCTGGCTGGGATGTGCCACAGAAGCTCCTCACTGACGGCTGTGGAAAGGCAGGGTGCCCTCCTGGCCCATGCGGAGGGTTCATGGCTGGAACCTAGAGTCTGGGGGTTGTGGGGTGAGTTCTGGGTTGGGGTTAGGGTTGGGGGCCCAGATGAAGCTTGCAGCAGTGTGGTTCCAGTCTTTCTTCCCTCTGTGGGGCTGGGAGCACTCCCTGACCTTGGGTGTCAGAGTGAGGGCGGGACTTCACGTGTGACTGCTGGCATGTCTATGCCATGGGTCTGTGCCATGTCTCTCTGTGTCTGTGCCATGTGTCCCCGTGTCTGTGTATGTGTCTATTCATCTCTGTATCTGTGTCTGTGCCGTGTGTCCCTGTGTCTATGTGTCTGTGTCCCTGTGTCTGTGTGTGTGTCTGTGTGTCCCTCTGTCTTTGTGTCCCCGTGTCTGTCTGTGCCATGTGTCCCTGTGTCTGTATGTCCCTGTGTCTGTATCTGTTCGTCCCTGTGTCTGTGTCTGTGCCGTGTGTCTATGCCATGTCTGTGCCATATGTGTGTGTGTGTGCCATGTGTCCGTGTCTGTGTCTGTGTGTCCCTGTGTCCGTGTCTGTGCCATTTGTCCCTGTGTCTGTGTGTCTGTGTCCTGTGTCCGTGTGTCTGTGCCCTGTGTCTTTGTGTCCCTGTGTCCATGTCTGTGCTGTGTCTGTGTCCTGTGTGTCCCTGTGTCTGTGTCTGTGCCCTGTGTCTTTGTGTCCGTGTCCTGTGTCTGTGTCCCTGTGTCCGTGTCTGTGCTGTGTGTCTGTGTCTGTGCCCTGTGTGTCCCTGTGTCTGTGCCTGTGTGTCTTTGTGTCCGTGTTCTGTGTGCTGTGTGTCTGTGTGTCCCTGTGTCCATGTCGCAACTTCCACCTCCTGGATTCAAGTGATTCTCCTGCTTCAGCCTCCTTAGTAGCTGGGATTACAGGCACATGCCACCATGCCCAGCTGATTTTTGTATTTTTAGTAGAGACAGGTTTGCCATGTTGCCCAGGCTGGTCTTGAACTCCTGACCTCAGGAGTGGAGAAATGCTGGGATTATAGACATGAGCCACTGTACCTGGCCTATCGCAGCTTACTGGGGAAATCTTCATCCTGTGCTTCTACCCTCTGACAGTATGTCCCGTAAACAGTGAACTTCGGTGGGTTTAGATGTTCACAGAGTTCTCCAGCCATACCACAATCTAAGTTTAGAACATGTCCGTCATCCCAGCAGAAGCCCCGCCCCCATCCGCTGTCTTTCCCCTCCCCTCCCTTTGCAGCCCCAGCAGCTGCGTCTTCTCCCGCCATGTGGATTGTCGGTCCTGGGCTTTCCTGTGAGTGAGTCACTTCGTCCACGTCCTTGTGTCTGGCTTCCTTCACTTAGTGCTGTGTGAGCCTCTTTCACGTTGTACCAGTTCATCTTCTTCTGCTAGCATGATGTCGCGGCTAGCATGATGTCGTTTGGCTTTCTAATAACACTGTGATTAATGTCTTTGTAACTGAAGCTTCTTGATTTTGCATTATTTTGATGGCACAGATTTTCAGAGTGGATTGGGTACAAGTGTTTAAACAATTTCACGGCTCCTCACACATCTGCCAAGTTGTTTTCCAAATGGGATATATCATTGGTATTCACCAGCCTGTGTACATCAGAGGGGTGCTTTGTGTTCTCTTTTCTCCTTTCAGACACAGTCTGGATCTGTCGCTCAGGCTGGAGTGCAGTGATGTGATCTTGGCTCACTGCACCCTCAACCTCCAGGGTTTAAGCAGTTCTCCTGCCTCAGCCTCCCAAGTAGCTGGGATGACAGGTGCCCGCCATCACACCTGGCTAAGTTTTTGTATTTTTAGTAGAGATGGGGTTTTACCATGTTGGCAAGGCTAGTGTTGAACTCCTGACCTCAAGTGATCCACCCTCCTCGGCCTCCTAAAGTGCTGGGGTTACAGGCGTGAGCCACCGTGCCCGGTCTAAATCATAAGTTTTAATGTCAGCTTTGTCACCACTGGCACTTGCCAAAGCTCTTGTTAATTTATTCAGTATAAACCTGTGCATTGTTGCTGTTTTACTTGTTTGTTTCCATTACTGATGAGCATGAGCGTGTTCACACATTACTAAACAGTGTTTACTTTTGTGAGTTATCTCTGGAATTCTTTGCCATTTTATTTTGGAAATTTCCCCACTAACGTTTATTGAGTGCACACTGCCTGCTAGGTACTGTGCCAGGCCTGGAGCTAAGAAGGAAAACACTGGTTCCTCCTGGAGAAGGGGAAAGTGGGGGTGGAGTGAGAGGTCCCTCTGGCTCTGAGCCCCTCCCCATCACCCCTCCTCTTCAAGGAAGCTGTTGCCTCCTTGCTTTTCAGTAGGATGTTTCTAGAGCCTAAGGCTTCCGGACATAGAAAGCACCCAATGCTTGTATTGGTATTTAACGCTTGTTAAGTTCACAAGTGTGTACTGTAATTTCCTTTTTTCTATTGTTGTTAATATAACATATTTAATTTAAACACCTCAAAGTTATGTAATTTAGTATTTGTTTAAATGTCAGCAGAGGATAAATATTCTTCCTCTCTGTATACAAAACGTACTGATTTTCTTATTTTATGACACACACTGCCACCATCTCGAGATATTCACTGTTAATATTTTGAGCGATTTCCTTCCTTCCAAGCTTTTTCTGTGTGTAGGTTTTTAGTTACACAATTGCTATCACACTCCAGGGTTACTGCGGGCACCCTGCTTCCGTCGTGGGCTGGCCACGTTGTGCAGCAGTGCAGGCTCGTACAAGATGCAGGACGAGGGCCCCCACGGTGCTCACTGCACACGGAGGTCTGACGTCCCAGCAACCCCCACCGCCAAGTGTCCTGAAGAGACGATTCTGCCTTGTGGGCAGGACTGTTGCATTCTTCCTGTCAAGCATGTAGGCTATTTCCTGTTTTGCTCTTGTTGATGAATCAAAACACATACATACATCTTTGTACGTCTCTGATTATTTCCTTGGGACAAATGCCTAAAAGTTGTGTAACTTTTGTTTCCTCTGTAAATTATACTATTAAAAAACTCTTGGCCAGGCGCGGTGGCTCACGCATGTAATCCCAGCACTTTGGGAGGCGGAGGCGGGTGGATCGCCTGATGTCAGGAGTTCGCAACTAGCCTGACCAACATAGTGAATTCCTGTCTCTACTAAAAATACAAAAAATTAGCTGGGTGTGGTGGCAGGCACCTGTAATCCCAGCTACTCGGGGAGCTGAGGCAGGAGAGTCACTTGAACCCGGAAGCGGAGTTTGTGGTGAGCGGAGATTGCGCCATTGCACTCCAGCCCGGGCAACAAGAGTGAGACTGTCTCAAAAAGAAAAAACTCGTCACCTTCACATCATTTGGACATGCCTCGTTTTGACTCATGTGCGTTGCTGGTCTCTCTCGGCACCTGTGGCCCCGTTGTGCAGCTCAGAGGAGTGTTTTAATGTCTCATGAGGCCAGTCCTGTGCTCCTTGCTTTTTTCTTTTTTGAACCCTTCTTCAATGTTTTGCTTACTTAGTTTTCCAGGTAGATTTTGAGATCACTTTGTTGTAGTCCCAAGAACTCCTGTTGGGATTTTGTTTCATTTATCAGGGTATCTAAATTGGTTTCAGGAGAATCAAGTTTAGAAATAAATATATATTCTGTCTGTCCATCCAGGAATAGTGTGTGTCTTAAAATTTATTCAGCCCTCCCTTTTTTTGTAAATAGATTTTGTAGTTTCTTTATGAAAGTCACCTGCACTGTTAAAGCCATTCCTGAGTGGTTCGTATTGATTGGTGGCATTTCAATTGAGGCGTTTATTTCGTTGCATTTCCTGGCTGTCCCTGTCTGGTGTCACTGCTGGTTTCTGGGGTTTGTCCATCTGTCAGGCTGCTGGTTCTGGGTGCCAGTGCACACCCCTTCTGGACAGAGCTGGGCAGCGCTTTGTTTGCTGATGGGCTTGGAGCGAAGTTTTGGTTGTGATTACAGTATCTGGAGGTTGCTTTGCCTGCTTTTTTTTCTTTCTCTTATTGGTTTGATCTCATCATCCTGCACTTTGGAGCTTTGTGCTGCTTTCTGTCTTTTGGAAGTTGGGAGGGGCCACAAACCAGAAGGAAGCTTTTCAAGTGGATGCTCTGGACCGTTGGGGCTCACAACTTGGATGAGCATTGGAATCACCCATAAGGCCTGTAAAACCCAGAGTGCTGGGCCCTACCCTCCGATTTCTGAGTTCTTTCTGGGAAATAATTTGCATTTCTTTTTTTTTAATATGTATTTTTACTATTTCTCCTTTTTTTTTTTTTTTTTTTTTTTTTCTTGAGAGACAGGATCTTGTTCTGTTGTTGTGTTGCCCAGACTGGAGCACAGTGTTGTGATCATGGCTCACTGCAGCCTCAGCCTCCTGGGCTCAAGCCATCCTCCACCTTAGCCTTCTGAGGCTGGAACTACAGGTGTGCGCCACCATGCCTCATTAATTAGAAAAATTCTGTTTGTAGAGATGGGTCTCACTATGTTGCCCAGGCTAATCTTGAACTCCTGGGCTCAGGCGATTCTCCCACTTCTGCCTCCCAAAGGGCTGGAATTACAGGTGTGAGCCACTGCACTGCCCACCCCTCACCCCTCAAGAATTTGCTGATGATCTCCCAGGTGATGCTGAGACTGCTGGTCCTAGGCCAACACTTCAGGAACCTCTCTTTTTAACCAAGTTTCTGGGAGTTTTATCATTGTCTGCCAGCGATGATCATTTTATCTATTCCTTTCCTTATTTCCTATTCATGTTTATTATGTTGACGAGAACTCTTAAAACAATATGAAATGAGAATTATGGTGGTACTTCTTATTTTGTTATCTGGCTTTAAGAAAATCTTCATGATAAATGTGGTTTGTTAGGACTCTTAAGAATGGATTTTGTGCATAGAAAATATTTTTCAGAAACTCCTTTCTAAAGGTCAACATTCAATTTTTAGTTAGAAATCCAAAACCACTGGGTTTTTAAAAGCTTTTAGGGACCAGGCGCAGTGGCTCACGCCTGTAATTGCAACACTCTGGGAGGCTGAGGCAGGCAGATCACAAGGTCAGGCGGATTGAAACCAGCCTGGCCAGCATGGTGAGATGCTGTCTCTTCCAAAAATACAAAAATTAGCCAGGCATTGTGGTGCACGCCTGCAGTCCCAGCTGCTTGGGAGGCTGAGGCAGGAGAATCGCTTGAACCCAGGAGGCAGAGGTTGTGGTGAGCCGAGATTGCACCACTGCAGTCCAGCCTGGCCAGCTGAGTGAGATTCCATCTCAAAAAAAAAAAAGATGCTTTTAGATTCAACTTAGGAAACATTGTATTTGTATATTTGGCAATTTTTAACATTCATTTTCTAGAAGATTCTAAGTAATGTTTTATCCTATTTTATAAACTTAATGTTAGACATTTAAATTTTTGTTTATATAAATTTATTGTAACTAGACCTTCCTAAGTACTTAAGTATTATGTATTGAATAAATTAAAGTTTAAATATGGTGAATCATACATTTGCTTAAATGGTTCAATACTTTCTATAAACTTACTAGATTTTCAACTTAAAATCACAAATCTCAATCAATTATTCCATTGCATATTTTAAATTAGAATCATAGGGCCAATATGATGCTAAATACAGCTTTATATGGTCTGATAAATTTTTCATCATAACTCAAAAATATTAATTCAGAAAATCTGATTTTTCACAAACACTGCTACGTTTAATTCTCAGCCTTCCTGGGGTTAAACATGCTGGTTCGCTGAAGACACTGTCACCTCCTAACAAGTGAATGGAGGTTCCCTTCCCTTGTCCTCTCTGGGTTGCCTCATCACATTTGCTGGTTGGAGTGTAGACCAGATTTCCTTCCTGAAAAATGCTGGTGGACTATGGCAAGGGCCTCTCAACTCAAATACTGGAGGCCTCAGAGCCCCAGTAGGCTGCAGTTAGGTTGTAATTTACTCCAGAGGGCTGCTTACACCATTTGAGTGGATTTTGAGTTTTTATGGCTCTAAAGATTATAGATATGTCCAGCCTGGGTCTAAGCACTTTTGAATTCTTTGTTAAAAAGAAGAGTTGTTTTCCTGTCCCAGAGGATCATAGCAGTCTTCTGTGTTAAAATGCATTTCTGTCTTTCATGTCTTTGCTTGCCAGCATGACTTCTAAGGCCACTTTGCTGACATTTCAGCATTTGCCAGAGAGTGTCCTGGTGCCTTGTAGACAGAAAAGCTGTAAGGTGAAGGGAGAGATAAGCTTTTCCTCCTATGTAATTTGTCTTTCTTGGGAATGGAATTGGAGCTTCTCAGGAGCTGTTCACTGTCTGGGTCACCTGTGTTTCCAGTCTCAGTCTTGCTGACTGCACGCCTGCGTGTTGTCTTATTTAACATACGTGTTCTGCCTCATACTTGTGTCTTGTCTCATTTAACATATGTGCTCCTCTGCGTGCCGGTGTGTTGTCTTACTTATCATGCTCCCCTGGTCTGCATTTCCCTGTACGTTGGCAGTTAGCTTGGGGGATTTTTTAGAGAAATAAAATATTACAGATGTGGTCGAAGTCTTCTGAACACACTCCCCCAGTAGATTCTCTTCTCTTTCTCTTTTTCTCCCTGTGGTTGCAGCTGTCCTGATTTCTGTTTATCCTGCTGGTGCACATGGGTGTGTGGGCATCCCACCTTTCACTGTGTGTATGTCCATAAATTGTGTAGAGTATGAGTGTATCTGTGTATTTGCACACAGATATATCATTATTTCACAGCTAGCCTTTTCCCCTCAACATAGTTTTAAACATTTTTCCGATGTTGAGGTATAAAGCTGTGAAATAGCCTGCCACCATGTCTGGCTAATTTTTATATTTTTGGTAGAGATGGGGTTTGCCCGTTTGGCCAGGCTGGTTTTGAACTCCTGACCTCAGGTGATCTGCCCACTTTGGCCTCCTAAAGTGCTGGAATTACAGGCGTGAGCCACCGTACCCAGCCAATATTAGCTGCCTTAATGGGTATGAAGTGATATTTCATTGTGGTTTTGATTTTCACTTCCCTAATGATTAATCATGTTGAGCATCTTTTCCTGTGTCTGTTGGCCATTTGTATATCTTCTTTGGAAGAATGTTCATTCAAGTCCTTTGCCCATTTTACAGTTGGGTTGTTGTTGTTGAGTTGTAATTTATATTTTCTGTATATTAGTCCCTTATTAGACACATGACTTGCAGTTATTTCCCCCATGCTGCAGGCCGCCGTTTCACGTTTTGACAGCACCCTCTGATGCAGTGGTCCCCAACCTTTTTGGCACCAGGGGCTGGTTTCCTGGAAGAAAATTTTTCCACAGACCAGAGGTCGGGGGATGGTTTTGGGATGATTCGGGTGCGTTAATACATTTGTCGTGCACTTTATTTCTCTAATTGTTACGTTGTGATATATAATGAAATAATTATACGACTCACCATAATACAGAATCACTGGGAGCCCCGAGATTGTTGTCCTGCAACTAGATGGCCCCACCTGGGGGTGATGGGTCAGTGACAGATCATCAGGCATTAGGTTCTCATAACGAGAATGCAACCTGGATCCCTCGCATGTGCAGTTCACAATAGGGTTCATGCTTCTGTGAGAATCTAATGCCACCGCTGATCTGACAGGAGGCAGAGCTCAGGCAGTAACGCTTGCTTGCCTGCTGCCACCTCCTGCTGAGTGGCTTGATTCCTAACAGGCCACAAAGAAGTACTGGTCTGTGGCCTGGGGGTTGGGGACTCCTGCTGTGATGCACAAAACTTTTTACTTTTGATGAAATTCCATTTATCTATTTTTTCTTTCATGGCCTGTGCTCTTGGTGTCATATCTGAGAAATTATTGCCAAATCCAACGTTATGAACATTTTCCCCTATGTTTCTTCTAAGAGTTTTCTAGTCTTAGCTCTTACATTTAGACCTTTATCCATTCGAACTTACTTTTTGTATATGGTGTAAGGTAAGTTCCAACTTTATTCTTCTACTTGGTTGTTGAAAAAACTATTCTTGGCCGGGTGCGGTGGCTCATGCCTGTAATCCCAGCACTTTGGGAGGCCGAGGCGGGTGGATCACGAGGTCAAGAGATCGAGACCATCCTGGCCAACATGGTGAAACCACGTCTCTACTAAAACTACAAAAAATTAGCTGGGCATGGTGGCGCGTGCCTGTAATCCCAGCTACTCAGGAGGCTGAGGCAGGAGAATTGCCTGAACCCAGGAGGCGGAGGTTGCGGTGAGCCGAGATCGCGCCATTGCACTCCAGCCTGGGTAACAAGAGTGAAACTCTGTCTCAAAAAAAAAACAAAACTATTCTTTCTCCATTTAATGGTGTTGGTACCTTTGTTGAAAATCAGTTGACATATATGTGAGGATTTATTTCTGTGTTATTATTCTATTCCGTTGATCTAGCTAGTTTTAAATTTTCTACCTTTTCTACATGTTTTTGTTTAATAGTTTACTGTTTTTTTCTGGACAAATTTCCTCTTTCAATAGTTGATCCTGTTGAATGTCTTCCTTAGCATTAGGTTTCCTCAGATAACTTGGCATTTTGGTTTGAATAGAAAGGTTTTCTGTGGCCCTTTTGTTTGTTTGTTTTTTCTTGTACATTTATCTTATTTTTGACCCTCAGCTCTGTCTCACATTTTGTCTGTCACTGCCATGTGTTTGGAGCAGGTGCTCACAAAGCCTTCTTTACCAAGAATCCTGGATGCACTTCAGAGGCAGAGCCAGTAGGATCGTTGGGTCACTGGATGTGGTGTATGAGAGAAGGAGTGGAGTCAGGGATGAATCTTCAGGTTTGGTTTAAACAATAGGTGACTGTGCCATCCACCGCGGGGAACGAAGGGGCAGAGCAGGACTCGAAGGAAGAATCCAGAGTTTCTTAGTCACTGTGATATAGCAACTCTGAACTTAAGAAAAAAGGTACATGTTTTATATTTGTGTCAAAGTAAAAAAAGAATTATTTAGTTGTATAATGTTTGATATGCTTCTTAAAATACCCATATGGAACTGTTAAAAAGGCAGCTGTATATATGAGCCTGGAGCTCCAGGTCTGGGTTAAAGATACACATTTGGGAGTCCGACGCATTGTGATCTTCAAAGCTATTGGGTAGAGCCTATATGGAATGAGCTCTGGGGCACCCACATTTTGAATCGCTGAGAAAAGAAACTAAGAAGGAGGCCCCAGGGAGTTGGAGGAAAACTGGAGAGAGTTGACTTAAGAGACCACACCCTTTAAAGGAGACTTGGCCATTAGAATTGGCAAGAGGAAGTCTTGATGTAGCATTTCCGCGGAGCGGAAATGGGTGAGAACCTGGTTGGAGAAAGCTGATGGGAGACCGAGAGGTAAGGAAGTGGAGAGACCAAGGATGGATGCCAAGTGAGTTCTGATGGGAAGGGAACAGAGAAAAGCTCTGTGGTAGAAGGCAGATATGGGATCTTTAGTTTTGGTCTTAAGATGAGATGTACCAGGGTATGTTTTTATGCTAATCGGACTGACCACAGTGGCTTCCTCATTCTGCCTTCCTAGTATCCCACGTCCCCATCTTCCTGAGATAAGGGAAAGACTAGTGGTATATGGGGGTCAGTTTGGGAGTCGCTCAGCCTCCATCCTCCTCCTGCTCTCACTCACCACTGGCTCTCAGGAGGCAGCTTGAAGTGCAGCTGGGGTTGGTTTGGGGATAGGTCAGGCTTACAGTCAGCTGGAGGACACATTTGCTGCCATGCCAAGGGCCAAGTGTCTGTTCAGAGATAGTGCCTTTGAACTGGAGGTTTTGTCATGGAAGTGATTGTGAACATTCCTGTGAGGGCTTCTGGATTCAGTTCCTGCCTCCTGTCACCTGGCAAGCCTCTCTGCACTGGCCCTGTGGTTGGACAGTGGGGGAACACAGGAACGAAGGTATCACTGCCCTTGGGAGACATGACCCCGGTGGTGGGAGGAGTGTGTTCTCTTCTAGACTCGATGTGGAAACCTTTACTTCCCTTGTTCTCTTTGTTCCTGCCAGGATCCTTGCCACGGCTGGAACTGACTTTGACCTGCGAACACTGAGGGCTGTGCGTGTGCTGAGGCCCCTGAAGCTGGTGTCTGGGATTCCAAGTGAGTCCAGCTAAGACAGGCAGGCCCAAGCCTACTCTTCTACCCTCACCACAGACACGGCCATGGGCACAGTTTGGCTTTGTTGACTCTGAGCTTGCTACTTTTGACCCCAGGGAACCAGGCAGGAGGAAGGGGGAACAGGCCTTTTTTGGCCTGCCCCACGCTCCATGGAAGCCCACAGGGTGATGCTAGATGGAAGCTTTGTTCCTCCTCACATACTCTGTCACATTTCATCACTTTGCTTCTTTTTCTGAGGTTAAAGAATGGATGAGAGGTCGACCAAGGTGGTGGGGAAGGGTGCCTGAGAAAATGTGCAAAGGCTGCAAAGGGCCACTGTCTCTTGGCTCAGTCCTGGCAGGACCACTGGGGACTGAGGCCAGCCTAAGACATGCTTCTGAAATGGGCTGCCCACGGAGCCTGCCATGACAGGATGGCCAGGGTGACCTCGTCAGCCAGGGGCCACCTGGACTCCTGTTCCTCCAGCCCAGCGGAAGTTTGGCTTTAGGTTTACCTAAGGGCCTGAGTGGACATGGAACTAGTGCTTTGTCCTCCTGAGGCCACTGAGGGAAGACTAGTGATTGGCTGCCTGTTCTGCCCCGAGACCCTGCCGGGCAAGGGTTCTGGCCCATACCCAAGTGCTGGGGCCAGGCTGGAAGGGGAGAGGTCAAGGGTTACAGGCTCCTCTGCCCAGTTCCTCACATGCCCTGTGGCCAGTGGCAGAACACTCCCGGGGCAGGTCTTTTTGCCGCACTTTCTCCCAAGGAGTTGGGTCTGTTAGGAATACCTGCACTTCCTTCTCAGGATCCCCTCCTCCTCCCTCCCAGGGTCCCCCCCCACCACCCCGGCTCTTAGCTCCCGGCATTCTCTGCTGTTCCTTCCCAGAATTCCCGGCTCTTTCCTCTCAGGATGTCCTTGGATTCAGCTCTTCCTTCTCAGCATTTCATTCTCTTTCCTCTTAGGATTCTCTGTTCTTGCCCCACCCTGAGCCCCGCTCACCACCCCGACTTCATATCCTGACACCTCCGCATCCCACCCCTCTGCCTGCTTTGAGACACTGCTGTCGGCCTCTCTCTAGGACCTTATGCTTTGTCCCTAGGACCCTCAGCTCTGCCCCGCCGAGCACTGCTCTGTGCCCTAGGGGGCTTCAGCTCTGTTCTCTGACCTTGCAAGCACTCACTGCCCCAAGACTGTCAGTGCTGCCCCTGCTAGGTTCCTGCTGTTCTGTCCGTGCCCCCCACCCCCCGACTCCCTGCCCTTCCCTGCCCACGTTGCTTCCTGACCTTCCCTGTTCTGGCCCCAGGTTTGCAGGTGGTGCTCAAGTCCATCATGAAGGCCATGGTTCCACTCCTGCAGATCGGGCTGCTTCTCTTCTTTGCCATCCTCATGTTTGCCATCATTGGCCTGGAGTTCTACATGGGCAAGTTCCACAAGGCCTGTTTCCCCAACAGCACAGGTGAGACCAGGCAGCACCCTCCAGCCCAGGCGAGTGCCACAGATGTGTTCATCCAGGAGATGGGCAGTGTTCTAGGTGCTAGAGGGGCCTTCTCGGTGCCAGACACATGAGGAGGAGCTGACATCCCAGTGGGGGACATAGACAATAGCCAGATAACCACAAGTAAATAAACAAACACATAAATGTAATGATTATCGATGGCAGTAACTTTTGGGAAGAAAACAAAAAGGGATTTGAAATACAATAATTTGGGGACTGCCTTACAGAGGGGCTGGGAGGCCGCTCTGCCAAGGTGACCATCAAGCAGCATCAGAATGCAGTGAGATGGGAGCTGTGTGGCCACCTGGGCAGAACCTCAGTGACCAGGAGTAGTAGGTGCAGAAGGCTATAGTGCGGAGCAGCGAGAACAAGAGGAGTCATGTGGGTTTCATGGCCCTGTCTTATTCCGAGAGAAACGGGAAGACAGTGGAGCACTTTCAGTGAGGTGTGGCATCTTCTGATCATTTGGGCTACTCTTGGGAGGCAAAGGCAGAAACAGGGTTGAATAGAAGATCTCAATCCAGCAGAGGTGATGGTGGCTGGGGCCAGGGTGTTATGGTAGAGGTGGTTAAAATGAGCCAGATTCTGGGTGTATTTGTAGGGAAAGCCCACAGGATTTTCTGAGTCTGTAGGTAGGGGTGAGAGAAAGGGAAGAGTTAAGGATGACACTAAGGTTTGTTGCTTGAACTACAAACTTATTAAAGGAGGAAACTCAGCCAGCAGTGGCTCACACCTGTAGTCCCAGCACTTTTAGAAAAAGCTTTTCCTAACATTTAGATCATTCGTGATTAAAAAAAAAACTTTTATCAAACTGCAAATGAAAGAGAATTTTCTTAAATTCCCACAGATTTCCTGCAAACACCGTACCTCACTATAAGCCTTGAGAGCATTCCCTCCAACGTTAAGAACAAAGCAAGGGGCGCCCAGCTGCTGCTAGTCCATGTAGCATTTGTAGTCATGGCCAGTGTCATGAGACAAGAAAAAGTTAAAAAAAGAAAAAGAACTGGAAAGGAGGAGATACAACGGCCATTATTCCCAGTCTTCTTTACAGGCATTGATCAAGATATTTGGAGGGGAGGGATAAACTTAGGTAGTCAGCTTTGCCTTCTAACCCTGGGAGCACCCTTGCTTTCCACCTGAGCAACTCCTCGAAATTTCTCCTATGTTGATAGTTATTTTCATGTGTTGTTATACCTTTTTTTTTTTTGATATGGAGTCTCACTCTGTTGCCCAGGCTGGAGTCCAGTGGCATGATCTCGACTCACCGCAACCTCCAACTCCTGGGTTCAAGCAGTTCTCCTGCCTCAGCCTCCCGTGTAACTGGGACTACAGGCACACTGCCATGCCAGCTAATTTTTTGTATTTTAGTAGAGACCGGGCTTCACTGCGTTGCCCAGGCTGGTCTCGAACTCCTGAGCTCAGGCAATCTGCCCACCTCGGCTTCCCAAAATGCTGGGATTACAGGCGTGATTCACCATGCCCAGCCTACATTTTAAAAAAATCTTTTTTTCTGCCCTTCATTGAGATTTTTGAGAGTGAAGGGGTGCACATGCTGCTTGCTATCTTGTTTGAGATTAGCAGTGGTTTTTTGGTCTTTCTCTAACCCCTCTTTCTGTGGTTCCTGGCTGCCTGCTAGGTTTCAGGGCAGTAGAAAGATGTCTGCCCTGTAGGGGCAGTGCAGTGAGAACTGGGCCAGGAGGTCTCCAGCCACCTGCCTGGCACATGTTGAGTTGGTTCAGACCATCCTGGCTGACGGGCACTGGACTGCACAGTGGCCGAGTCCAGCTTGGTACTGGCCAAGGGCCTCAAGTCAGATCTGCGTGTCAGGGGGGCCTTGTTGGCAGTTTGGCTGTGAGGGAGAGGAGCAATCAGGGTGGTAGTGTGGGAAGAATGGGAGGTTAGGAGTTTGTTGGTTTTGGTTTTAAGATTAATGGCCTGTGAGCATGTTTAAGTGATGGTGGGCAGGTTCCAGTAGGGAGGGAGAGGCCGGGCATTAGTCTCTGAGCTGGTCACTCCTGAGCTTGGCGGGTGGTAAGAGGTGCTGCCTGATGGAGGTTTGAGGAGGAATGGTGGGAAGTTGGCGGACAGTTTCTGTTGGTGCCTGGTTCCCGGCCGCCTGCTGTGAGTTCTCCCGAGCCCAGGAACCCTACTGGGGATTGGAGAGCTTGGTATTTCTGAGCTCAGGGTCTGCTTCCTTCTCCTCCTTGCAGATGCAGAGCCTGTGGGTGACTTCCCCTGTGGCAAGGAGGCCCCAGCCCGGCTGTGTGAGGGTGACACCGAGTGCCGGGAGTACTGGCCGGGACCCAACTTTGGCATCACCAACTTCGACAACATCCTGTTTGCCATCTTGACGGTGTTTCAGTGCATCACCATGGAGGGCTGGACCGACATCCTCTACAACGTGAGTGGCATCTTGGCCCTGGGCCTCCTGAGCTGGTGCCCCTGGGAATCCCATTTAGGGGGCCCTTCTGACCTCACAGCCTCTACCCAGCCCTAAGCTCCTCCCTGTACCCCTCGGCTGAAATACAGGCTCCTTCTGGCAGACATCCCACCCAAGGATCCACCACAGGCAGCCTCAGCTCAGACTCCCGACGTGGGGCCTCCTGAAGACGCCTCCCTCATGAAAATGAAGCTGAAGGCTTAGTGGTGCAGTTGACGGGGGAAATTCTAGAGGAGATAGTGCTGCTGCTGATAGCAAGGACTGCAAGCAGCACTGATCGCTAAGCCCACTGCCAGCCTGCTGGGTTAGACCCTGTGGGAGGTGTCTTATTCCTGTTAACTCCTCGCAAGAACCGTGGCACAGATGATGAGGCTGATTGTGGGGAAGCTGACTAACTTGCTTTAGCCTGAGGATTGTGGGCAGCTGTTGGCCATTATCTGTGCCAGCCCCACGGAGGTCTCTGATGGAGTCAAGGGTCAGTAGGGCTGCTGGGCCTCCCGTGCCCAGGCTGCCTGGCGACGGTGGTGAACCGCGGAGCTGGGGTTCAGGCTGCACTGAGCTGAGGCCCCTGAGACCTTCCTCTGTCACGTGTGGATTCTTAGGGTGGAGCCTGTGGCTTGTGTGTTTGTTTCTTTCATGCTGGGTCTGTCTGGTCCTGTTTCCTCTTTGGTCTCCTCACTCTCTTCAGGATGCTGGCCTGTCCCCATGGTTTACTGGGTTTGGTGGCCATGACTGAAGTTGAGTATAAGGCGTGGGAGTGCCTGATGGCCCAGCTCCCTCGCATTGCCTCTGCTTGGGTCCCTTCTTTGTGGAATCTCCCATCCCCACTCCACCAACTCTTGAGAAGACCTGCCTCTTTATAGGAAGGCCCCTGCTGCTCTCTGTCCCCTCTGTGAGAGCCCTGTGAGGGCATGAGAACAATTAAATTAGTACTTTAGGGGCTGTGGGAGGTGGAGAAGGGTCAGGCGTCTGTGGGCCAGGAATCCGGGAAGGTGCTAGGTTTTGAGTAACTAGAGGATGTGTCCCACTCAGCTGTTGTAGGGCAGGGAGGGGACCAGAGTGCAAGGTGCTTTCACCCAGAGCTTGTCACTTGTGCCCTGGGGTGAGGCTTGGTCCACACGCACCTGGGAGCTGATGCCTCCCTCCCCCGCCTCCAGCAGCTGTGCCCATGAGTGCTGGTGGCATGATGGTGGACAGGTCCTGGGGAGAGACTGGGGCCCTCTTCCCTGTGCCTCATGAGTTCATGGGGACGGGGCTGGGCATTCGGAGGCTTCTGCTGAATGCTTGTTGAGCTCATTTATCAGGCTCCTTGAACAGGCAGATGGCAGATGAGGAGTTAAGGAAAAGCCAGCACAGGGTCCGTTTGAACCAGATTCCTCCTTGAGTGGGAGTCATGTCTGATGACAGGCTTGTGTGATTGAGGGAATGAGGAATAGGACAAAGGCAGTGATGAGGAGCTTGGCTGTTCTGTCCCTGTGGCCAATCAAGGAACAATTTCCACCAAGACAGACCCTAAAAATAGCTCTGAGCTGGCTGCATTCCTGCTGGCCCCACCCAAATAAAGGGCTGTGTGACCAGGTCTCCACAGCCCTCAGTGTCCATTGGGGCTCGGCCAGGGGCCGCACATGACTCAGATTCTTCTGCCTGGGTCTGTGCCTCCCGGGGGAGGGGATGTGTAGGAGCCCCATCCTGGGGCAGGTGGCATTGGCCAGGAGGGGCCACGGAGGTTTCATCCGGCACATGTTTCAATAGGACCCACTGAGTGCTGGCTCCACTTGCAGTGGTGAGCAGAGGCATTCAACACATAAGGGCCCAGACAGTGGTGAGTGCCATGAAAAAACAGAAGGGATGAGGAGCAGGCAGTGATGAATTATGGGGTGCCGCGAGGGCAAGGCCTGGTGAGGTCTAGAAACCAGACTTCTGGAAGCTTGGCCGGGGCAGCAGGTTGTAGTCATGGCAGTGACATGCCTGGGGCTGGCGCCGCACCAGGCACCAGAGCAGGCAGCCAAGAACTGACCAGTCCGCTCCTCCACACTGAGGGCATACAGAGTCGGCCACTGGAGATTAGACAGGAGTTTTGAAGAGGATGCTTTGGAGAGAGAGCCTGCCCCTCACCTCCAACCCAGTGAGAGGGACTTTTGTGGCCCCTTGGATATATGCTCCTTCAAGCAGTGACATCTGGGTTCTTCATGGGCAGAAGCCCATGGCCTACAGTAGGGGTGGAGTCAGGGAGATGGAGAGCTCACTCCATGTTGGGAGCAGGGGTGGAGCTGTGAGTGAGAGCGGGCAGCCAGGACCGGGGGAGTGATGGGGTCTCAACAAGAGAGCATCTGTTCAGAGTGGACTGCTGAAAAGCTGGTGGCAGTGGGTGGGGCAGGGTGGGGGCCCTCCAACTGGAGGAAAAATGGCTTTGTCTGTGCCTGGGAAAGCAGGCAGAGTCAAATGGAGCTTTGGAAGAACACACGGAAGAGCCTGGAGGAAGACGAGTCAGCAGTAAATTCCTGTTAGCCCCGGAGAGCTGAGATCATCTCAGGACAGCACCTCACAAGGAATAACAGCCTGCCCCCGCTCCCTCCCTGCTTTGACAGTGTTGGGGTCAGCAGCCTCCACTGCAATGCTGGGTGTGGAGGAGCAAAGAGGGGCTGTGTCTTTCTCTTCCCCTGAAAGCAACCAGCTGTGGCAGGCCAGCCAGCGAGAGTGGGTGTTGTCAGGGTGAAACACATCAGTTTGATTACCAGCTGAGACTGAGACTGGACACTTTCTTTTTCTTTTCTTTTTTATTTTTTGAGACAGAGTCTTGCTCTGTCGCCCAGGTTAGAGTGCTATGGCATGATCTCAGCTCACTACAACCTTTGCCTCCTGGGTTCAAGTGGTTCTCCTGCCTCAGCCTCCTGAGTAGCTGGGACTACAGGCACGAACCACTTCACCTGGCGAATTTTTATATTTTAGTGTAGATGGAGTTTTGCAGTGTTGGCCAGGCTAGTCTTGAACTCCTAACCTCAAGTGATCTACCCGCCTCAGCCTTCCAAAGTGCTGGGATGTTAGGTGTGAGCCTCCATGCCAGGCCTGAACACTTTCAACTACCGAATTGAAACTATATTTTCCACTAGAAAGTGGCTGTATAACGTCACCTTACCCAGGAGCTGTCGGACAGTCATGGACTTGTCCAAATTGTCATCTGGAGGCATGGGAAGGATTTCTCCACTGACCACGTTTGGAGGCACAGTGGGAGGAAAATCATGTTGGTTTATGATTATGCACATGTGATTTGCTTATGTTCATTGTACTAGTTGCATGAAGATCCAAGTTTGAAAGTGTTCAGATCCGTAGGTGTGAAGGCTGCATTTCAATGCTAACACGAACAGGCCTTGCTCACAGACTGGGTGTGAGAGAAGAAGTCTCAAAGATGATGTGACTTGAGGCACTGGGAAAGGGGATGCCATTTATTAAGGAAGGGAGAATCGGGAGCAAGGAATTTGCTTAGTTTTGTTTTAGCAGAAGGTGGTGGTGGAACTCCAGGATTCTGTTTTGGCTCTGCAAAACTTTAGATGACTATTTTCATGCAAGTGGAGATCTTGAGTGTGTAGGTGGGTGTTTGAGAGGGAACTCAGAGGGAGCAGCAGGGCTGAGGATGAGCATTTGAAGTATTTTGACTCATGGATAGTATTTAAAACTATGGGAGAGGATGAGATCAACTGGGTAATAAGTGCAGATGGAGAAGAGAAGGCCCGAGGCTGAGCCCGGGGAGAATTCTGGCACTCAGAGGTCCAGCAGGAAAGCAGGAGCCTGGAAAGAGACTGGGCTGGAGCTTTTAACGGGATGGGAACAGCACCACAGCCACACAGCATCCCGGAAGCAGAGTAGTGTTCTGCGAAAATGATCAGCTGGGTCAGATGTTGCTGTGAGGCCAAGGAAGATGAGAAGCCCAGACCGTTGTGTTTGATAAGATGAGGGTTGTTGTAAACTTGGTGAGGGCGGTCTCAGTGGTGGGACAAAGCCCTGGAACACTCGTGTTGCAGGGAGGAGGAGGTGAGGAAGCCAGGGTGGCAGCTGCAGATGGCTCTCGAGGGAGCGGTGTAGTGGGAAGTAACTGCAGGGAGGTAGGGTTTAAGGGATCTGGCTTTTCAAAAATTAAACTTTTTATTTAAGATAATTGCAGATTCACATACAGTAGTAAGAAATAATGCAGAAATAGCTCATGCACCCTTTACCCTTTTCATGAGCTGCGTGAGTTGTTGCATGCAGCTCATGGAACGACCTGCAGAACGATAGTCACTGTCACACTCCATACAGAGGAAGAGGGTCTCCATCCCTGCAGGGGTCCCTCATGCTGCCCCGCCATGGCCACGCCCACGTCTCTCCTGCCCTCGCCCCCTCCTTAATCCCTGGCAACCACTCATCTGTTTGCCATATCTGTAATTTAGTCATTTCAAGAACGTGACACAGACAAAACCATACCAAATGTAACCTTTTGGTATTGGCTGTTTTCACTTGAACAAAATTCTCTGGAGGCTCATCCAGGCGTTGGTGGCATGTCCCTCTTCACTGCCAGGTAGTATTCCATGGTGTGGCTGCACCGCAGCTTGTTTAAGTGTTCACCTGTGGAAGGGTATGTGGGTTGCTTCCAGTTTGGGGTTATTAGGAATAGAGTTGCTGAACACGTTTTTGTGCAAACGTAAGTTTTCATTTCGCTGGGACAAATGCCCAAGAGTGCAAATTTCTAGGTCTAGTAGTTGCATGCTTAGTTTTTTAAGAAACCAAAACTTTTCCAGAGGGCTACACTCTTTCACGTTCCCACCAGCGATGTGTGAATAATCTAGTTTTCCTGCATTCTTGCCGGCATTCGGTGGTGACACTTCTGTATTTTAGCCATTCTGATAGGGTATAGTGACATCACTGTGGTTTAATCTGTGTTTCCTAATGGTGAGTGGTGTTGAGCGTCTTTCCAGACTTATTTGCCATCTGTGTATCTTCTTTGGTGAAATGTCTCTTCATGTTGTTTGCTCATGTTCTGTTTGAATTGTTCTTTCCTTCTTTATTTTTATTATTATAATTTTTGAGACGGAGTCTCGCTCTGTCCCAAGGCTGGAGTGCAGTGGCGCAATCTTGGCTAACTACAACCTCTGCTTCCTGGGTTCAAGTGATTCTCCTGCCTCAGCCTCTCGAGTAGCGGGGACTACAGGCACATGCCACAACACCCAGCTAATTTTTGTATTTTGTTTTTTTAGTAGAGATGGGGTTTCACCATTATGGCCAGATGGTCTTGATCTCCTGACCTCGTGATCCATCCCTCGACCTCCCAAAGTGCTGGGATTACAGGCGTGAGCCACCACACCCAGCCTCCTCCCTTCTTAAGGCTAAGAAATATTCCATTGTATGTATGTATGACATTTTGCTTATCCGTTCCTCTGTCAATGGACTGTTGGGTTGCTTCCATGTTTTAACTCTTATGAAGAGTGCTGCTATGAACATGGTTGTATAAATACATCTTTGAGGCCTTGCTTTCAGTTCTTTTGGGGATATACCCAGAAGTGGAATTGAGGGATATAAGTTCTGGAGGAACTGCCATATTGTTTTGCACAATGGTTGTACTATTTTACATTACTGCCTTTGGTGGGAATACACATGGGTTTCAGTTTCTCCACATCCTCACCAGTACTTGTTAATTTCTGCGTTTTGATAGTAGCTATTTTAATGTATGTGAGGTGGTATCTCCTTGCAGTTTTGATTTGCATTTCTTTAATGATTAGTGATGCCGAGCATCTTTTCATGTGCTGTTGGCCATTTGCATGTCTTCTTTGAGGAAATGTCCATTGGAGTTCCTTGCCCGTTTTTGAATTTGTTTTTTTTTTTTTGGTTATTGTTGAGTTTCAGGAGTTCTTTGTATATTCTAGGTATAATCCTTATCAGATATATGATTTACAAATGTTTTCTCCCATTCTATGTGTGACCTTTTTACTGAATTGATGGCGTCTTTTGATGCACAACATTTAAAAATTTTCATAAAGTCTAGTTTGCCTGGTTCTTCGTTTGTTGCCTGTACCTTTGATGTCATATTCAAGAAGTCGCTGTCAAATCCAATATTGTGAAGCCTTTGACCTATGTTTTCTTTAAAGAGTTTTACTTTTTTTAATACAAAAAATTAGCTGGGCATGGTGGCACATGCCTGTAGTCCCAGCTACTCAGGAGGCTGAGGTAGGCGAATTGCCTGAACCCAGGAGGCGGAGGTTGCAGTGAGCTGAGATAGCGCCATTGCACTCCAGTCTGGGTAACAAGAGTGAAACTCCGTCTCAAAAAAAAAAAAAGAGTTTTACCTTTTTTCAAGTATTGGTATTTTATTGTCCAGTATGATTTCATTTGGACAATAAAATTGTCCAGTTTTACCTTTTTTTAGGTCTTACATTCAGATCTTTGATTTTTTTTTTTTTTTTTTTTTTTGAGATAGAGTTTCGCTCTTGTTGCCCAGTGTGGAGTGCAATGGTGCGATCTTGGCTCATTGCAGCCTCCGCTTCCTGGGTTCAAGTGATTCTCCTGCCTCAGCCTCCCGAGTAGTTGAGATTACAGGCATGCACCACCATGCCCAGCTATTTTTTTATTTTTAGGAGAGACAGTGTTTCTCCACATTGGTCAGGCTAGTCTCTAGCTCCTGACTTCAAGTGATCCACCCACTTTGGCGTCCCAAAGTGCTTGGATTACAGGTGTGAGCCACTGCACCTGGCCTGATCCATTTTTAGTTAATGTTTGTATATGGTGTTTGGTAGGGACCCAGCTTTATTCTTTTGCATGCGGGTATCCAGTTTTTTCCAGCACCATTTGCTGAAAAGACTTACTGGAAAAAACTGTCCGTTTACCATGAAATAGTCTTGACGCTTTTGTCAAAAATCATTTGGCCATATATGCAAGAGTTTTTTAGGGACCCTGTATTCTATCCCCTTGGTCTGTGTGTCTCAATCTATGTGCCTCTTGCCTTATAGCACTGGCTAGAAATTTCAGCATTATGTTGAGTAAGAACAGTGAGAGCTGACCTATCTGCCATGCTCCCAATCTTAGAGGAAAGCATTTGATCTATCACAATTAAGTATAATGTTAGCTGTAGCGTTGAGTTGTTGTTTTTTCTTTTGGGGTAGATGCTGTTTATCAACTTGGGGCAGTTCCACTCTACTCTATTCTTACTTTTCTGAGAGTTTTTGTTGTGAATGGGTGTTGAATTTTGTCACATTTTTTTTTTGTGCACTGATATGATCATGTGATTTTTCTTCTTTAGTCTATTAATATAGTGAATTACATTGATTTTTGAATATTGAACCAGCTTTGCATTCCCAGAATAAATCTCACGTGGTCATGGTACCTAATTCTCTTTATGTGTTACTGAGTTGTATACGCTAACATTTTTGCTAAGGAGTCTTACGTTTATATTCAGGAGGGATTTTGATCTGTGATTTTCTTTTTTTGTATTGCCTTTGTCTGGTTTTGGTATCAAGATAACACAAGCTTCATAAAATACATCAGGAAATATTTATTCCTCCTCTGTTTTCTGGAAGAGATTGTGTAGAAATGTGTTATGTCTTTTAAACATGTTTGGTAGGATTCTACTGTGAAACTCTCTGGGCTTAGAAATTTCTTTTTGGAGATCTTTAAATAACAGTTTTGTTGGGATGTAATCTGGGTACTATAAAATTCACCATTTTAAAGTACACAGTTCAGAGATTTTTGTAGGAAAAATTTGTGCAACCATCATTGTTATTTAATTTTAAGCATTTTCATTAACCAAGAAAGAAACCCTGTATTCGTGAGCTGTCAGTCCCTATTTCCTTATTTCCCTCAGCCTCTGGCAAGCACTAACCTTTCCGTCTCTTTAGATTTGTCTATTCCAGACATTTCACATAAGTGGAATGATACAACAGGTGGCCTTTTGTGTTTTTACATCCACGTTGAAGCAAGTATTGGTATTTTATTGTCCAGTATGATTTCATTGTGTATATATAGCATGTTTTGTTTATATTTCACTAGTTGATGGACATTTAGATTGTTTCCACTTTAAAAAACTATGACTAATGCTGCCATGAACAGCATTTCCCTTGTGTATGGACCTGGGAGTGGAGTCACTGATCATAGAGCTCTATGCTTCACCCTTTGAGGAACCACCAAACTGTTTTCCATAGTGGCTGTACCATTTTATATTTATACCAGCAGTGTACAGGGACTTCAGTTTCTCTGCATCCTCACCAGTGTTTGTTGTCTGTCTTTAAATTTTAACCATCAGGCCAGGAGCGGTGGCTCATGCCTGTAATCCTAGCACTTTGGGAGGCTGAGGTGGGAGGATCACTTGAGCCCAAGAATTCGAGACCAGTCTGGGCATCATAGCAAGACCCTGTCTCTACCAAAAATAAAAAATAAAAAAAATTAGCCAGGCAAGGTGGTGCACGCCTGTAGCCCCAGCTGCTCAGGTGACTGAGGTGGGAGGATTGCTTGAGCCCAGGAGTTTGAGGCTACAGTGAGCTAGGATAGTGCCACTACACTCTAACCTGGGTAACAGAGGGAGATCCTGACTCTAAAAAAGTAATAATAAAAGCGAAAAAGAGATAATTTTAACTACCCTAGTGGACAAGAAGGGTATGTACATTTGGTTTTGACTTGCATTTCTAAAGTGACTTATTTTTATTTCTGGGACAAGGTCTCACTGTGTCACCCAGGCTTGGACTACAGTGGCATGATCATAGCTCACTGTAGCCTCAACTTACTGGGCTCCAATAATCCTCCCAGCTCAACTTGGAACCACACGTGCAAGCCACCAAGCCTGGCTGATTTTTAGATTTTTTATAGAGACGAGATCTTCCTGTGCTGCCCAGGCTGGTCTCAAGTTCCTGGGCTCAAGCAACCCTCCCTCCTCAGTCTCCGAAGTAGCAGGGACCACAGGTGCACACTACCATGCCTGGCTAAGTTTTTAAAAACTTGCTTTTTGTAGAGACAGGGTCTTGCTATGTTACCCAGTCTGGTCTTGAACTCCTGGCCTCAAGTGATCCTCCTACCTTGGCCTCTCAAAGCTCTGGGATTACAGGCATGAGCCACCGCACGTGGCCATTGTTGAGCATCTTTTATGAGCTTATTCATCACTTATCTATGTTCTTTGAAGAAATGTCAGCCAGGCACAGTGGCTCACACTGGAAGTTTAGATTATTATTTAGACTTCCTTCTTTTGTAAGGTGTACACGTACATCTATATCTATATGTTTTCCTTCCGCACTGCTTTAGCTGTGTCCTGCAATTTGATGTGTTGTCTCTTTACTTTCATTCAGTTCTACTTTTAAATTCCCTTGAAATTTCCTTTTTGACCTATGGATTATTATATAGAATTGCCTTGTTTACTCTGTTTTTGGAGAGTTACCTGATATCTTGCTGTTATTAATTTCTAGTTTGACTCCATTGTGGCGGAAGAGTACACTAAACTGAAAGAATTTTAATTATTTTAAATTTGTTGAAGTCTGTTAAGTGGCTCAGAATATGGTCTATTTTCATACTTGTTTTGTGGGCACTGGGTAAGAATGTATATTCTGCTGTTGTACGCTATATGTACAAATGTTGATGATTCTGTTGGTTGATGGTGGTGTTGAGCTCTTTTATGTCCTCAGTGGTTTTCTGTCTAGTTATTCTATGACTTGTTGAGAGAGAGGTATAGAAGTCTCCAACTTCAATTGCAGATTTGTCTGTTTCTCTCTTCCGTTCTGTCGGTTTCTGCATCACTGACTTTGCAGCTCTGTTGTTGGGTGTACACATATTTAGACTTGCTTCGTTTTCTTGATGGATTAACCTTGTTGTCATCATATACATGTTTCCCTTTGCCTCTGGTAATTTTTGTTTCACTGTGAGGTCTACTTTATCTGATACTAATCTAGCCACTCCAGTTTAAAAAAATTAATCTTTGTATAAATCTTTTTTTATATTTTACATTTTTTTTTTGAGACAGAGTCTCACTCTGTCAGCCAGGGTGGAGTTTGGTGGTGCGATAGTACGCAATCTCAGCTCATTGCAGCTTCACCTTCCTGCATCCAAGCAGTCCTCTATGTTAGATGGTGTTATCTGGGGAGCGTCTTGACTATGAGGTGTTCAGGTTCTTGACATTTTGAAAAAAGAATTACACAAAATGCACAAAGCAACAAAAGAATGAAGAAACAAAAGCACAGATTTATTGAAACACAAGTACACTCTACAGTATGGGAGCAGCGAGTAAATGGCTCAAGAGCCCTGGTTATAGTATTTTCTGGAGTTTAAATACCCTCTAGAGGTTTCCCATTGGTTACCTTGTTACACCCTGCGAAAGTGAAGACTAGGCCCGATACCAGTCTGATTGGTCATGGGAGGCGACCACCAATCAGGCACTTTCCATTTTTCATCTGTGATACAGTAGAAGAGGGGGTGTTGCAAAGGGAGTAGCCTCTGATCCTTTTGTTACTTGGCTGTGGAGAGGTGGGGTTTTCCTTATGATTCAATTCTAGGAAGTCAGCACGAGTCAGCCTTAGGTTCCCTGCCTGCAGACCCTATTCTCCTGCCTCATTTCCCCCTGGGAGATGTGATCCCCATAAATCTTTATGGGAGGCCAAGGGACCGATGGTCTTTCTTCTGTAAGTGCTTCATGCTGATTTGGAGCTCAGCTCCTACTTACTGGGGATCATGGAATTCTCACCCTGCTCTGTCTAGTGGAGAGAGAGAGCTGGCTGGAAACCTTGTCTCATGATCATCTGAAACTTGATGGTCTTTAGGCGAGAGGAAATGAATTTGGTTAAGAGATTTTATGAACATGGCCCAAAACCAAGGCAAATATAATTATGAGTGATGCACTGGCTAGAGGAAGGAGCCATGCACCGCAGCTTAGCCCCATTACTCAGACAGCTGTTGCCATATCTTAGAGGCCCGATTGGCTAATTTCCAGGCGGTATCCTTTCCTAATCCTGATTAATTGACATAAAAACAGCATTCTCTGTCTAGAAAAAGATGTAAGCCACCTTTTTCAGCAGTTAGGAGATCCAGTCCCCTTCAGTTCTGTAAAGTGGCTGCTGCCAAGGAGTCTATCTGATTTTGTATGGTGATGATACTTTGGGCAATGTCTTCGGAGCTTTCCATAAAATCCTTGGACAAGTTGGTAATAGGATAGAGAGATCACAGGCCTGCTAACTCCTGTCTCTACTCCTGCTGTTATTCCTAGCCCAACCAAAAGGGGTAAGAGTTGGATGGCTCATTTGTGTCTGGTGGTTGCAGTTGAAAGGTATTATGAGGGATTGGTTGTTGGGAGCCACCTTAATTTTGGGGACTAAATAACAAGGAACAGGTTCCAGTCCAGTTAGCTGGTAAATCTAAGTAGGAACTGGTCCCCGCACAGGAAAAGGCTCCTTGTTTTTCAAGACAAAAGTTGTTTTCTATGGTGAACACATGGGTTAGCTTGTTTTTACTTTCCCAAGTGGTTAAGGTCTCTGCTAAGGTGGCCCCAGTTAAAGTCTGGAAAGGACCTGGGGAACCAAAAGGGAACCAGACGTCTCAGGATTGGTACATTCTTCACAAGGGAAAAGGTGAACACAGCTAGTGGGCCTGCCTTGGCAGTACTTTAAAGGACTGTCTGTCCTTTAAAGTGCCCTTAACTAGGCATGGTTTCCATGAAAACTATACAGGTTATCTAAATGATGCAGTTTGGGTAACTGCATAGCTTATGTAATCATGTGAAAGATTAACTTCCAGGGTGTATTTGCATTGATGACTTTCCAAGTTTCCAAGGGCCTGACCAGAATTTTGGCTTCTCTTAATACAAAGTGGCACCTGGAATTTTAGCACTGTGTACGTTGATATTGGGCCCCAAATTGGTTTCTGAGGGGATGCCACCCCAGAAAGATTGTACTCATGGGATTGGAGAAGGGTTACTGCTCATACTGTCATTGTGACCCTTGTCATTTCCATAATTTTGAATTCATATAAGTCATTCAGGCTCATTAGTTTGAAGGGAGTTCCTCCCTTATAGTTAGGGTGATAGGTCATTTCCTCAAGGGCCCAAAATTGGGCTGGGATCAGGATAGCAGTGCATTTAGATGATGGTGGAGATAAGCAAAACCAACAGTTCTTTGCCAGGGTTGGGCTGGTAGTATTTAACAGTCTTTTTGTTATATTTAAAATTCTTAATAAATACCCAGAATCCACTAATTGCCGAAGGGGTAAAATAAAGCTGATTCCTAGTATGCTTGGTTCCAGTATACACAGGCTGTGGGTGACCATTATGGAACTAAAAAATGACTTGTTCTATAGAATGGGAACTTCAGGAGGTAGATACCTATGCTGTCAAGAATGCTTGTTATAAAAATGAATCGGAATACTTCGATTAATTATTACAAAGGGAGTGATTCCATCCATTTTGAAGAAAGCAAATTGTAAAAATATAAAAATGGTGGCCAGGTGCAGTGTCTCACACCTGTAATCCCACCGCTTTGGGAGGCTGAGATGGATAGATCACAAGGTCAGGAGTTCGGAACTAGCCTGGCCAATACGGTGAAACCCCGTCTGTACTAAAAATACAAAAATTAGCTGGGTATGGTGGCAGGCACCTGTAGTCCCAGCTACTTGGGAGGCTTAGGCAGGAGAATTGCCTGAACCCAGGAGGCAGAGGTTACAGTGAGCCAAGATCTCACCACTGCACTCCAGCTTGGGTGACAGAGTGAGACTCCATCTCATACACACACAC
Source organism: Sapajus apella (assembly GCF_009761245.1). NCBI lineage: Eukaryota > Metazoa > Chordata > Mammalia > Primates > Cebidae > Sapajus > Sapajus apella. The sequence goes on along the minus strand of NW_022437066.1, from coordinate 270,365 downwards.
GCACACACACACACACACACACACACAAATGAATGGCTACTAACATCCAGCTTTCAATAAGTATGCAACAAAGATACCAAGGAAAGTTGGTAGGCATTTACTTATCTTTTGGCTGTCTTTTAAACAGGTACTTCAGCTCTCCCACAGGTTCACAGGTGTAGTGGCTAATGGGAGCTTCAGGTTCCAGGTCCAGGGCTTCAGGTATTACAGGCTTGACCTTGGAAAGATGTATCCAACTACCTACTCATAGTACTTTGACCACAGAAGGCATGGCTAGTACTACTGAAAATGGTCCCTTCCATTTGGGTTGCAATAGTTGAGCAGGTTTGCAACCGAAATGGAAGGGACTCCCTCTTTAAATGTTTTAACAAGTACCTGATTTCTCATTTTGGTGATCATGGCAAATGAGAGGAAGTACTAAATTGCAGTTCCTACTCAGATCACCAGAGCAGCCTGTGGAGGCTTGCATCATGAACTTTTGCTCCAGAACTACTGCAGAAATAAATCAGGAGAGCTGAGAGGACCCATAGACCCTCTAAAGGAAGCAGATTCCTCCTGTAGGACCTGGGAGACACCCCAAATACTGTGCTGGTATCCATGGCTGAGAGACCCACAGACAGTACATCTTAGGACTCTGTGCAGACAACCCCCAGTACACCAGCCTAGAGCCTGGTAGACTTGCTGGATGGCTAGATCCTCAAGAGAGATAACAATCACTACAGCTCTCAGGAAGCCACAGCTCTAGGAAAAAGGGGAGAGTACTACATCAAGGGAACACATGGGACAAAAGAATCTAACCAAACAGCCTTGAGCCCTAGACTTTCCCTTAGATAGAGCCTACCCAAATGAGAAGGAACTGAAAACCAACTCTGGTAATATGACAAAACAAGGTTCTTTAATACCCCCAAGAAATTACACTAGCTCACAAGCAATGGATCCAAACCAAGAAGAAATCCCTAATTTACCTGAAAAAGAATTAAGAAGGTTAGTTATTAAGCTAATCAGGAGGCACCAGAGAAAGGCAAAGCTCAATTTAAGGAAGTCAAAAAATGATACAAGCAATGAGGGGGGAAATTTCAATGAAATAGAGAGCATAAATGAAAAATAATAAAAACATCAGGGAACAATAGGTGTACTTGCAGAAATGTAAAATGCTCTGGAAAGTCTCAGCAATAGAATCGAACAAGCAGAAGAAAGAACTTCAGAGCTTGACGACAAGGTTTTTGAACCCAATCCAACAAAGACAAAGAAAAAAGGATAAGAAAATATGAACAAAACCTCCAAGAAGTCTGGGATTATGTTAAATGACCAAACCTCAGAATAATTGGCGTTCCAGAGGAAAAAGAGAAATCTAAAAGTTTGGAAAACATATTTGGGGGAATAATCAAGGAAAACTTCCCTGGCCTTGCTAGAGACCTAGACGTCCAAATACAAGAAGCTCAAAGAACACCCGGGAAATTCATTGCAAAAAGAACATTGCTCAGGAACACTCTCATCATAGTATGTAAAGTTTTAAGACAAAGGAAATAAGAGTGAGGAACTGAAAGCACCAGGTAACCTATAAAGGAAAACTTTCCAGATTAACAGCAGATTTATCAGCAGAAATCCTACAAGCCAGAAGGGATTGGGGCCCTATCTTGAGCTTCCTTACACAAAACGATTATCAACCAAGAATTTTGTATCCAGCAAAACTAAGCTTCATAAATGAAGGAAAGATACGGTCTTTTCAGACAAATAAATACTGAAAGAATTTGCCACTACCAAGCCAGCACTACATGAATTGTTAAAGGAGCTCTAAATCTTGAAATAAATTTTTAAAATATACCGAAGTGGAACGTCCTTAAAGCATAAATCCAACAAGACCTATATAACAATAACAATAAAAAACCAAGGTATTCAGGCAACAAATAGCATGATGAAGAGAATAGTATCTCACATCTCAATATTAACATTGAATGTAAATGGCCTAAATGCTCTACTTCAAAATAAAGAATGGCAGAATGGGTAAGGATTCACCAACCATCCGCTCCCTTTAAGAGACTCACCTAACATATAAGGACTCACAGAAACTTAAGGTAAAGCGATGGAAAAAGACATTCCATGCAAATGGACACCAAAAGCAAGCAGGAGCAGCTATTCTTATATCAGACAAAACAAACTTTAAAGCAACAACAGTTAAAAAAAGAGGGACATTATATAATGATAAAAGGCATCGTCCAACAGGAAAATATTACAATACTAAATATATATTTATCTAACACTTGAGCTCCCACATGTATCAAAGAATTACTAGTGACCTAAGAAATGAGATAGACAGGCTGGGCATGGTAGCTCATGCCTGTAATCCAGCACTTTGGGAGGCCAAGCCGGGTGGATCACCTGAGCTCAGGAATTCAAGACCAGGCTGGCCAACATGGGGAAATCCCATCTCTGCTTAAAATGCAAAAAATTAGCTGAGCATGATGGCAGGTGCCTTGAATCTCAGCTACTTGGGAGGCTGAGGCAGGAGAATTGCTTGAACTTCGGAGGTGGGGGTTGCAGTCAGCCAAGATCATGCCATTGCACTCCAGCCTGGGTGACAGAGCAAGACTCTGTCTAAATAAATAAATAAAATGAAGTAAATGAGCTAGACAGCAACACAATAATAGTGGGGGACTTCAGTACTCCACTGACAGCACTAGACAGCTCATCAAGACAGAAAGTCAATAAAGAAACAATGAATGCAAACTATACCCTGGAACAAATGGACTTTACAGATATTTACAGAACATTCTAGCCAACAACCACAGTGTTCATCAGTGTGTGGAACTTTCTCCAAGATAGACCATATATGATAGGCCACAAAATGAGCCTTAATACATTTAAGAAAATTGAAATTAAATCAAGCACTTTCTGAGACCACAGTGGAATAAAACTGGAAATCAACTCCAAAAGGAGCCCTCAAAACCATGTAAATACATGGAAATTAAATAACTGCTCCTGAATGATCATTGGGTCAAAAATGAAATCAAGATGGAAATTTAAAAATTATTCAAACTGAATGACAATAGTGACACAAGCTATCAAAACCTCTGGGATACAGCAAAGGTGGTGCTAAGACGAAAGCTCATAGCCCTAAACACCTGCATCAAAAAGTCAGAACGAGTACAAACACACAATCTAAGGTCACACCTCAAAGAACTAGAGAAAAAAGAACAAACCAAACCCAAACCCAGCAGAAGAAAGGAAATAACTAAGATTAGAGCATAACTAAGTGAAACTTAAACAAAAAAATACAAAAGATAAATGAAACAAAAAGCTACTTCTTTGATAAGATAAATAAAATTGATAGCCCATTTGCAAGTTTAAACAAGAAAAGAAGATAGAAGATCCAAAGAAGCTCAATTAGAAATGAAATAGGAGATATTACAACTGATACGAAAGATTATTCAAGGCTTCTATGAACACTTTTACCCATGTAAACTAGAAAACCTAGAGGAGATGATGGATAAATTCCTGGAAAGATACAACCCTCCTGGCTTAAATCAGGGATAATTAGATACCCTGAACAAACCAATAATAAGCAGTGAGATTGAAATGGTAATAAAAAATTAACAACAGAAAAAAGTCCAGGACCAGATGGATTCACAGCAGAATTCTATCAGACATTCAAAGAAGAATTGATACCAATCCTATTGACATTACTCCACAAGTTAGAGAAAGAGGGAATCCTCCTGGAATCATTCTATGAAGCCAGTATTATCCTAATACCAAAACCAGGAAAGGACCTACGCCAAAGCAAAAACTACAGACCAATATCCCTGATGAACACAGATGCAAAATCCTCAAAAAAATACTAGCTAACCAAATCCAACAGCATATCAAAAAGATAAGTAACTGTGATCAAGTGGGTTTCATACCAGGGATGCAGATATGGTTTAAAGTACGCAAGTCAATAAATGTGATACACCACATAAACAAAAATCACATGATCATCTCAACAGATGTGGAAAAAGCCTTCGACAAAATTCAGCATCCCTTTATGATTAAAACTCTCAGCAAAATTGTCATACACAGGACACACCTCAATGTAATAAAAGTCATCTATGACAAACCCACAGCCAACACAATACTGAATGGAGAAAAGTGTAAGGCATTCCCTCTGAGAACTGGAACAAGACAAGGATGCCCACTCTAACCACTTCTCTTCAACATGGCAATAAAAGTCCTAGGCAGAGCAATTAGACGAGAGAAAGAAAGAAAGAGCATCCAAATTGGTAAAGAGGAAGTCAAATTGTCACTGTTTGCTGATGATATGATTGTTTACATATAAAACCCTGAAGACTCCCCAGGAAGCTCCTAAAACTGACAAAAGAATTCAGCAAAGTTTCCAGATACAAAATTAACGTACACAAATCAGTAGCTCTTTTATACACTAACAGTGACCAAGCCGAGAATAAAATAAAGAACTCCACCCCTTTTACAATAGCTGCAAAACAAACAAATACAAACCAAAAAACTTAGGAATATACTTAACCAAGGAGGTGAAAGACCTCTATAAGGAAAACTACAAAACACTGCTGAAAGAAATCATAGATGGCACAAACAAATGGAAACACATCCCATGCTTATGGATGGGTAGACTCAATATTGTGAAAATGAGCATAGTGCCAAAAACAGTCTACAAATTCAATGCAGTTCTCATCAGAATACCACCATCATTCCTCACACATTTGGAGGCATCACATTACCCAGCTTCAAACTATAGTATGAGGCCATGGTCATCAAAACAGCATGGTACTGGTATAAAAATAGGCACATAGATCAATGGAACAGAATAGAGAACCCAGAAATAAACCCAAATACTTACAGACAACTGAATTTTGACAGAGCAAAAAAAACATAAAGTGGGGAAAGATCATCCTATTCAACAAATGGTGCTGGGATAATTGACAAGCCACATGTAGGAGAATGAAACTGAATCCTCATCTCTCACTTTATACAAAAATCAACTCAAGATGGATCGAGGACTTCTCTAAGACCTGAAGCTATAAAAATTCTAGAAGATAACATTGGAAAAACCTTTGTAGACATTAACTTAGGCAAGGATTTCATCACCAACGATCCAAAAGCAAATGCAACAAAAACAAGGATAAATAGCTGGGATTTAATTACTAAAGAAATTTTGCATGGCAAAAGAAACAGCAGAGTTAACAGACAACCCACAGAGTGGGAAAAAAATCTTTACAATCTATGCATCTGACAAAGGACTAATATCCAGAATCTACAATGAACTCAAATGAATTAGCAAGACAAAAACGGCCCCATGAAAAAGTGGGCTAAGGACATGAATAGACAGTTCTCAAAAGAAGATAAACAAATGACAACAAACATGAAAGAATGCTGAATATCACTAATGATCTGGGAAATTCAAATCAAAACCATATGCGATATCACCTTACTCCTGCAAGAGTGGTCGTAATAAAAAAATAAAAAATAGTAGATGTTGGCATGGATGTGGTGAACAGGGAACACTTCTACACTGCTTGGTGGGAATGTAAACTAGTACAATCAGTATGGGAAACCATGTGGAGGTTCCTTAAATAACTAAAAGTAGAACTACCATTTGATCCAGCAGTTTCACTAGTGGGTATCTACCAAGAGGAAAATAAGTCATACAAAAAAGATACTTAAATACGCATATTTACAGCAGCACAATTTGCAATTGCAAAAATGTGGAACCAACCCAAATGCCCATCAATCAACTAGTGGATAGAGAACTGTTATATATATATATTCCATCATTCATATATATTCATATATACGTATATATATGAATGATGGAATACTACTCAGCCATAAAAAGGAATGAATTAATCTCATCCAGGTCATTTGCAGTGACCTGGATGAGATTGGAGACTGTTATTCTAAGTGAAGTAATTCAGGAATGGAAAACCAAATGTCATATGTTCTCACTTATAAGTGAGAGCTAAGCTATGAGGATGCAAAGGCATAAGAATGACACAAAGGATTTTGGGGACTCAAGAGGAAAGGGGGGGAAGAAGGTGAGAGATAAAATACTACAAATTGTGTACAGCATATACTGCTTGGGTGATGGGTACACCAAAATCTCATAAATCACCTCTAAAGAACTTACTCATGTGACCAAACACCACCTGTTCCCCAATAACCTATGGAAATAAACACTTTTTTTTTTTTAAAGTACCTTCTGGCCTGATTTTGGGTTCCTAGTTAGTTCCCAGCGTGGGGAACCTTTGAGTTCCAAACTTATGGAAAGGCTGCTGAAATGGTCCCAGGTTAAATAGGCAGGTCACTAAAGTGGCTGTTTCTGGATCAGTAATAGGATAATTAGTTAAAAATGGCCTCCTGTATAACATTTCATATGGGCTCATATTAATTTTCGCTCTAGGGGAATTACAGACTCTTAAGAGAGCTATGGACAGCAAGTAGACCCAAGTTTCTAATGTTTCCTGACATAGCTTAGCTAGCATCCATTTTAGAGTTTGATTAGCTCTTGCCACTTTTGTAGAGGATCGAGGTCTCCATGCTGAATATAAATAGTATTTGATTCTGAGAGCCTTACCAACCCCTTGAGTTATTTGAGAGATAAAGAACCAGCCATTATCACTTTGGAGGCTCTGAGGTAACCCAAACCAGGGAAATATTTCTTTTAAGAGGAACTTCACAACTTCATTGGCCTTCTCTATTCTGGTGTAGGGTAAGCTTCAATCTAACCAGTAAAAGTATCTATTAGTACTAACAAAAACTTGCATCCTCTTCAGGCTGGCATTATCCTTATGGCCCTTTGGGTTTCCCTTGGTTGCTCTTTGGGCATTCAGGGCATTGCCAGTGATGGTTGCCATAATTTCAGCTTGCCATTTTTCTTTACTCTGTTCCCTTTTTCCTTCCTTCACAATTGTTATACATCATGAAGACAATATCAAGAAACTGATTGTGATTTGTTTGTGGGCCATCTGTAGCTTTTGAAGCTTACATCTAATTTCCGGGGCAGATTGGATTAGTATATTTTTTAAAGGTTTCCTCTAGCCTGCCATGAAACATGGCTGGATTTTTCTCTTTGCCCCGTGTAACCTCCCTTACTGTATCATAAGTTACTGCCTTAGTTATTCCCTTTCTCATTCCTCCAAGGAGAGCCTCAAGAAATTTAGCCTGGTTGTTCATTCCCTTGAGTGTGTTATGGTATAAATTAGGATCAGTAATGGGGACCGTGTCATCTGCTTCCTGGTGGGCCGCCTCAAAGGTTTGTTTATTTTCCAAGGGTTTATGATAAGTTGCTAGAATGAACTCCTCTGAGAGAACAAAAGCTGAGGTCAAAGTTTGAGACTCATCTGCAGATTTCCTGGGGTTCTCAGAATAGCTCTGGAAATTATTTTATTTTTTTATATCAGTTTTAGAGAAGTTCTATATCAGTTATACATTGTTTTATATCAGTTATAGAGAAGGGGGACTGCACTAGGACTGGCCCCTCAGCTCCTGCCACTTCCCTAAGGGGTAGCAGGGCTGGAGGGGGAATTGAATAGGTTGTTCCCCTCTAGCACTTGGCCAGTTGTTATACAGGGGTGGTTGCACTTCCCCCGAGAGCCAGGGGTCCTTTGTTAAAGGAGATCATCTACAATATCTAGTTCTGCCTTAAGACCTTCTTATCAGGGCAGGTCCAGGACTTTTGCAGATTGTTGGGTTTTGGTATAGGGCCATGAGCATCTGTACATACGGGATTTCTGACAATTTACCCTGCCTTTTGCAAAATAGGTTTAATTGCAGGATGGTGTTGTAATTAAGACTTCCAATGACCACCCATTGTTCCTGGCTGTTCAGCTGATATTGGGGCCATACAGTATTATAGTAGAAAATCAGACTTCTCCTTAGATTGTCAGGATCCAATTGATTCCAGTGGTTGAGGATGCAGCTAAGCAGGGAATCAGGTGGAATGGATGGAGAGTTGCCCATAGTGTTCTGGAAGAGAGAAGAGGACTTTGAAAAGTGGAGGGCTTACTAGGCGAACAAAATTTTTCCTGGGCTGGCTACTTGAAGAAACTCTGGGTCTGTGTGGGGTTCCCAAGGGCATCCCCCTTTGGGACTGCATCTTAGTTTGTCAGACATATCTGACCTTAAATGGGTGCTTGCACCACTTTGGAATGGTTCCCTCCACAATCAGTGGTTCACTGTGAGTTTCCTCTTGTCCCTGGCTGCAGGCCTCAACTTCTAGCATTCTTTTTTTTTTTTTTTTCTTTTTTTTTTTTTGGGAGACAGTCTTGCTCTGTCGCCAGTGGCCAGGCTGGAGTGCAGTAGCATGATCTCAGCTCACTGCAACCTCCGCCTCCCAGGTTCAAGCAATTCTCCTGCCTCGGCCTCCCGGGTAGCTAGGACTACAAGTGCATGCCACCACACCCAGCTAATTTTTTTTTCTTTTGTATTTTTAGTAGAGACAGGGTTTCACCATGTTGGCCAAGATGGTCTTGATCTCTTGACCTCGTGATCCTCCCACCTCGGCCTCCCAAAGTGCTGGGATTACAGGCTTGAGCCACCATGCCTGGCCAACTTTTAACATTCTTATATATTTGATAAGGCCACACTTTTCCTTTTAACTTTAGCCAATATGCACACACACACACAGAATCTCTTTTACATTTAATTCTCATAAGCCTACAACTTGCTCAAACCTTTGGATTTTCCCTATATCACTTAAAACAATCCTTTAACCTTCTAAACTTAGGTAAGGTAAATTACACAACATTTCTTGCGGGAATTTATATTCCCTTTCACAAATCTTTTTCATGACGTACACAGACCATCTATGACATGCTTGGTCTTTCTGACTTGTCCTAAACATCCCTCTTTAATCTATTTATTTACTTTTATTATCATTTTTTTGAGATGGCTTCTCACTCTGTCACCCAGGCTTGACAGCAGTGGCATGATCTTGGCTCACTGCAACCTCTGCCTCCCGGGTTCAAGTAATTCTCCTGCCTCAGCCTCCTGTAACTGGGCCAACAGGTGTGTTCCACTGCACCCAGCTAATCTGTTATATTTTCAGTAGAGACAGGGTTTTACCATATTGGCCAGGCTAGTTTTGAACTCCTGACCTTGTGATCTGCCCGCCTCAGCCTCCTAAAGTGCTGGGATTACAGGCATGAACCTCCACACCCAGCCACATCCCTCTGTTAAAACAACAGTCATTTTACTTTAGGAAAAGAATTTGCCATGCAAGATCCCTTTTTATATAATATAAAATCTCTTTTCTTTATAACCTTCTTTGCATAGGTATGGGGCTAAGTGAGTTTCTTTTGTCCTTAGCCAGTCAAATAGATTAAGTAAGAGAAGGGAGGTCAAAATACCGAAGAGACATTATCTTATGTCTTTACTGGCTAACACTACAGGAGAATTTAGCATAAGAAAAGAGGGTTTCAGTTGCCTAAAACGTGTGAATTCCCCCTTGACAAGCTGCCACTGCCAATTGTATCACACATAGGGTTCAGGGAGTATAACCAGGAAAGACAGAAAAGAGTCCTTCCCCCAATCAAAGGCTGAAGTGAAGTTACCAAGTTACACTCTGTACTAATGAAGACTTGGCCCATGACCAGCCTGATGATTAGTTGTGGGAGGAGACGAATCAGAGGTACTTTCCATTTTTCAACTGTGATGCAGTGGAAGGGGGGGCGGGTTGCAAAAGAAGTAGCCTCTGCTCTTTTGTTACTTGGGTGTGGAGAGGTGGGGTTTTCCTTTTGATTCAGTTCTAGGAGGTCCGCACACATTCACCTTAGGTTCCCTGCCTCCAGACCCTATTCTCCTGCCTCAATAGTACTGTACTTTTTGCTTCATCTGTCAAACATAATTTAGAAAACTCAAGAGGAGAAAGAAATCTCGTTATCTGTATTTTTACTATTTCCATTTTTCTCTCTTCCTTTCCAATAGTCAGTGATCCATTTTTTATTCATTTCTTTTCTGTTTAGAGACTTTTTATTTTTGAAGGAGTCTCACTCTGTCTCCCAGGCTGGAGTTCAGTGGTGTGATCTTGGCTCCCTGCAACCTCTGGCTCGCAGGTTCAAATGATTCTCCTGCCTCAGGCTCCCCAGTAGCTGGGATTACAGGTGCACACCATCATGCCTCAATAACTTTTGTAATTTTAGTAGAGATGGTGTTTCATCATGTTGGCCAGGCTGACCTCAAACTTCTGACCTCAGATGATCCACCCACCTTGGCCTCCCAATGTGCTGGAATTAGAGGCGTGAGTCACCATGCCTGGCCAAGAACTTTCATTATTCATTTTTTCTTAAGAGAGTTCTGCTGGTGACAAATTCTCCTAGTTTCCCTAGCTTTTCATTTGCAAATGTCTTAATTTCCCAAATGATATTTTTGGTGAGTATAGGTGTCTGGGTTGACAATTCTTTTCTTTCAACACCTGAAAAATATTGCGCCACTTCCTTCTGGCCTCCATGGTTTCTGATGAGAAATCATTTGAATTGTTTAACCCCTATAGGTAAGGTATCATTTTTTTTCTCTGCTGCATTCTAGATTTTTTTTTTTTTGTCCTCAGTTTTCAGAAGTTTGTCTATAATGTGTTTGTCTGGGGTTTGCTGAGCTTCTTGAATCTGTAGGTTTGTGTCTCTTGCCAAAGTTAAGAAGTTTTACCTCCCTCCCTCCCTCCCTCCCTCCCTTCCTTCTTTTTTTCTTTCTTCTTTCTTTCTATTGCAGTCTTGCTCTGTCATCTAGGCTGGATTGCAGTGGCGAGATCTCGGCTCACTGCAACCTCTGCCTCCCAGGCTCAAGTGATTTTCCTGCCTCAGGCTCCCAAGTAGCTGGGATTATGGCATTCACCACTATGCCTGGCTAATTTTTGTATTTTTAGTAGCGACTGGGTTTTGCCATGCTGCCCAGGCCAGTCTTGAACTCCTGACCTCAGGTGATCTGCCTGCCTTGGCCTCCCAGAGTGTTGGGATCATGAATGTGAGCCACTGTGTTTGGTTGTATTTCTTTCTTTCTTTCTTTTTTTTTTTAGTCGAGATGGAGTCTTGCTCTATGGCCAGGTGGGAGTACAGTGGCACCATCCTGGCTCACTCCAACTTCCGTTTTCTGGTTTCAAGAAATTCTCCTGCCTCAGCCTCCTGAGTAGCTGGGACTACAGGCACATGCCACCACACCTGACTAATTTTTTGTATTTTTAGTAGAGACGGTTTCACCATGTTGGCAAGGATGGTCTCGATCTCTTGACCTCATGATCCACCCGCCACAGACTCTGAAAGTGCTGGGATTACAGGCGTGAGCCACTGCACTCGGCTTCTGGTTTTTTTTTTTTTGAGATGGAGTCTTCTTGCTCTGTAGTCCAGGCTGGAGTGCAGTGGCATGATCTCAGCTCACTGCAACCTCAGCCTCTGCTGGGCCCTGGTTCAAGCAGCTCTCCTACCTCAGCCTCCCAAGTAGCTGGGATTACAGGCACAAGCCACAATTCCCAGCTAATTTTTGTATTTTTTATTAGAGATGGGGTTTCACTACGTTGCCCAGTCTGGTCTTGAACTCCTGACCTTGTGGTCTGCCCGCCTCAGCCTCCCAAAGTGCTGTGATTACAGGCATGAGCCACCGCGCCCGGCCGGCTGTATTTCTTCAAATACTTTCAGCCTCGTCCTTTTTCACCTGTCTTGGGTACTGTGATGACATGAATGTTAGTTCTTTTGTTATAGTCCCGTGGGTTTTTGAGGCTCAGTTTTCTTTCAAGAATGGATAATTCTATTGTTCTTCTCTTACTGTTCACTGATTCCTTCCACATCCCCTCCATTCTTTTGTTATGCATTTTCATTGAGATTTTTGATTGTTTTAATTTTTTAGCTCTAAGTTTTTCCTTTGGTTCTGTAATCCAAAAAGTATCAGAGACAATTCTCAATCAATTTAGAATTTTATTTTGCTAAGGTTAAGGACATGCCCAGAATAGAAAAAAAACAAAACAAAACAGCAAATACATTTTTTTTGGAGAAAGGTGTTTGGTGTGTATGTGGTGTGTGTGTAGTGTGTGTGTGCTGTGTGTGGTGTCTGGTGTTTTTGCTGTGTATGTGGTGTGTGGTGTGTGTGTGTGGTCTGCACAGAGGTGTGGTGTGCATGTGTGTGTTTGGTGTGTCTGTGGTATATGTGGGTGTGTGGTGTGAGCCTGTATCTCATACTTACGGCATGTGTCTGGTGTGTGTGTGGTGTGTGCCTGTATCTGGTAGATGTGGGGTGTGTGTGTGGTGTGCCTGGTGTGTGTGTGTGATGTGTGTACTGTGTGTGTGATGTGTGTACTGTGTGTGATGTATGCATGTGTATGTGGTGTGTCTGGTGTGTGTGGTGTGCATGCGTCTGGTGTGTAGTGTGTGTGTGGTGTGTGTAGTTTGTGTGGTGTGTGCCTGTTTCTGGTACGCGTGTTGTGTGTGTGTGGTGTGTGCACTTGTGTCCAGCATGTGTATTTGGTGTATTTAACTCTGGTGTGTGTGGTGTGTGTCTGGTGTATGTGGTGTGTGTGTGTGTGTGTGTGGTGTGTCTGGTGTGTGTGGCATGCATGTGGTATGTGTCTGGTGTGTGGTGTTGTGGTGTGTGTGTGTGGTGTGTCGTGTGTGCGTGTGGTGCACTTGGGATGTGTATGCTTGTGTGTGCTGTGTGTCTGATGTGTGTGGTGCATGTGTGTCTGACGTGTGGGATGTGTGCGTGTATGCATCTGTCTGTTATGTGTGGTATATGTGTCTGGTGTGTGTGGTGTGCATGTGTTTGTGGTGTGTGTGTGTGGTCTGTGTGGGGATGGGGGTGGTGTGCGTATGCTGTGTGTGCAGTGCATGTGTGTGCGTGGAGTTTGTGTGCTTGTGTGTCCAGTGTGTGTGGTGTATCTGTGTCTGATGTGCAGGGTATGTGTGTGTGTGTGTGTGTGGTGTGTGGTATGCATGTATGTGGTATGTGTGGTATATGCATGTGTGCGGTGTGTGCTCTTGTGTGTTGTGTTGTGTATGTGTGTCTGGTGCGTATGGTGTGCGTGTAGTGTGCATAGTGTGTGTGTGTGTGTGTGGTGTGTGTGTGTGTGGTATGTGCACTTATGTGTCCAGTGTGTATGTATGGTGTATGTGTGTCTGGTATGTGTGGTGTGCATGTGTGTGTGGTATATGCATGTGTGTTGTGTGTGGTGCGTGTGTGTGGTGTGTGTGTCTGTGTTTGTAGAGAGGGAGATTTATCATGATTAATTGGCTCGTGTGATCACAGAGGCTGGCACATCCACGTCTGTGGTTCTGACTGGCGGGCTTGGGTGCCATCTGCACATGGGAGAGCTGATAGTGCAGTTCCTGATGCCAGTGGCCCACAGAGGTGAAATCCAGAGGAACCTGCTGGAGACTCTTCCCTTACCCAGGGGAGGGTTGGTTTTTAATGTGGATTGAATGAGGCCCACCCACATTACGGAGAGCAGTGGTCTTTACTCTGTTGATTAAAGCAATAATCTTATCTCAAAGCACCCTTGCAGAAGTTTCTGCAAGGTACTATCAAGTGTACCTGACCAAGCATCTGAGTATCCTGTGGCCCAGCTATGTTGACACAAAATTAACTGTCATAGCATTTAAGAAATGTATGCTTTTCCTGGTTCTTAGTATGATGAGTGAGTTTCGGTTGAAAACTGGCCATTTTTGGCCTTAGGGCTCAGGACCTTGGATCTCGGTTAAGCATTCTGTGTTAGCTGTGAGGGAAGGAGTGCTGCTGTCTTGCAGGTAAGGGCAGAAGTCCAGGTTCTCTGATCGGCCTCCGTTGACATATGGTGGAGCGTTCTCCTTACTGCTGGGCAGGGACGGCAGGTCTGGCAACCCACCATGCCTAGAGGGAACTTTCCTGGCTGGCAGGCTTAGAGGTGCCTTGTTCTTGTTCTCCACGTGGTTTCTGGACACTGTGTGTGTGGGTGGCTTCACGCCTGCTGGATGGTGGTGAAAGTCCTGACTCCACAAAGCCCTTCTGATAGCTCCCTAGCAGCAGGGGGTGCCCCTACTGCCTGTGTAAATGGAAGTCGAGGTGTCCCATGTGGTCTTCACTGGTACCGCAGAGGTGGGCTGGGGCTGGGAGGCCGTGATAACCACTGCTGAGGAGGAAGGTCCCACCTCCTACTTGGCTTTCTCATTGCAGTCTAGGTGCTCTTCTGGGACTTTGCTGGAAGGGAGGGATGGAGGTGGAGCCTGTAGTGTGTGGAGAGTCATGTCGTTGTCTGAGAGCCCCCTGTCCTGCTAGGCTGCCTTGGTTAGGGAGAGCTGGCTTTTGCTGGTGCTTTTTTTTGTTGTCTGTGTCCCCTGGGCATTTCCAAGTTTTAGGCTTCTTCAGATCCAAATGTGGGATATAGGAGGCGAGAAGAAAACCCAGGAAATGCACCTTATATCCTGGGGTCCTAGCTAGTCTGCCCTGTTTTCTCCACCTTTCAGATTCATCGTATGTTTGCTTTATGACTAATTTTCAGAATGTTAATTGCACATAGTAGGAGTAAGGGAGTAACAGGGCAGAGTATGTCTGCTCCATCTTCCCAGACATGGAAGTCCTGTTTTTTAAGATAAGAGAAATTAGAGCCACTTGGCTACTGATGGGAATGCTCTGTTGAAGAGGGTAATTGCGGGAGCCAAGTACTTGAGCAGGTGAGAGGGGCTGAGACTGCAGCAGTGACATCTCTCCTTTTTCTCAAGAAGGGACGGCAGGTTTGTGGGTATGTTGCAGAAAGTTGGTAGCTTTGGTGGCCACCCAGTCCACAGCTCTGAGTTGCATGTGGGTCTGCACAGAGGTGTGGTCAGGGAACGTGAACTGCAGTTAGAGCTGGGATTCTGAATGTTGATTCTGGGTTCGGGTCCAGGAATCTCAGGGGCCAGCCTGGAATCGGTGTCCGAGGGTCAGGAACCATGAGTGTCAGTCCATGCAGCGGTGGAGGCTGCAAATCTGCCAGGCTGGCAGACACTAGGGGGCAGAGTGCCAACAGCAGCACCTGGAGATCAGCACCTGCTGCAGGGCAATGCCCTGACTGTCCTCCTGCCTCTATCTTGGTGGGGCCCCGCCCATGTCTTGTGAGCTGCCTCCCTCCACACCCTCCACCACCCTGGCTTCTCTCCAGCACCAGACTTGCACAGAGAAAGAGGTTCTCTCCCCCTTAGCTAAGTCCCCTGGGAATGCATAAAAACAAAACAACTATGGAATTAAATTGGGTTCAGAGGAGCCCACCCTTTTGTGAGCCGTGCTATAAAAAGCAAAAGATCTGGGAAAGATGGCCCCTCTTTGCGTTCAGCTATTCAGATCACGCCTGAATGCCGGGTGCAGTCTCAGGCCAGGCATGTGGTGAAATGGAAAATGCAGATGGGCCCACTGTTGTCTCTCAGCTGTGGGAGCTGCTGCAGACAGGTCTGATGTGGACTTGGGCCTATGGGCTCCTTTCAGGAGGACATGGCTTTTGAGCTGCCCAGAGATGCCTGGTAGCCAGGGAGGTGCCTGGCAGAGGTTGGGTGAATGTGCCACCTTGGGGCATCCACACCACCTTGGCTCACTGGGCCTGCTGCTTGGCTTTTGAATGTTTCCAGGCAGTGCCTGGCAGCACTAAGCGTCTCTGGTCCTCTGGGAGCCGCAGTCTAGAGAGAGCTCTGCCGGCAAGGGCACGTCTGTCTGTGGGTGCTGCCTGGACTCCAGCCCCATGCCTGAACTTTCCCCTGACTGGTCTCCCCACTGCCTGGACCCTACCACGTGTCTGCTTCTGTGAAGGAGGCCTGATGGAGGGCAGGGCGCTTCTGTGGCTGGGACTGTGTGTGTCTTCTCTCTGTCCTTCTTCATCTCCCTCTCCTTGCTTCCAGACAAACGACGCGGCCGGCAACACCTGGAACTGGCTCTACTTCATCCCTCTCATCATCATCGGCTCCTTCTTCATGCTCAACCTGGTGCTGGGAGTTCTCTCGGGGTGAGAGACCATGTGGGGCATGTGCAGGTGCCCTCTGTGTTCTCAGCTGAGGGGTCAACAGGGCACATGTGACACTTGGGGTGAGGGGGCTGGCCCATTGATGCTGTCTGTGGTGGTTGCTCCTGGTGTTCTGGGTTCTGGTAGCCCTTCCTTTGTGCCACCATCCTAGCCTGCCCTTGACCAGCCTTTCCTTTGTCTCTGCAATGGGGAGCAGCTGCCATTGCACTCAACTGGGTAGACAGGAGGTGTGGTCAGTGATGGGAGGTGTGGTGGTCTGGGTAGATGGGAGGTGTGGCCTGTGATGGGAGGTGTGGTCTTGATGGGAGGTGTCGACTGGGTAGATGGAGGTGTGATCTGGGTAGATGGAGGTGTGGTCTGGGTAGCTGGAGGTGTGGTCTATGGGTAGTTGGGAGGTGTGGTCTGTGGGTAGTTGGGAGGTGTGGTCTGGGTAGATGGAGGTGTGGTCTGTGGGTAGAGGGGAGGTGTGGTCTGGGTAGATGGGAGGTGTGGTCTGGGTAGATGGGAGGTGTGGTCTGGGTAGCTGGAGGTGTGGTCTATGGGTAGCTGGAGGTGTGGTCTATGGGTAGTTGGGAGGTGTGGTCTGTGGGTAGATGGGAGGTGTGGTCTGTGGGTAGATGGGAGGTGTGGTCTGGGTAGATGGGAGGTGTGGTCTGTGGGTAGATGGGAGGTGTGGTCTTGGTAGATGGGAGGTGTGGTCTGTGGGCAGTGGGGAGGTGTGGTCTTGGTAGATGGGAGGTGTGGTCTGGGTAGGTGGAGGTGTGGTCTATGTGTAGTTGGGAGGCAGCCTGCTCAGGGCTTCCTGCAGTGCCTCCCTCTGAGGAAGGTGCAGAACAGCCTGGTGGGGCTGGAGGGGAGGCCCAAGGCAGGGCCTGTGTGGTCTTTCCCGCTCCTTCCCACTGTGAACATTCCAGCTTCTGGGAAGAATGGCATATGTGATAGTCTCCCAGTCAGTCCAGCTGAGTCCCCCCTCAGGCCCACAGGCCCAGCAGAGGGCCCCCAAGCCAGGAGCCAGCACCCATGATGTAGGCCCTGCACCCCAGGGTGGCAGTGGTGAGAGGCCGCCTTGACTGCTGTGCTGCGAAAATGCACTCTGTGGGAAAAGCTACGGCTCTGCCATTTCTGGGCAAGAGCTGCAGGGGGGCCAGCTTGGGGCCAGTTTGGCCTCTCTCCATTCCCATAGCTCCCATCCTCACAGCATCCCAGAGAAGCAGAACAGGTGGCCCCTGTCCTGCCCTTTCTCACCCAGCGAGGACAAGCTCAGGGAAGGCCAGCCTTGCTGCTGGCCACTGTGTGAGAAGCAGTTGCTCTTTGAGGGCTGTACTGCTGGGGGGGTTGCTGCTGGTAGCTCTCAAATCCATTCAAGCAAGATGCCGTTGCCCTTCCCCTGTGCCGCAGGTCCTCTTGTTTTCAGGGCATGGCCACAGGGGCTGGCCTGGGTGGGAAGGCCGTAGTGCACCCTGCTTTCATGTAGATTTGGGACTTGGGATGCCCAGATGGGAGGGTGCACCTGGGCAGGCACGGTCACCTTGCACTGCCTG
This sequence comes from Sapajus apella, assembly GCF_009761245.1. NCBI lineage: Eukaryota > Metazoa > Chordata > Mammalia > Primates > Cebidae > Sapajus > Sapajus apella. Next base: position 252,875 of record NW_022437066.1, on the reverse strand, counting down.
GGCTGTAGCAGCTCAGTGTCTAGCGGACACTAGCCCTGCACCTGCACCTGGAGTCAGTCCTGATCAGAGCCGGAGACTGTTGCACCAGGGCTGTGGGTACTGGGAGTCACGCCTGCCACACCCACTCCACCAAGAAGCGTGTATGTGTGTGTGTGTGTGTGTGTGTGAGAGAGAGAGAGAGAGAGAGTGAGAGTGAGAGCGCGCTTGCTTCTGGCACTGTGAGCCTTAGAGCTTGGCCAGGAGGCTGGGGCTGGGGTGGGGGTGCTGGGCTGGAAGGGGGAATGTTCTCTGCTGGTCACCATGGATGGTTGTGAAGGCTCAGTGGGGCTGAGGTAGGATGTTGGGGGCTGATGACAGAAGGTCTTCTCTCCTGCTCATTGTGAGCCTCAAAGGCTTGGCTGAGGAGGCTACATGGTGTGGACGCTGTGGTATTTTCCTTCCTCCTCTGGCCTGCCCTGACCCATTCCCTTCTTCCCTGTCCCTGTCTGTCTTTCCTCCTTCCCACAGATGCTTTGCATCTGAACCAACAGAGGAAGCAACGCGAATATTCTCCTCTGGAGAATTCTTGTCAGGAGCTCTCTGGAAGACAGCAGATCACAGAGCCTGGCACGGGGTGGGGAGGGAGGAGGTGCAAACCTACGTTGCTGTAAGCAGGGGCTGTGAAATCATCCCTGCCCTCTAGAAATGCCCATCTGGGGACCAAGGCACTGTCCCTGAGTACCAAAGGAGTCTGAGGACAGAGGGCCACCTGGGCTGCTCGTGGAGGCTCTCTGGGTGCACAGGGAGCTGCATGGTGCTCCAGAGTGCTCAGGTTAGAAGAGGCTGGGGTGACAGGGGCCTGCCAGAAGCACAGCCTGCAGCCCGACTCCTGTCCCAGCCTTTCCCTGATCCACTTTGTCTTTGGGGCTGTACACATGTAGGGCTTACACTCACCTGATCTTGCTTTTCTGGCCTCTGCATGGTAGGGAGTTTGCCAAGGAGCGAGAGAGGGTGGAGAACCGCCGCGCCTTCCTGAAGCTGCGCCGGCAGCAGCAGATCGAGCGAGAGCTCAACGGGTACCTGGAGTGGATCTTCAAGGCGGGTGAGGGCCCGTGGGAGCCACTGTACTCCTGGCTGGCCACTGTAGGTTCTCCCCAGTTCTGCTCTGCTGCCAGCTGGGGTGCCCCGGCTGTTGGGTAGAACCTGAAGGGACTTTGTAATGAGCAGAGTGAGAAGGGGTTTCTCTCTAGTTCACCCAGGCAGCCATATAGCCCTGAGGACAGTGGCCTTTTAAATGGAGGACTCTGCAACGGCCCAGCCTAAGGCTGATCTCTCCCCATTAGTCTCAGCTAAGTACCTTCTGTGCCCTGACTCTGGGCTCTGTCAAGCCTGGACTCCCTCCCCTCGCCCCAGGCCCGCACTCTTTCCTCCACGTGGGGCACCCACTTCCACCTCCTGATGTTTCCCAAGTGCCTTGTCAGGGATGAACTCGCCTGTGGTGCACCTGTTCTCAGGGAGGCTATGTGTGGGTAGGGATGGGCAGACACAAGGCGGCTGAGTCTTCTTCACAGGGCACCATCTTTCCTAGGAGAAAAAGCTCAGCTGTAGGCCTTGCTGGCTTCTGGAAGCGTAAGAGCTGAGAAGGTGGTCAGGTGCAGTGGCTCACGCCTGTAATCCCAGCACTTTGGGAGGCCAAGGTGGGCAGATTACCTGAGGTCAGGAGTTCAAGACCAGCCTGGCCAACATGGTGAAACCCCACCTCTACTAAAAATACAAACATTAGCCTGATGTGGTGGCTGGCACCTATAATCCCAGCTATTCAGGAGGCTGAGGCAGGAGAATGGCTTGAATCCAGAAGGTGGAGGTTGCAGTGAGCTGAGATACACTCCAGCCTGGGTGACAGAGTGAGACTCCTTCTCGAAAAGAAAAAAAAAGCTGAGACGGCAGGGACTTCCAGACAGAGACGTGCCCCTGTTCCCGGGCATTCCTGGGGACAGGAGGGCTCTGACCAGGCTATGTTCCCCTCGCAGAGGAAGTCATGCTGGCCGAGGAGGACAGGAACGCAGAGGAGAAGTCCCCTTTGGACGGTAGGTGGCACTCGCTGACACTCCTGTGTGGCTGAGAGGTCTGGTGGCCACGTCTGGGGTGACGCGTGCACGCTTGCATGTTTCACGTGAGATGCTCTCTGCAATGCCAGGCACCCGCACAGCCATCCATCACATGAACACAGACGTTCTGACCATGGTGTCTGACCCTGGGCACCTGACACAGGCCTACACTGCAGGTTCAAACCAAGCTGTGTCTGTCCCCAGGGCTTGGGGCGCTGCTGCTCCCAGAGGCCATGGGAAGGCTCATGGCCCAACCTGGGATCACGAGAGGGAGCCCGGGCCCCATTGCTGGGGTTGCTGGCACTGGTTGCCAGCATAGCTGCAGCAGCCAAAGGCTACCCTCTCTGCACACCCATCACTCAGATCACAGCCAGATAGCATGGCCACACCTGCAGTGATCTCAGCGGTCCCCATGCCTGTGGCTTTGAGCAGGTCTGCGGTGTCTCCCTTGTAGTCCCGGTCTTGCCCTGGGTGGACTTTTCCTGGTCTCCCTTGTGGCCAGGCCTCCCCACTGGCCTCGTTTTGGAAGGAAGGGAAAGCAGGGGCCCCCTCACCCTTAAATTTTTTTGTCCCTTCAGCTCTGAGGACTCAGAGGGACCCAAGGGGTCCTGGAATCGTCCAGCCTCAGCTTTAGCCCCAGTTCCAGAACAGGAGCTAAGGAGAGGTTGCTGGTCCCAGGGGGAGGGTGATCCCATGCCCCACTGAGGCGGCCCAAGGGCTGCAGCTCAGGTGGTTTCTCCCACCATTTGTTTAAAGCAGTGCTGAAGAGAGCAGCCACCAAGAAGAGCAGAAATGACCTGATCCACGCAGAGGAGGGGGAGGACCGGTTTGCAGATCTATGTGCTGTTGGTGAGTCTCAGGGTGTCCCTCAGCTCTGCCAGCCTTGAGCTGGACATGGAGTGCGTGCTCTGCTTCCTTGCCACCCAGTCGCTGCTGGAGGCCCCTTCTTACCCAATCGCCTGCTGGCTCCTTTCAGACAGTTTGCTGCTCCTAGCTCTGTGACCGTCATGTGGACATGGGGCCCTTAGCCATATCCCAAGGCTGGAGAACTCTATAGGGCTACCTCTCTCCTCAGCCCCTGTTTTTCACTTTCTGGACCTGCTGCCTCTGAGGTGCTAGCTTCACCCGCTAGCTCTCAAACAGTACAAGGAACATTCTGGTTAATTTATCCAGCAGAGCTGTGTCAGCTCCCTTCCTCTCTGGTACCAGACTCTGGTTCCAGAAGTGCCTGAGCATTGCTTCATTTTGAGACACAGTCAGATCCAACCTGGACTTCCTTGCTGTACAGCAGTCTGTGAGTGGACCAGATTTATAAGATGTTTTCCATTATATTGTTACCTGTCTGAGACAGAACTCTTTAATAAAACAGGAAGTTACACACACACTCACACCTACACACACAGCCACACACTCATACACACTTAGACTGGACCTTTTCTGTCCTCACCCAGCACTAGGGATCCCCTGTTAACTATTGGAATGTACCCTTCCCTATTTCTCCATGCTCATCTCAGATACACACACACTCACAGTCACACTCATGCATCCACACAAAAATGATTTCATACAAACTTGTCTCACCAATACCTTTTCTAATCTGCTCCTAATCAGTGTGTCTGATTCTAGCCCCCTCTTGTCCAGGGCTGCTTGGTGTTGCTGACATGGTCACTGGAGTTATTCAGTTGCTTGTCTGCTGATGGCCGTTCATTTCTAGTGCTTTTATCTCACTATGGAAAATACTGCCCCAGGTCTTTGTGAATGGCCGTCCTTCCTCATTAGTGCTTTTCTCTGTGAGGCAGATTCCTGGGAGCAGAAGCTGAGGGTGAGGGTGTGGTACCATTCAGAGTTCTGTGCAACCCCACGTGCCATCCACAGTATAGACAGAACTTCGCCCTCATCCAGAGCTGTGTGGTGGCTCCTTTTGAATTTTTCCAGTTTGAGGCCAATTTGATGAGTATAGAATAATATTTCATTGGCACTACAATTTTCCTTTCTCCTACTGTCCATGGTGCTGGCCCTCTTTCTAAATGTTTGTTCCCCTTCTGGACTTGGCCTTTGGTGACTTCTATATGCTGTACAGTTTTCTATTGGGTTTATTTGTGAATTGTTTTGTATTTATTTTGTCAATAGTAAGAGACCAATGGGCTGGGCACAGTGGCTCATGCCTGTAATCACAGCACTTTGGGAGGCCGAGGCAGGAGGATCACCTGAGGTCAGGAGTTCGAGACCAGCCTGGCTAACGTGGTGAAACCCCATCTCTACTAAAAATACAAAATTAGCTGGGCCTGGTGTTGCATGCCTGTAATCCAGCTACTTGGGAGGCTGACTCAGGAGAATCGTTTGTACCCGGGAGCTGAGGTCACACCTGCACTACAGCCTGGGCGGCAAGAGCGAAACTCCAAAAAAAAAAGACCAATGTATATTACAGAGCTGAATGTTTTATCGTCTTATAATCTTATTTATCGAACTGTTTTTGACATGGAAATTTCACTCTTGGTGCCCAGGCCGCAGTGCAACGGGGAGATCTCGGCTCACCACCACCTCCGCCTCCCAGGTTCAGGCCATTCTCCTGCCTCAGCCTCCTGAGTAGCCGGGGCTACAGGCGCGCCAGCACGCCCGGCTAAATTTCTGCGTTTTTAGTAGAGACGGGGTTTCACCGTGTTGGCCAGGGTGGTCTCAAACTCCTGACCTCAGGCGATCGTCCCGCCTCAGCCCCCCGGAGATGACAGGTGCGCGCCAGCGCGCCTGGTCCGTCTTATAATTTTAAACAATGACATGAGTGTGGGAGCCAAATAGTTTCCTTCCGTGGCTATTTTACGTAGTTTTTTTATTCTGATTTTGTAAAATGAATTGAGTTGAAATGTCGTTATGGTTTGCAATCAGTTAAACGCCCCTGGAGTCATCTGACCGGTCACAGAGGAGATAAGCCGAATAGACACAGCCCAGAACAGACAAAACCGGGACTGGGAGCCGCGCGGCAGCCGGGCGGTCGGGGTGCGGCCCCGGCGCTGCGATCCTTAGGGCCGCCCGTGGGCGCCGGGCCGCCGTCCGCAGGTGTGTGTCCGGCGCCCGGACCGCAGCGCTGGGGCCGCCATCACCAAGGCGCTGCGGCGCCGGCGTTTCCGTCCAGGGGCCTCCGACCACCGCCGAGAAGGCCAGGAAAGGCCGCGGCGCGGCAGCGCGCCCGGCCCGCGTGCGGGAGGGAGGTCGGACCGGAAGGGCCCGCGTGCGGG
>NW_022437066.1:124329-247155 GCF_009761245.1 Sapajus apella | reverse complement strand
GAGGAGGGGAGGTCCCTGAGGGACGCCGGGGACGGAGGAGGGGAGGCCGGGGAGGGAGGAGGGGAGGCCGGGGAGCTGGAGGGGAGGTCCACCTGAGGGACGCCGGGGACGGGGAGGGGACACAGGGGAGGGAGGAGGGGAGGTCCCTGAGGGACGCCGGGGAGGGGGAGGGGACGCAGGGGAGGGAGGAGGGGACGCAGGGGAGGGAGGAGGGGAGGTCCCTGAGGGACACTGGGGAGGGAGGAGGGGAGGTCCCTGAGGGACACTGGGGAGGGAGGAGGGGAGGTCCGCCTGAGGGACGCCGGGGAGGGGGAGGGGACGCAGGGGAGGGAGGAGGGGACGCAGGGGAGGGAGGAGGGGACGCAGGGGAGGGAGGAGGGGAGGTCCCTGAGGGACGCCGGGGAGAGGGAGGGGAGGCCGGAGAGCTGGAGGGGAGGTCCGCCTGAGGGACGCCGGGGACGGGGAGGGGACACAGGGGAGGGAGGAGGGGAGGTCCCTGAGGGACGCCGGGGAGGGGGAGGGGACGCAGGGGAGGGAGGAGGGGACGCAGGGGAGGGAGGAGGGGACGCAGGGGAGGGAGGAGGGGAGGTCCCTGAGGGACACTGGGGAGGGAGGAGGGGAGGTCCCTGAGGGACACTGGGGAGGGAGGAGGGGAGGTCCGCCTGAGGGACGCCGGGGAGGGGGAGGGGACGCAGGGGAGGGAGGAGGGGAGGTCCCTGAGGGACACCGGGGAGGGAGGAGGGGAGGTCCGCCTGAGGGACGCCGGGGAGGGGGGAGGGGAGGTCTGCCTGAGGGACACCGGGGAGGGGGAGGGGACGTGGGGGAGGGGGGAGGTCGGCCTGAGTGAGGGACGGGCGGGGGGGGGGCGGGGGGAAAGTCCGCCTGAGGGACACCGGAGAGCAGGGAGGTCAGCCTGAGAGGGGGTTGCCCGAGTGTGGGACACCTGGGGAAAGAACACTGCAGAGCATGAGTTCCAGGATGCTGAGACGGGAATGGGCTTGGCACGCAGCTGTGGGGAACTTCTTGGAGGCCAGGGTGGCTGGAGTGAGCTGCCACGGGCTGTGGGGAGCAGTCGAGGAAACCTGAGGGTCACACAGAGGGGCAACACCATCTGGCTTCTGTGGTATGAGGGTCTCTCTGGATTCCTCGGGCTGCTGAGCTGAAGATAAACTGAGCTAGTGAAAGGGCATGTGCAGTTGGGAGGTTACGGTAAAAATGCAGCGGACAGTGGCTGGGGTCTGGAGGTGGCAGCAAAGGGGATGGTAAGTGGTTGAATTCCAGGTATACAGCTAGTGCTCGACTTATGGCCACGATTGGTTCCGACAGACCGGTTGTAACACGATTTGGTCGTAAGTCGAGTAGGCTATATGTACAGTACTGTGAAATGATGTTATAAAAATCTTTGTCATATTTTATAATTTTTTTCATTATTGCTCTATATCATTTTCTTTGTTCATTTTATGCCATTTGTATCATCTCTACACCATTTTGTTTCTTTTTGTATTCATCAGGTTTAAGTAAAACACTGTATTACCAGTACTCCTGGTTTAATATTTGCAAAACATACAAAATTACAAAACATAGGTGCATACAAAAATACAAAATATAGTTGTAAAAAAATACCATAGGAAATATTTCCCAATTGCAAAACATATCAAAATATGTAAACATGTACGAAACATTTTATTGGCCGCTGGTGCTTGGCTGCGGATCATTGATGTTGTCATATGAGGGAGCAGTTGGGGTTACCAGAGCTGGTTTTTTTTCATAAACATGGTGAGCTTGGTCTGCATTGTATGTTTCTTTTTTTCTTCATAAATTTCACGATACGGACGAAACACATCATGCGCCATCCGTTCAATCCTTGCAAAAATCGTTCGATGTTTGGTTCCATTGCTTCGAAATGTATAAGAAATTTATTGGGAGGGGTTTGATGAAAAATATCCAAGACACAAAACACAAACCAAGTCTGGGATAACAGTTGAAATGGTGCACGTGGAGATGGTAGTGCTGCCGGAAGCTGGTCCACACTGTTGTAGGCCCAGCTGGGCAACGTTTGCGCTGCCAGATGCGGAACAGTCGTGGCTAGCGATTGTGGTCGTAAAGTCGAATGGTCATAAGTTGCATAGCTCGTAAGTTGATCAATACTGTATTCTGAAGTCAAGCTGGCAGAATTTGCCAATCCATTGGGCATGGCTGGGGAAAGAGAGACATCAAGGCCAGCTCCGCAGGGCTTTGTCCTGAGCAGCAAGAGGACAGGACCACAGGATACGTGGCCTTGATTGGCACTGACACGTTTGGTTCAGACTTGCAGCGTTTAGGACAGTGCAGCAGACCCTGTGGATATGTCACTGAGGCTCTGCACGGGTTGGGGCCTGGTGTCCAGGCTGGGACATACAACGGTGTTACTGTTGCAGAGGACATTTAAGGCTCTGAGACTTAGATCACTCTAACTCCTAGTATGTCTACCTTTCCCTTCTCTTTTTTCTTAGATAGGATCATATGGGGTTAATATATATATATTAAAGATCACTTTAAATAACCAGGTAATAACAGATTTTAGGTTTTTTTTTTCAATTTTATCTTTATTAAGTTTATTTTTCTACATTATTTTTGTTTACTGTATTTTTCTAATTCCCTAAAATAAGTAATGTTCTTTTTTCTTTCTTCTTTAATAGTAAAGGCATTTTCTTTAATAACAAAAGCTCTACATAAAGCTTTGCTGTGATGGCTTCCTTTTTACTGGTTTCTAGATAATAGTTTTGTTACTTTCCTCTTGAGTCAAAGGTTTACTAGGAGTGTGCTTTTTAATTTATAAGTAGATATTTTGGTTTTTATTGTTTCTAATTATATCAGATAATAATTGGGAAATGTGACCTGTAAATCCCTACATTTATAAGTTTTCAGATTCTAAGTACATAACTGATTTGTTTTATTCACATAAACAAGTGTATGTCCTGTATTTTTTTTTCTTTGTTTTCCTCATTAAGTCAACATTATTTCTTTTTCTTAATTTTTAAGTTCAGTATTACATGTGCAGGATGTGCAGGTTTGTTACATAGGTAAATGTGTGCCTTGGTGGTTTGCTGCATAGATCATCGCATCACATAGGTATTAAGCCAGCATCCATTAGCTATTCTTTCTGATGCTGTCCCTCCTACCCTCCACCCTCCCACAGGCCCAGTGTGTGTTGTTCCCCCACCATGTGTTCATCTGTTCTCATCATTTTGCTGCCACTTAAAGGTGAGAACATGTGGTATTTCTTTTTTTATTCCTGTGTTACATTGCTAAGGATAATGGCTTTCAGCTTCCTCTGTGTCTCTGCAGAGGACATGATCTCATTTCTTTTATGGCTGCATAGTATTCCATTGTGTATGTGTGTGACCACATTTTCTTTAGTCTATCATTGATGGGCATTTAGGTTGATTCCCTGTCTTTGCTACTGTGAATAGTGTTGCAATGAACATGTATGAACTATGTATCTTTATAATAGAAGGAATTACATTCCTTTGGGTATATACCCACTAATGGGATTGCTGGGTCAAATGGTATTTCTGCCTCTAGGTCCTTGAGGAATTGCCACACTGTGTTCCATAATGGTTGAACTAATTTACAGTCCCACCAACCATGTAAAAGTGTTCCTTTTTCTCCATAACCTCTCCAGCATCTGTTTTTTTTTTTTTCTTTTTCTTTTTTTTTTTTTTTTTTTTTGAGACGGAGTTTCGCTCATGTTACCCAGGCTGGAGTGCAATGGTGCGATCTCGGCTCACTGCAACCTCCGCCTCCTGGGTTCAGGCAATTCTCCTGCCTCAGCCTCCTGAGTAGCTGGGATTACAGGCACGCACCACCATGCCCAGCTAATTTTTTGTAGTTTTAGTAGAGACGGGGTTTCACCGTGTTGACCAGGATGGTCTCAATCTCTTGACCTCGTGATCCACCTGCCTCGGCCTCCCAAAGTGCTGTTTTTTTTTTTTTTTTTTTTTCCTGAGACAAGAGTCTTACTCTGTTGCCTAGGCTGGAGTGCAGTGGCATGATCTCAACTCACTATAACCTCTGCCTCCTGGGTTATAGGAATTCTCCTGTCTCAGTCTCCTGAGTAGCTAGGATTATAGGCGTGCACCACCATGCCCAGCTGTGTTTTGTATTTTTAGTAGAGATGGTGTTTCACCATGTTGGCTAAGCTGGTCTCAAATTCCTGACCTCGTAATGCACCTGCCTAGGCCTCCCAAAGTGCTGGGATTGCAGCCATGAGCCACTGTGCCTGGCCTTGACTTTTTAATAATAGCCATTCTGACTGGTGTGAGTTGATGTCTCATTGTGGTTTTGATTTGCAGTTCGCTAATGATCAGCAATGTTGAGCTTTTCTTCATATATTTGTTGGCCACATTTATATCCTTTTTTTGAGAAATATCTGTTCTTGTCCTTTGCCCACTTTTTAAATAGGGTTATTTGTTCTCCTAGCACCATTTATTAAGTAAGGGATCCTACTTAATAATAAGGAATGTATTCTAGCTTGAGTCCTAGGTATTTTATTTTTACCTTTTTTTGTGGCAGTTGCAAATGGGAGTTCATTCATGATTTGGCTCTTGGCTAGCCTGTTGTTGATATATAAGAATGCTAGTGATTTTTGCACATTGATTTTATATCTTGAGACGTTGCTGAAGTTGCTTATTAGCTTGAGAAGGTTTTGGGCTGACATGATGGCATCTGCAAAGAAAGATAGTTTGACTTCTTCTCTTCCTATTTAAATATCCTTTATTTATTTCCCTTGCCAGATTGTCCTGGCCAGAACTTCTAATACTATGTTAGATAGGAGTGGTGAGAGACATTCTTGCTTTTGCCCATTCAGTATGATATTGTTTATGTCTTTGTCATATATGGCTCTTACTATTTTAAAGTATGTTCCTTTAATATCTAGTTTACTAAGAGTTTTTAACATGAAGGGATGTTGAATTTTATCAGAGGTCCTTTTTGCATCTATTGAGATAATCATGTGGTTTTTGTCTTTAGATCTGTTTATGTGATGAATCATGTTTATTGATTTGTGTATGTTGAACCAAACTTGCATCCCAGGGATGAAGCCTACTTGATTGTGGTGGATAAGCTTTTTGATGTGTTGCTGGATTTAGTTTGCCAGTATTTTGTTGAGGATTTTTGCATCACTGTTCATCAAGGATATTGGCTCGACGTTTTCTTTTTTGTTTTATCTGCCAGGTTTTGGTATGAAGATGATACTGGTCTCATAGAATGAATTTGGGAGGAGTCCCCATTTCATTTGTTTAGTTTCAGTAGAATTGGTACCAGCTTGTCTTTGTACCTCTGGGAGAATTCAGCTGTGAGTTCATCTGGTCCCAGGCTTTTTTTGTTTGGTAGGTTATTTATTACTGCGTCAATTTTAGACCTCATTATTGGTCTTTTCAGGGATTCACTTTATTCCTGGTTCAATCTTAGAAGGGTGTATGTGTTCAGGAATTTATTCATTTCTTCTAGATTTTCTAGCTTATGTGCATAGAGGTGTTTATAGTATTCTCTGATGGTTTTCTGTGTTTCTGTGGGGTCAGTAGTGATATACCCTTTATCATTTCTGATTGTGTTTATTTGAATCTTCTCTCTTCTTTTTTTTGTTAGTCTAGCTGGTGGTCTATCTATATTTGTTTTTCAAAAAACCAGCTCCTGTTTTCATTGATTTTTTTTGATGGGTTTTTCATGTCTGTATTTCCTTCACTTCAGCTCTGATATTGGTTATTTCCTGTCTTCCGCTAGTTTTGGGGTATGTTTGCTCTTGGTTCTCTCATTCTTTTAGTTGTGACATTAGATTGTTAACTTGAGATCTTTCTAACTTTTTGGTGTGGGCATTTAGTGCTATAAATTTCCCTCTTCACACAGCTTTAGCTGTGTCCCAGAGATTCTGGTATGTTATATCTTTGTTCTCATTAGTTTCAAAGAACTTTCTGATTTCTGCATTAATTTCATTATTACCCAAGAGTCATTCAGGAGCATGTTGCTTAGTTTGCTTGTAGTTGTGTGGTTTTGAGTGAATTTCTTTTATTATTTTATTATTTTTTATTGCATTTTAGGATTTGGGTTACATGTGAGGAATGTGCAAGATTGTTGCATAGGTACAAATATGGCAGTGTGATTTGCTGCCTTGCTCCCTATTATCTATATCTAGCATTTCTCCCCGTGCCATCTCTCCCCAATGCCCATCCCCTGCTGTCCCTCCCCTATTTCCCCCCGACAGAACCCAGTGTGTGATGCTCCCCTCCCTGTGTCCGTGTGTTCTCATTGTTCAACACCCGCCTATGAGTGAGAACATGCAGTGTTTGATTTTCTGTTCTTGTGTCAGTTTGCTGAGAATGATGGCTTCCAGGTTCATCCATGTCGTGAGAAAGGACACGAACTCATCATTTTTGATGGCTGCATAGTATTCCATGGTGTATATGTGCCACATTTTCCCTGTCCAGTCTATCATCGATGGGCATCTGGGTCGGTTGCAGGTCTTTGCTATTGTAAACAGTGCTGCAATGAACATTTGTGTGCATATGTCCTTATAGTAGAACAATTTATAATCCTTTGGGTATATACCCAGTAATGGGATTGCTGGGTCAAGTGGAATTTCTATTCCTAGGTCCTTGAGGAATCACCACACTGTCTTCCACAATGATTGAACTAATTTACACTCCCACCAACAGTGCAAAAGTGTTCCTATTTCTCCACATCCTCTCCAGCACCTGTTGTCTCCGGATTTTTTAATGATCGCCATTCTAACTGGCGTGAGATGGTATCTCAATGTAGTTTTGATTTGCATTTCTCTAATGACCAGTGATGATGAGCATTTTTTCATATGTGTGTTGGCCTCATGTATGTCTTCTTTTGTAAAGTGTCTATGCATATTCTTTGCCCACTTTTGAATGAGCTTGTTTGTTTTTCTCTTGTAAATCTGTTTTAGTTCTTTGTAGATTCTGGATATCAGCCCTTTGTCAGATGGGTAGACTGCAAAATTTTTTTCCCATTCTGTTGGTTGCTGATTCACTCTAATGACTGTTTCTTTTGCTGTGCAGAAGTTGTGGAGCTTGATTAGGTCCCATTTGTCTATTTTGGCTTTTGTTGCCAATGCTTTTGGTGTTTTGGTCATGAAGTCCTTGCCTACGCCTATGACCTGAATGGTTTTGTCTAGATTTTCTTCTAGGGTTTTTATGGAGTTAGGTTTTGTGTTTAAGTCTTTAATCCATAAAATTATGGAGTTAATTTTAGTGTAAGGTGTCAGGAAGGGGTCCAGTTTCTGCTTTCTGCACATGGCTAGCCAGTTTTCCCAACACTATGTATTAAACAGGGAATCCTCTCCCCATTGCTTGTTTTTGTCAGGTTTGTCAAAGATCGAATCGTTGTAGATGTGTTGTGTTGCCTCCGAGGCCTCTGTTCTGTTCCATTGGTCTACATCTCTGTTTTGGTACCAGTACCATGCTGTTTTGATTACTGTAGCCTTGTAGTATAGTTTGAAGTCTGGTAGTGTGATGCCCCCCACTTTGTTCTTTTTGCTTAGAATTGACTTGGCTATGCGGGCTCTCTTTTGGTTCCATATGAAGTTTAAGGTGGTTTTTTCCAGTTCTGTGAAGAAGGTTATTGGTAGCTTGATGGGGATAGTGTTGAATCTGTAAATTACTTTGGGCAGTATGGCCATTTTCATGATATTGATTCTTCCTAACCATGAAAATGGAATGTTTCTCCCTCTGTTTGTGTCCTCTCTTATTTTGTTGAGCAGTGGCTTGTGGTTCTCCTTGAAGAGGTCCTTTACGTTCCTTGTTAGTTGTATTTGTAGGTATTTTTTTCTCTTTGTAGCAATTGTGAATGGCAGTTCGTTCTTGGCTTTTTTTAAGTCTGTTACTGGTGTATAGGAATGCATGTGATTTTTGCACATTGATTTTGTATCCTGAGACTTTGCTGAAGTTGCTTATCAGTTTCAGGAGATTTGGGGCTGAGACGACGGGGTCTTCTAGATGTGCAATCATGTCATCTGCAAATAGAGACAATTTGACTTCCTCCTTTCCTATTTGAATGCCCTTTATTTCTTTTTCTTGCCTGATTGCTCTGGCTAGAACTTCCAGTACTATACTGAATAGGAGTGGTGAGAGAGGGCATCCTTGTCTAGTGCCAGATTTCAAAGGGAATGTTTCCAATTTTTGCCCATTCAGTATGACATTGGCTGTTGGTTTGTTGTAAATAAAGCTTGTATTATTTTGAGATATGTTCTGTCAATACCTAGTTTATTGAGGATTTTTAGCATAAACGTCTGTTAAATTTTGTCAAAGGCCTTCTCTCCATCAATTGAGATAATCATGTGGTTTTTGTCTTTGGTTCTGTTTATGTGGTGAATTACGTTTATAGTCTTGTGTGTGTTGAACCAGCCTTGCATCCCCGGGTTGAAGCCTACTTGATCATGGTGGATAAGCTTTTTCAGGTGCTGTTGCAATTGGTTTGCCAGTATTTTATTGAAGATTTTTGCATCTATGTTCATCATGGATATTGGTCTGAAGTTTTCTTTTTTTGCTGAATCTCTCCCGGGTTTTGGTATCAGGATGATGTTGGTTTCATAAAATGATTTGGGAAGGATTCCCTCTTTCTGGATTGTTGGAATAGTTTCAGAAGGAATGGTACCAGCTCCTCTTTGTATGTCTGGTAGAATTCGGCTGTGAACCCATCTGGACCTGGGCTTTTTTTGGGTGTTAGGCTTTTAATTGCTGCCCCAATTTCTGCCCTTGTTATTGGTCTTTTCAGGATTTCGACTGCTGAGGTCCACTCCAGGCCCTGCTTGCCTGGGTATCACCTGCAGCAGCTGCATAACCATAAGAGTTGCTCCCAGTTTTTTCTTCTGCTATCTTTGCCCCAGAAGGATACCCGCTAGTTGTCAGTCTGAGCTCTCCTTTATGAGGTGATTCTTTGGATATACAGGGGTCAGGGAGCTGCTTGAGGAGACAGTTTGTCCTTTATAGGAGCTCAAGTGCTGAGCTGTGAGATCTGTTGTTCATTCAGAGCTGCTGGGCAGGTTCGTTTAGGTCTGCTGCAGCAGAACTCATAAACCCTTTTTTTTTATTTTTATTTTTCCCAGGTGCTCTGTCCTGGGGAGTTAGGACTTTATTTATGAGTTTCTGTTGTCCTGCTGGCTTTCTTCAGGGCCGCCCTGCCCAGCGAGGAGGCAGCCTAGTCACTGTCTGCCTGCAGAGGCTTTGCTGAGCTATTGTGGGCTCTGCCCATCTCCTGTGTGAACTTCCCTGCAGTCCTGTTTATACAGGTGTAGTTTGAACTGCCTTGGCAATGGCGGCCCACCTTTATAATGGCAGACTCTCTCTGTAATGGCAGACTCTCTCTGTAATGGCAGACTGCCTCAGCAATGGCAAACTACCTCCATAGTGGTGGAGTGCCTCGGTAATGGAGGACGCCCCTCCCCCACAGAGCTGTACCATCCCAGATTCAGCTGTGCTTGCTGTGAAACTCTCTATCCAGAGTGTTTCTGATTGCTGGTTTTTTGTGGGAGTAGGACCAGCTGAGCCTGATCATCTGGCTCCCTGCCTCAGAGCCCTTTTTTTTTCTTAGTTGAACAGTCAGTGTCTCCCAGGTGTTCCAGTCTCCTGTTGAAAAGGCACTGGGATCTGTGTGATTTCCCATGCAGCGACCCACCGTGCCGGCTGAAACAGCCGCGCTGAGATTTGTGGCAATTTTTCACCTGGGAATCTCCTGGCCTGGCTCCTTGTTTCAGTCCCCTTTTTAATCAGATGAATGGGTGACTCTGTCTCCCAGGAGCTCCAATCGCCAGCTAAAATGGCTCCCGGAACTGTGTATTTTATACGGAGAACCGCCATGCCAGAGCGCTGGCAAAATAGCCGTGCAGGCCAAAAGAGTCCCGGGGGCCAAACCAGCCACACTGGCGACCCATGGGGCTCCTCCACCTGGGAATCTCCTGGTCTGTGGGCAATAAAAATCCGTCTGGAAATGCAGCATCCTCTCACCCTCTGCGCTTTTGCTGGGAGCTACAATCCTGAGCTGTTCCTAATTGGCCATCTTGAATTGCCTCCCTATTAATGTTTTTGAGGCAGAGTCTCTCTCTGTTGCCCAGGCTGGAGTGCAGTGGTGCAATCTCAGCTCACTGCAACCTCCGCCTCCTGAGTTCAAGCTAGTCTCCTGCCTCAGCCTCCCGAGTATGTGGGACTACAGGTATGTGCCGCTACGCCTGGCTAATTTTTTTGCATTTTTTAGTAGAGATGAGGTTTCACCATGTTGGTCAGGCTGGCTGAACTCCAGACCTCAAATGATCTGCCTGTCTTGGCCTCCTAAAGTCCTGGGATTACAGGTATGACCCAATGTGGCCCGCCTAAAGTTAGTATTATGTGGGGATTTGATCCTGTCATCATGATGCTAGCTGGTTATTTTGCAGACTTTTTATGTGGTTGCTTCATAGTGTCAATGGTCTGTGTACTTCACTGTATTTTTGCAGTGATTAGTAATGGGCTTTCCTTTCCATATTTAGTGTTTCTATTAGGAGCTCTTGGAGGGCAGGTCTGGTAGTAATGAATTTCCTCATTGTTTACTTGTCTGAAAAGGATCTTGTTTTTCCTTTGCTTATGAAGTATGGTTTGGTCAGATTTGAAATTCTGGATTGGAAATTATTTTCTTTAAGAACGTTGAAGTAGTCTAACAGAAGAAAACATAAAATTATTTGAGTGTAAGTAATAGAAGTCAATATTTATCATGATGGGTCACGTAGATATGTACACACACACACACACACACACACACACACATATATACACGTATATGTGGGTTTTTTCTGAGGCTATTTTTTAGTTATTTTTAAACATAAAGATACTGAAGTATACTTGACTTTTGGTTTTCAAAACGATTCCTTAGTATCTTCAGGCACCGGACCTCCCTGAATGTCCTTGGCCCTGGGCTTCAGTTATCCTTCGATGCCCTGCAAAGATGGCTGATGTGCTGTGGTTTTTGTGTTAAGAATAGTCCCAGTATTGTTTTATTGGTGAATAGCTGAAAAACAGACGAATTAAGTTATATTTCAGGAAGGAGAATTAGTTTTTGTGCCTTCTGTTGAATAAATGGCATCCTTTTGGGGAAAAAAAAAGTTGAATATTAGCCTCCAATCTCTTGTAGCTTGTAGCGTATCCACTGAGAGGTCCACTGTTGATGGGGTTCCCTTGCAGGTGACTCTGCCTTTCTCTCTGGCTACCCTTAACATTTTTTCTTTCACTTTAACCTTGGAGAGTCTGATGATTATATGTCTTGGGATGATCTTCTCATGGAGTATCTTATGGGGTTCCCTCCATTTCCTGAATTTGAATGTTGGCTTGTCTTGCTAGGTTGGGGAAGTTCTCCTGGGTGATATGTTGAAGTACATTTTCCAACTTGGTTCCAATCTCCCTGTCTCTTTAAGGTATCCCAATCCATCATAGATTTAGTCTCTTTATATAATCCCATATTTCTCAGAGGTTTTCTTCATTTCTTTTCACTGTTTTTTCTCTATTTAAAAAAATTTTTTTTAATTTTTTCTTCTCTTTTCTCTCTTTTTTTTTTTCCATCTTCTTTTTATTTTGCCAGGAGACTAGATACTTGTTTTGGCATTTTCTCTATTTTGACCACCTGTCTTATTTCAGAAGAATAGTCTTCCAGCTCTGAGATTCTTTCCTCTGCCTGATCTATTCTACTATTAATACTTGTGATTGCATTGTGAAGTTTTGTAGTGTGTTTTTCAGCTCTTAAAAGGTTGGTTATATTCTTCTCTAAACTGGCTATATTGGCTGTCAGCCCTTGTATTTTTTTTTTAATCATGACTCTTAGCTTCTTTTGCATTGGGTTGCCACATGCTCTTTTATCTTCATAAGTGAAGTTCATCATTACCTACCTTCTGAAGCCTACTTCTGTCATTTCAGCAATCTCAGTTTCAGCCCAGCTCTGAGTCCTTGCTGGAGAGGTGTTATGGTCATTTGGAGGAAAAGGGGCACTCTGGATTTTTGAGTTTTAAGCATTTTTGTGTTGATTCTTTCTCATCTTTGTGGGTTTATCTACTTTTGATCTTTGAGGTTAGTGACCTTTGGATGGGGTTTTTGTGTTTTGTTGTTGGTGGTTGTTTTCTGTTCGTTTGCTTTTCTTTTAGCAGTCTGGCCCTCTCATCCTCCCGCGCACGCGCTCTCTCTCTCTCTCTCTCTCTCTCGCTCGCTCGTTTCCTGTTGCAGATGAGGCATCAGATGCTTTTCCTTTGTCAGTGACTTATTCTCTGTCTGCCCCTCAAATTGCAGACTCAGGACCCCTCTAGCGTGGAGTGCTTGCCTCCATTTGTCTCATTATTCTGTCTCATTTCCTTGCCCTTCTGCATCTGGAGCTCCTCCTGTTTCACGTGGCGTCGCTTCCTCTGCTCCTGTCAGTCTCACACCCTCTTCCTCAAGGCTCTCGCTCCTCATGTTCTTCTCCACATTGGAGATGCTGCTTGTGCTTGACTAAACTCCCCTTTTTTTCATCTGCTGAGTGGTTTCAGAAGATAATTTTATTTTTTATCTAAGAGTTCTTTTTGTTCCTTTAGTTTTGTTTTATTTTGAGTTGTTTGTTGCTATGCTTGGATTCCTGGGCCTTTGTTGACTTTTCCTCCTGGGTACCTGGCAGACACTGAGGATTCAGTTGCATTCAGGACCCACTGGCCTCTGCTGTTGGTTCAGGGTGGGCTTGGGGCCTGGGGCCTGGTGGGGAGGAGACGAAGCTGTGCCTGAATCTCCACATTCTCAGCACTGTTTGGTGCTCTTGACTGCTCTCTGCCTGAGGACTGGCTATGTCCCCAGCCCAGGCTTGCCCATAACCTGTGTTACCCTTTGTCCGCCCTGATGCTTGTCAGTTGGTTGAGCCCTGCTGAGCTCGGCACTGCGCTGTCTCGTTGAATTCCACATCACCTTGTGAAGGTACAGGTTACTGTACTGTTTTCAGGTGAGGAGTCTCCAGGCTGTATGATGTGTGTGAGGGCCAAGGGTGACAGCCATTAGAGTCTACATCACCTGGTGCCTTAGCCTCACACCGCTTCTGTTACCCCTTGTGGTGAACACAGCAGCCACGCTGGAAGGAAACACCCTTTCTTGTCTGTCTCCCCACTGGCCTCTAGGAGGGTTATTGAGGGCAGGGATGGATCTTGGTCATTTTGTGTTTTCTGGGCTTTGGTTAGGGCCTGGCACAATTTTTATTAGTTTTTTTTAACAAATGGGTGTTATCCAGGACTAGCAAAGACTGCCTTAGGGCACAAGAAAAAGAAATCTAAGTACTTGCATGTAGTCAGGCTCTGTTCTCACCAGCACATCACTGTGTCATCATTCATGGGTTAATGTAATATGAAGTTTCTCCGTAGCTTGAAGACATGTCTTTTTTCTTGAAATAAGCTTTTTCAGTATAAAGAATATGTGCTAATTAAGTGAAACCTGGAAAATGAAGAAACTGAAAAGAAGCCCAATCTCTCTTGGTTTTCCCCACCCAAAGCTGTGATTCCAGAGATGCTTCTGCATTTCCTGTAGACTCCCTGCTTTTACTGGAGTGGACTGGAGCACACAGTGGCTTCTTGCTGTGCTTAGGGACCTGTGCCCCTTCCCCAGTAACCAAACACATCTGTCTTGGGTGCTGCTGGGGTGGCTGACCTGGGATGTGAGGGGCTGCACCCAGCTGTCCCCCAGCGAGCAAGAGTCTCTCTGTTAGTTCTTGCTCAGTCACCTGGCCCTAGCTCCTCTGGCTTCTCTAGAGTGCATGTTTACCGCAAGGAACTGGTGGGCTTTAAGGGCAATGTCTGGGGAGTGTGGTTCTGTGCAAATATGTTGGCATGTCTGTGGTTGTGCCTGCGACAGGTGAGGATGTGTGGGGTTGACTGTGTTTGTTGTGTGGCAAAGGGAGACGTGTGTGGCCCATTGTGAAAGGGCAGCATTCCTATGAGGCCCTTCTCATGTCAGGGGCTGATTGGTTCTTACCTGGCTGGCGGGGATGGCCACAGAGTCCCCTTTGGAGAATTTGCTGCTTGTCTTCCTGGCCACGTGTGTGTGCAGACACAGTGGTTTACATGAGTCATGTGTTCTCTTTCCCTCCTTCCCAGAGTGGCCCTGTTTGTGCTGAGGAGTGTGTCTGTGTGAGCATCTCATTGGATCTTCAAAAGTGAGCACAGTTGGGCTGGATGTGTGCTGTGAAGCGTGTGTGTGTGTGTGTCTCCTGTGTTCCTCTGTGACTATGTGTGGGTGTATGGGGGGTTTGGAGTGTGTGGGCTTGTTCTCTGCACAGCTCTGCCCATGTGTGTGTCCCTCCTTCTCTGCACTGCACGCCTGCCTCCCTCTGTCTCCACTGCTGCCTCTGAGGGATGTGGCCATTTCTGGCCTTCAGCAGGGCTAGCCGCATGCCACTGAGAGCCTGGGTGTGCACAAGTCCACGTGTACAAACACACACAGTGTACATAACACACTGCCCACACACCTTCTCTGTCCTATGCCAGTGAGAGCCTGGATGTGCACACATGTGCACATGTATACAAACACACAAAGTGCATATAGCATACATGCCCATACACCCCCTCTCTCCTGTGCCACTGAGAGCCTGGGTTTACACACATATGTACGTGTGTACAGACAGAAAATGCACATAGCAGTTTTCTGCACCGCCCGTGCTCTTTCGTGCCTCTGAGACCTGGGTGTGCACACATGTGCATGTGTATACAAACACACAGAAAGTACACATAGCATACACCTCTCCCCACCTCCTCATGCAGGGACCCCATGCTCAACCCCAGATATCCAAAGCCCACTGAGATGCCCAAGGCTGGAGCACAGCTGTCTGTTCTCTTAGAACACTGACAGGCACGCACATGGCCAGGCTGTGTACAAACTAAGAAGCCCTTATGCAGGCAGATGTGCACTCCTGCAGAGAGACACAGCCAGCTCTTGTGCAGGTACACACCTGAACCCTGCCGCACCCACAGAGATTCTTCCCTCAGTTGTTAAGCATTGATCAAACCTCTCTCAGTGTGAAGGGCTCAGTGGTGAAAAAGACAACATGACCCTGTCTTTATGGAGCCTACAGTCTTGTCTGGGAGTTAGGCATGGAACAGGTCAACAAGAAAACACAGTGACAGGTGGTGATGTGGTCAGGGCCACTGTTGAAGGTGAGCCGAGAGCTATGTTCTAAACAGTGTGCCCAGAGCAGATAATCTGTGCAGGTGACATTAATGCTGAGACACAAAGCTGTGTGGGAAGGAGTCCAGCTGAGGGACGCATTTCACACTTGGGGTACTGTGTGAAGGGCCAGGACACAGCAGGAGTGGTGTGCGTGGACACGGGAGAAGGCTGCTGGGTTGGGTGGTGAGCAGGGGAGAGAAGCAGTCAGGCTGGAGCCTGGACAAGGTTTCCAACAGTGAGTATTGTGGATGTTGAATAGCCATGGACCATGCATAATCCGATGAGCTTGGCTGTGTTCCAAAGAGGCAGCCCATGGGTGCCGACCCCTGTGTGCATGAGGGAGAGGGGGTCAGATGCTGCAGAGCTCCATGGGCTATGCTGAAGAGATGGGATTTAGGGAGGGACTAACGCAGTTAGATTTACGTCTTTAGGGGAAAAAGTTTCAGGTGCTTATGGAGAGTGGCCTGGGGGCATCAGGGCTGTGCTCCTAGAAGGTGGCCAGGGATACTGGGGACCAGAAGACAGTGAGCACAGATCATCTACTTCAATGCTGCTCTCCCATCTGGCACCCAGTAACCATGGAGATTACCAAGGCCTTGGTTCCCTCAGCTGTGAAGTGGAGGTCGTAGGGGCCACTGGCACAATTGTCTGTGACTAGCTGGGGCTGGGGGCAAGTGTCCTCAAGGGTGTGTCTGTGGGGGTCCACAGGTGGGGTAGGTGAATACCCACTGGTCCCCACATCCTCAGTAATCCCCCTGTCCTCTCAGGATCCCCCTTCGCCCGTGCCAGCCTCAAAAGCGGGAAGACAGAGAGCTCGTCATACTTCCGGAGGAAGGAGAAGATGTTCCGGTTTTTCATCCGGCGCATGGTGAAGGCTCAGAGCTTCTACTGGGTGGTGCTGTGTGTGGTGGCCCTGAACACACTGTGCGTGGCCATGGTGCATTACAACCAGCCACGGCGGCTCACCACGGCGCTGTGTACGTATCCCTGTCTGTCCCTCAGGTGCCTCCTGAGCCATCTCTGTTCTCAGCCTAGGTACCTGGTCCACGCCTGGAACCATCCTGGGTGGGATGGGACCCAGCCCCATGTTGCCCAAGGTGTCCCACAGCCCTAATCAGCCCCCTAAGGGCCTCTGTGGGGGCTTGGGCTGTGTCCAGAGCTGGAGGGATGGCCTCTCCAGCCCCTGGGTTCCAGAAAGCTCAGCTGAATCTGCTAGACCCCTGTCCCTGAGCATAGTGTGAGACTGGTTGAGGGGTCCTGGGCACCTAGGGCAGGATATATGTGAGACAACTAGGGGCGAGCCAGGCCAGGCAGATGGGTGTCCTTCCCGAGAGGGCTACAGACTGCAGACAGGCAACTTAGCCCCATGCTTCTTTCCACCACATGGCTGCTGCTTCTGCCCTGGATTCCTGAGTGCAAAGTCCTGGCTTCTTCCCTCCCCAGGTCCCCTGGTTACCTTCATTTTTCTTTATAATTGGCTGAATCTGGATGCATTCATGCCCTTCTGTGGAGTGAGCTGACTGTAGTTCTGTTCCACAAGCCTCAGGACAGGGGCCAGGATGGGCCCTTCCAGGCCTGGTCTGTCACAGCCTCGGACTCTCTGGCCATGTGGATATAGTGTTGCTCTGTGGTCTCCCTTGAGGAACCCAAGGCACAGGCAGGGGGCTTTTGTGACCCACACAGAGGGCCTCTGGGACTTTGTAGCCAGGAAATATTGGGCCTTTCCAGGCTGCTTATGTATTCCCCTGGGCTTGCTTGGGGTGCCCCAGGCTGGACTGTGTGGGACACAGCTTTCCTGCCATATCTTACACCTGGTGGTCCGCACAGCCAGGCCTAGGTCGGAACTGTAGGGCCCAGTGGTCTCAGGTGAGGGTGGATCCTTTGGTCCCCAGCAGCCCTGCCTGAACATTGCTGGGCATTCATGCCTCTCACGGGGCCTTCCTAGCTTCTCCAGGGACACTCCTTGGCCTTGTTATCATCCCATGCCTAGCTTGAGTGCCTGGTGGTTTTCTGGCTGATGTCAGAGGCCAGGCTTGCTGTGGGTAACCTGCTCCAAGGAACTGGTTGTCCATGTTCTTAGGCCATAGAAAATGGGGGTGTTCCCTCCCTGAAATCCCTATCTGTTTGAATGGCGCCTGAGTGGGCTGTAAAGCTGTCATTTGTGCTTGACCCAGGTCTGGGCTGCTGCGGACTTGCCCCTGACTGAGGCTGTCTGGACCTGTGCAGCACACCCCTTGGTGGAGGAGATTTTAGGAGCACAGGGGCGGGAGGAGTGTGTGGCCCCTCTTCCATCATCTGCTTTACCAGAGGTTGTGTTTGCTGAAGGTCCTGTGTCCTGACAGACCGTGGGGGGATTCAGAAGCCCTGGGAAGGCTGGGCTGGACTCTGCCCAGGTGTGGACTCTCAGGTGCCTGCCCTTCATGCCCTCCTGGTGCCTTGTTCTCCATATGGGCTCTGCTGCCTCCCTACCCCTGCTGCCCTGGCACAGCCATGGTGCCTTTGGTCTGACCAGCACTGTGAGGAGTTATGAGCCAGTCCCTGATCAGCCCTTTGGGTGGACAGTCAAGAGACAGTGGCCTCACCCTCACACCTAGGACTCCTGGCTCAGCCAGTGGCTGGGCCTGGCTGGGCCACCTGCTGCCTGTGGCCTCAACCAACAAGAACCACGCCGTTCTCTTGTGCTGCCTCCCTCCTTCTGCTTGGGCTGGGTGAGCAGGGTCTGTCTGTCTTGAATTCCCAGCACAGCCCTCTAGCACTGGCGTGGCCTCCTTCAGTCCTGAGGCCTG
This sequence comes from Sapajus apella, assembly GCF_009761245.1. Classification (NCBI taxonomy): domain Eukaryota; kingdom Metazoa; phylum Chordata; class Mammalia; order Primates; family Cebidae; genus Sapajus; species Sapajus apella. Next base: position 229,181 of record NW_022437066.1, on the reverse strand, counting down.
GAAGTGTCAGCAGGACTATTAGAGGGACTCCTGGACCCAAGACAGACCCCCTCCACTACTGCTGTGCCCAGAGGAACCTCTGTGTGACTAGCTGGAAATACAAGGAGGCAGGGCCTCTTGGCAGCCTTGTGCTGGACCGGAGTGCAGTAGTGGAGGAGGTCCAGCCTCAGGTCAGCAAACATGAACAGAGCACAAGTCAGCTACAGTGCTGTGGGCGTTCTGGGGGACAGACGTCTGGGAAGTCCCAGTGGAAAGATGGGAGATTCTGACAAGGAAATTGAGGAACCCCACCATCGGTCAGATATTGGGGTGAGATCAGACGCAGAAGGACCAGCTGGAGGCTGTAGCCAGGCCTCTCCTTGGGGTAAATGAGGCCCTTTGCCTCATAGCATGAGCCCAGACCCTCCTGTGGTGGAGAGGGGGCACCCTCATGATCCCAGAACTCACACCTGGGCTGATCTCGGGAGCTTGCTTCCTGCTGAGCCTGTCCTTCTCTGGGTCTCAGAGGCACTGGGCACTCACCACCTTTCAGACTGGAACAGGTACCTCTCCGTGTCCCTCTCAATCCATTGTTTCTTTCCTGGGCTGAGACTTCAGAGCATGGGACCATAGGCCAGGCCTGGAAGGCTCAGCCCTGGGAAGGCCCAGAGGTCTGGTGTCCTCCAGTGTGGACTGGAGCCAGAGTGGGGGAGGCCTCGAGCTAATCCTCCTCTTCTCTGGCTTCTCCTAGATTTTGCAGAGTTTGTTTTCCTGGGTCTCTTCCTCACAGAGATGTCCCTGAAGATGTATGGCCTGGGGCCTAGAAGCTACTTCCGGTCTTCCTTCAACTGCTTCGACTTTGGGGTGAGTAAGAGGCCTCATCAGGGGGCCCGCAGGGGCCCAGGCTGTGTCCTTTCCTGGGGGTATACACAGTCCCCTCCCATAGGCCATGCCCAGTGTGGGCTGGGATCCGTGACCCTACGTGGGTCAGAAAGGCTACCTGAAGACAGAGAAGAGCAGGGGGCTGACAGAGGGAGGCCTGTCCTGGCTGGGCCTGAATAATGGGGGTACCAGCCTCATCCGCTGTCTGTTGGCGCGAGGTCAACCTTCCCTCTTCTGATCCCATCTGTGGACTTTCCTGATCAGCTGAAGGCTCTGCAGCTGCCTCCATGCCTGGGATCTCACTAACCTGTGGAGGGCTCAGTCTCTCCCCAGTGGGGCTCAGCGGAACCGTGGTCCTGGGCAGGCTTGGGTACATCCACCAGCACTTCTGGGGGTTGCAGCATGATAGGCCATGATGGTCCTGCCCTCTTTTTGGGGCTGGGGGAAGGGGTGGGCCTGGCCTGGGTCTCTGCTAACTTCTGTAGGTGAGGGAAGCCTTGAACACAGTGTGTTTCACGGCCTACCATGACACTTGCGCACAGAGGGCAGGGCAGGGCAACTGAGAAACTCCTCATCAGAACCTGGTAGGGAGCACAGGACAGTTCGTGGGAGCTGAGCCCAGAGCCTAGGGATATGGCATTGTAGGCACCTGCCCAGAGGCTGAGTTCTGAGCCTTTCTGCTGGAGGCTGGGAGTGATGGGTGGGCATGTTGCCCCCGACGGAGGAGGGAGGAGTGGGAGTACTACCTCCTCCAAGGGTTTATTCCAGAGTACCTCAAACCCTCCAGTAAGGAGTGACAAGTGGGAACATTGCCCTGCTAGAAAGGAGTGATGGGTAGGAGCACTGCTCCCTCCAGGAAGGAGTGAAGGATGGGAGCATTACAACTACCTCCCCCCAAGGAAAGAGTGAAGGGTGGGAGCACTACCCCCTCAGGATGGAGTAAATGGTGGGAGCACCACCCCCGGGGAAGGAGTGAAGGACAGGAGCACTGCCCCCACCAGGGAGTGAAGGGTGGGAGCATTGCTCCCCAGGAAGGAATGACTGGTGGGAGCACTACCTCCCTAGGAAGGAATGAAGGGTGGGAGCACTTCTCCCAGGAAGGAGTGAAGGGTGGAAGCACTGCTCTCCAGGAAGGAGTGATGGGTGGGAGCATTGCCCTCCAGGAAGTAGTGAAGGGTAGGAGCAGTGTCCCTCCAAGGAAGGAGTGAGGGTGGGGGTACTACCCCCCTACAGGAAGGAGTGAAGGGTGGGAGGAGTGTCCCCTCAGGAAGGAGTGAAGGGTAGGAGCACTGCCCCCAAAGAAGGAGTGAGGGTGGGAACACTATCCTTCCAGGAAGGAGTAAAAGGTGGGAGCACTGCTCACCTCAGGAAGGAGTGAAGGGTGGAGCAGTGTCCCCCCAGGAAGGAGTGAGGGTAGGAGCATTATCCCCCCAGGAGGGAGTGGAAGGTGGGAGCACTGTCCCCTCCAGGAAGGAGTGAAGGGTAAGAACACTGTCCCCACCAGGAAGGAGTGAAGAGTGGGAGCACCGTCCCCCCAGGAAGGAGTGAAGGGTGGGAGCACTATCCCCCAGGAAGGAGTGAAGGGTGGGAGCACTGCCCCCCAGGAAGGAGTGAAGGGTGGGAGCATTGTCCCCCAGGAAGGAGTGGGAAGCAGGAGTACCACCCCCCAAGGGAGGGTTTGGAGCTCTGCAGAGTTTGCAGGAGCCAGAGAAGGGCCTGGACCGAGATAGGAGTCCAGTTAGAAAATTCAGCTTAATCGGACTTCGTTTAGAAAATTCAGCTTAATCGGACTTCGTTTCTCACGAACATCGTACTCCTACAGGTGGCAGACATTTGTGTCTGTGATTTTGTTGAATCCTCATATGGACTCATTTTATTGATGGTAATGGCAGACATTGTGTGACTGGCCCAAGGCTGCCCATTGGTTTGAGGGGAGTCAGTGGGTGAGCCTGGCTTTCTGGCCTCAAGGGTAGTGGTTTTGCGTCATGCTGTGCTTCTGATCTCTGAGGACGGGAAGGCGGTGGCTGCCCAGGATGCTCTCTGAGACGTGGAGACCTGTGATTTCGATAGACGGCTGGGAAGACAGCAACCTTTCTTACACTTTAGCTTCTTGGTCGCAAAGAAAGTCTAAGTGCATCAGCTGAGGGAGCTGAAAAGGTGGAGAGATGTCTGAGATGCAGGGATCTCAGTCTTCTGATCTGAACTATCGCAGGACATGGGGATAATTTGCATATAAGCTAACACATTCTTCTAACACTTGGCAGCTTTAAACTACAAAAATCTGTCTCACATTTCTGTGGCTTAGGAATTCAGGTGTGGCTTAACTGGGTATGTCTGGCCCAGGGTCCCCCAGGAGGATTCAGACCATTTGAAGGCTAAGGATATGGTCATTCCATGGCTTAACTGGGACTGGAGAATTTGGTTTCAAGCTCATGCATTTGGCTGCTGGAAGGCCGGTTTCCTGGTCATGTGGCCTCTCCATAGGCTGCCAGAATGTCCTCAGCATGGCAGCTGTGGTCTGAGGGAGAGAACTGAGAGTACCCAAGACAGAAACTACAGAAACCCTGTCTTGAAAGAAATATCCCATCAGTTTTGCCATATTCTTTTAGTTAGGGGTGAGTCACTGGGCCCAGTGACTGGAGAGGAACATAAGGGGGCAAGTATTACACAAGGATGTGAGCACCAGGCACTGCGGACCACTGGGGCCATCGCAGAGGCTGCTTGCCACAGCCTGCCCTCTGGCTCCCAGTGGCTCATATCCTTCCCAGTGCAAAACACCTTCACCCTGACGACTCCCCAAAATCTTATCCATTACAGCATCAGCTCAAAGTCCAGACTGTCATCCTCAGTCAGGTCCAGGTACGCGTGAGGCTCCTTGAGTGTAGTTCCCTAAGTGCAGCAGCCACGGTTGACCTGTGGAACTAGAGAGTTATCTACGCTCCATACCCAGTGTGCAGTGGTAGGGTGGGCATAGGGTAACTGCAATAGATATTCCTTCTCAGAAAGAGGGCAGCAGAAAGCTGAGCCACTGGTCCATAGAGATTCTGACATCCAGCTGGGCACGTGCTGGAAATTCTGGGATTGGTTATTACAGCCAGGAAGCCCTCTGGGCTCTTGGTTCTGCCCTCTCACTCTCTTTGCTTTTTCATGAAAGGTAGTTCAGGTTTTCAGCTGAACGGTTTTCTCAGCCTATTTCCCACTGAAAGAATTTTGGGAATCCAAAGACCTATTTTTGTTTTGTACTGTCTCTTGATTCTCTCAGTCCAAGTCACTGATGTCTCTGCATACATGTCCTTTAAGAACTTTATGGATATGCTGTGAACCTTCTTGGGGATCACTTTATTAGACAAAAGGTCTACCCACACTAATAGGCCTGAGACCTTTTCTGACTGTGTTCCTATTGAGATGCTAAGGGTCAACACCTCCACTGTCCTGGAGAACTCACTGCTTCATTGACAGGACGTGTGAGGCACCCTCAATCTCTTTGAAGAGCCTGAAAGTGTGGCTGAGTAGTGCTCTGAGGCACCACCTTTGATCCTTTTGGGATCTCGAATAAAAGTCACAGTCTTGCCCTTGGCTTCATCTTTAGACCATGCCACCTCTCTCTCTCTTTAAAATTTCAACTTTTATTTAGATTCACGGGGTACATGTGCAGGCTTGTTACATGGGTGTATTGTGTGATGCTGAGATTTGGGATACAAATGCTCACATCACCCAGGTATTGAGCATAGTACCCGAAAGATAGTTCTAAACCCCTTCCCCCTCCCTTCTCCCTCTAGTACTCCCCAGTGTCTGTTGCTCACTTCTTTGTGCCCATGGGTACCCTTGTTTAGCTCCCACTTGTGAGAATGTGTGATATCTGGTTTTCTGTTTCTGCATTAATTCAATTAGGGTAATGGCCTCTGGCCGCATCCATGTTGCTGCAAAATACATGTTTTTTTTTTTTTCCTTTTCTGTAGCTGTGCAGTCTTCCGTGGTGTATATATACCACAGTTTCTTTATCCAGTCCACTGTTAACAGGCACCTAAGTTGATTTGTGTCTCTGCTGTTGTGAATAATGCTGTGCCAAACGAGGGCATGTGTCTTTTGGTAGAACAAGTTATATTCCCTTGGGTATATAACCAGTAGTGGGATTGCTGGATCAAATGGTAGTTTTGTTTTAATTCTTTTTTTTTTTTTTTTTTTTTTTTTTGAGACAGAGTTTCACTCTTGTTACCCAGGCTGGAGTGCAATGGCGCGATCTCAGCTCACCGCAACCTCCGCCTCCTGGGTTCAGGCAATTCTCCTGCCTCAACCTCCTGAGTAGCTGGGATTACAGGCACGCGCCACCATGCCCAGCTAATGTTTTTGTATTTTTAGTAGAGACGGGGTTTCACCACGTTGACCAGGATGGTCTCGATCTCTTGACCTCGTGATCCACCTGCCTCAGCCTCCCAAAGTGCTGGGATTACAGGCTTGAGCCACCGCGCCCGGCCCTGTTTTAATTCTTTGAGAAAATCTGCAAACTGTTTTCCACAGTGACTGGACTAATTTACATTCCCGCCAACATTCCCTTTTCTCCGTAGCCTCGCCAACATCTGTTATTTTTTGACTTTTTAGTAATAGCCATTCAGACTGATGTGAGATGGTATCTCACTGTGGTTTTGATTGGCATGTCTTTGATTAGTGGTGTTGAGCATTGTTTTTTCATGTCTTTGTTGAGACCACGCCATTATTATTGTTGAGATCTGGAGAGGCTAAGCCTATTCTAAACCAGCAAGTCCTGCCTTCCTTTTGTTTAATGTCACTTTCCTCAGTTTAGTTCTCTACTCTGACATTTGACTGTAAGCAGCAGGAAGACATCAGGTGACACCTTAAGCATTCGGCTTGGAGATCTCCTAAGGCTGATCTCCTGGTTTACTGTGTAATGTTTTTTTACATATCTGCATGCAACAATGTGGCTAAACTTTCTGCCAGTACACAACAGGCCCCTTCCTCTGGTTTCCTATGAAATTGTCCTCACTTTACTGCAGACCCTGATGTGCAGCATGCTTAATGTCTAAAATTCTATGAATTGTGTGTTCAGTGCATGTTAGCACTTCACTAATGTACTGCTCAGTGTCCATCCTCTGGTTCTAAAACAACTCCCACATTTTAGATTTTTTTTTTTTTTTTTTTGAAATGGGGCCTTGCTCTGTTACCAGGCCGGAGTGCAGTGGTACTATCTCAGCTCAGTGCAACCTCCGCCTCCTGGATTCAAGCGATTGTTTTGCCTCAGCTTCCTGAGTAGTTGGGATTACAGGTGCGTGCCACCACGCCCAGCTTATTTTTGTAGTTTTAGTAGAGAGGGAGTTTCACCATGTTGGCCAGGTCTCGATCTCTTGACCTTGTGATCCATCTGCCTTGGCCTCCCAGTGCTGGGATTATAGGCGTGAGCCACTGCGCCCGGCCCACATTTTAGGTTTTTATCACAGCATCACCCCACTTCTGATTCCAAAATGTGTATTGACTTTTCTTACTGGAGAACAAATTATTAAAAAGTTTAGTGACACAATAAAACAAATATTTATTATTTCACTGCTCCTGTGAGTCAGGAATCAGGCTGGCTTAACTGGGTGCACCTGGCTTACAGTCTTTAGTAAGGCTGCAGTCTTCTCAGGTTCATTTGGGGCTGGACAATTCACTTCTAGTCTCATGCTCATTATGGCTGTCAGTGGGCCTCAAAATAACTGATTCTAGGCTCACTTATGTGGCTGCTGGCAGGCCTCTGTTCCTGGTCATGTGGGCTTCTCCCACCTCCTGGAGTGTCCTCATGACACGATATCTGGTGTTCAGAGAAAGAGAGCCAATAGTTCCCAAGACAAAAACCAGTCCTTTTGTAATGTAATCTCAGAGGTGGCATCCCATCACTTTTGCTGTATTCTGTTTACTAAAGTGAGTCACTAGGTCCAACCTATCCTCAAGGGAATAGCATTATACAAGGGAGTGAATACTGGGGGGTGTGGATTACTGAGGCCATCTTAGAGGCTGCCTACTACATGAACCAGTGAGGAAAAATGTTGAGAATTAGTGGAAAATAGGGGAGATGCTGGAAGACTGACAATGAGCAGAAGCTGTATTTAGAAAACTACAGTCTTCAACCCTAGGCAAACATCTGGACAATTTGCTAGGGCAGAGAAAAGTTGGTGGTGATGCTCAAGGGCCACATGTGATCACCAGGAACAGATGGTGCTCTTGGCAAGACTGGGGTGGCAAGCTCACCCAATTTATTGTATTGATAGGGTTATCACAGGTGCTGTGGATATTGGTGTAGTTGGTTGTTGACAGGACATTTGATATTCTCTGAATGGTACCTCGGTGGACAAAGTAGAGAAATGTGCAGCAGATGACTGTGCATGTGAGTTGATCCGTAAATGGTGCACAGCCATACCCAGATATGCCGGTTAGCAGATTAGTGTCCCCCTGTAGGGAAGTCTCTAGAGATGTGCCACAGGGCTCTGTCTTAACATATTCGTAATTCTCTCAATGACTTGGTGAGAACATTGATGTTAAGCTCATCAGATTTGCAGTTCATGTGAAATTTGTGGAAATGACTGAAACCTTGGAAAATGTATGTCCCAAATACAATATAATTGAGTTTCAGAGATTAAGGCTCAACATTTGAATTCTCCACACCAGTTGCAGAAGTGTGACTTAGAGGAAATGAGACTTATACTCATGAAGAAGACATGGGCACTCCTGCTGACTTGTGAGCCCAGATTGTGCCCCTTGAGGTATTGTGGCCTGGCGGAGAATTCAGATTCAGGCCCCTTGCTTGTCCTGTCCAGAGGGAAAGGAGGTGAAGGGTCTGCTGTGTTCCAGCCCCCTTGGTCTGTCCTTTCTGAGTCCCTCACACCAGGCCTTGACCAGCACGGTCCTCCTCCAGGTCTGTCTGAGGAATGGCTGGAAGGAGGTGCACGCTGACACACAGCTTACCAACAATGACGGTGTGTGAAACAAATGAGCAGGCTTGCCATAATCTGTTCTTGGTGGCATGTGCTGGTTCCTGGTCATTGGGAGTAGAAAAGACTCAAGATGCGATTTATGAATCTGAATATCTTGGAGCAGTAGCAGAACCAGGGAGGGAAAGTTGCAGGGAGATAGATTTTGCTAGTCTGTGAGAGAACAGTGTAACAGTCAGGGCTGTCTGAAAGTTTGCCCAACTCCAGAGGTGTTGAAGAAGATACCCCTGTCACCAGGCTGTGGCCAAGCACAGAGGGGATATTTGACCAGGTGGTTGTAAGATCTGCCAGGAAGCCAGCAATTCTAACCTAGTCCATGTCCTGTGTCCTCCTGGTGCATCTGGGGTTGGGGGTGGGAGGGAGGGAGGACAGGTACCAGGACTGTTGGGACTCTACAGCTTTCCCCAAAGGCTACAAGAGCTCAGTGTGAGGTGTGTGCCTGTGTTGCCTTATCTGGCTTGATTGTCAGACAGGGAAGCAGGATGATTCCTTACGAAGAGATGCAGCCACACAGAGTGCGCACACAAGCAGACACAGCACACCCAAGGCTAATGCTGTCCCATTGCAGGTCATCGTGGGGAGCGTCTTTGAAGTGGTCTGGGCAGCCATCAAGCCGGGAAGCTCTTTTGGGATCAGTGTGCTGCGGGCCCTCCGCCTGCTGAGGATCTTCAAAGTCACGAAGTATGTCCCCCTGTGCTCCCAGCGAGGGCAGGTGTAGGGTGGAGAGGGTGTGGATCAGCCACACAGGATGCTTGTCCCCAGGAGTTCACAGGACCTGGAAGCTCTCTCGCTGTGGCTTACAGTTGGTTTAAATACAAAAGACGGTTCCAGAACAGCTTGCGGTGGGGCCACATCTGCCCTCAGGGCCATCCCCGACCGGCCTCTGTGCTGACGGCACACCCTTTAGTTGTCTTGTTCACTTGCTGTCCTCGATTGTGCGCCATCTCCTCTCTTGAAACCACCGCCCCATCTTCCTGGCCTTCAGAGGTGACTTTGGTTTGTAGTTAATGAGGAAAACAGAAGTCATTGGATGGAAGCTTTTCCATAGTCTAGCGCCTAAGTCTGCGCGCCTCCCCCGCAGCCCCATCCCTGGAGAGCCTGTGTGCACCCTGCAGTGGCCCTAAGCTTCTCACTGAGCCAGCCTGGCCCCTGCCTGGCCCCCATGCCCCGGCCTGCTTTTCCCGCTCTGCACCTTGCGAATGGTGGCAGCGACAAGACCGTGTTTATCGTTATGTCCCACTTGACTCTGGAAGTGAGTTGGCCCAGTTTGTCTACAAAGAGACTGAGGCCAAGGAAGTGACAGATGCAAGTAGTGAGAGGAGGACCAGGGTGAAAACCCTTCCCCTTGCTGCCAGAGTTGTGGGGAAGAGGGAGAAACCCTCCTCACAGCAGTCCCATCAGCAGCAAAGGCTGCACTGCTGAGGCTCCTGAGCAGCTGGACCTACCAGCCGCACATGTGGGCCAGCACAGACCAAGGTGGACCCTACCAGACATACACATGGGCCAGCACAGACCTCCGTGCGTGTCTTTGGCAGCCTGGATCGCAGCAGATGCAGGGCCCAAGGAGCAGAGCTGCTGACACTGAGCCAGTGCAGGGCGAGGTCATAGGTCACCCCTCTAGTGACCAAGGCAACCTCTCAGAAGCCCACTGACCTCCCTAGTTCAGTGAAATGCCGTTGGTCTTTTCCAATCCATTTTAAATCCAAACCCAAGACCATAGGAGGATATGAAGCTATAAAGGCAGAAGAGGTTTGGGTAGAGTTAAGTCTCGCTAGGCTCATGAACCCTCACCGGCACTCTGTGCCAGTGTCCTCAGACTCCTGTTGCCTTCCCAGAACCTGCTGGTGCAAGGCTCCAGGAAGTGACCACAGGGCTGCCTTTACCCCGCCTCCGGGTCTGGCTTCTTGGGCTCCATTTTCTCCCAGGAAGTAGGTGACCCCTGTCCTGAGGCAGGCTGCCCTGGACCCCTGCTAGTCCCACGAGAAGGCTCAATTCCTTTCCCAGAGTCTTCCGGCCTATCTGCCATTAGCCTTCAGGTACTTGGTAAGAGAATCCATGGAGGATAGTGGGGCCTCTGATGGGGGTGCCAGGGGGAAGGACACAGTTTGGGAGCCCAGGGGTGCCTAGGGATAGAGTGAGCCCAGAAGGAGACCAATGTCTATTCTGCAGTCCTTCCATTCCAGGGAGCCGGGATGGCATGTGCAGAGGCACAGGGGCATGAGTGACCGGCCCCTCAGTTGCCATCAGCAGCCTCAGTGGTGCCTGTGTGCCATGGGGACCCATGCCTAAGAAGGGCACAGTCACTGTCCTCTGGGATGGGGGTGTTGAGGGATACCACAGAGAGTCCGTGTGGTGCTGCCCTACGAGCTCTCCATGCCACACGTCCCTGGTCCCTGGTAAGGGGGCACTGGAGTCAGGGTCTGTGCCACTGGCAACAGTGCTCACAGAAGATCTGCTGTAGGTTCTAGTGCAACTCTCCTCCTCCCGCTGCGGGCCGATGACAGTAGCTGTGAGCCTTGCTTCACATGGCACTGATCTGAGACACTTCGTGGCTGATAGGGCATTGAGGGGTGAAGGGCAAGGAGGGGCCGAGGATGAAGTTTGGGATTGGGCCTGGCCACCTGGGTGGTGGTCTCATCCTCCTGAACCTAGTGACAGGGAACAGTTTGGGAGGATGAAGTGAGTCCTGCACTGGGTGTGTTTTTCTTTACCATCCCATGGGGCCCTCAGGGAGAGAAGTCCAGGGCAGTGGGCCTGTTACTCCAGATAAAAGCTCTAACTTCACATCTAGGTGTGCGGCCCTCAGCGTTTAGAAAGTCGCTGGAGCCATAAGAGTATGAAGTCAGCATCTGGAGCTGGCTCAGACCCTCTGCCCATCCCTGCAGGTACTGGAGCTCCCTGAGGAACCTGGTGGTATCCCTGCTGAACTCCATGAAGTCCATCATCAGCCTGCTCTTCTTGCTCTTCCTGTTCATTGTGGTCTTTGCCCTGCTGGGGATGCAGCTGTTTGGGGGACAGTAAGTGGGCCTGGGAGGGAGAGTTCAAGGCTGGGGGCTTTCGGGAAGGCAGAGCTCGAAGCAGATGGCATTGCCCAGGCTACCTCCAACCACCTTCCCACCAGGAAGGTCCTCAGAGGGGCCAGTGTGCAGCGGTCTGCAGCCTGAAGCCAGCAGGTTGAGGCCATGCTGGAGCCCACAGGTGCTGCCTGGCTGCTGACGGGACTGCTGCTTCCCAAGCCTTCCTGTTTTCTTCAGGTTCAACTTCCAGGATGAGACTCCCACAACCAACTTCGATACCTTCCCTGCCGCCATCCTCACTGTCTTCCAGGTAGGGCCCCTACTATGCACATTGCTCTAGGCTCCCCTGGGTACTGGAAAGGCGGCCTTTCCTGTCATTTCCTCCCTCGTTCCCCCGCAAGGCCCAGATCGCCGACTTTCAGACAGAGCCTTCCTTAAACAAGGCAAGCACAGGCAGTCGGCAATGTGCAGATCTCCAAGTTCAGGGACCCCAGCCCCAACGGTGAAGGAAGCTAGATTCTGTGGCAGCACCATAGTGAGCAGATGTAGTTTTCTGGGGGCCCAGCTGGGCTTCAAGCCACCAGTTTATCTTTTGGCTCCTGGGACTTGCCTGCACTTCTGTCTTTTATCCTCTGAGAACAAAAAGCAAAGCATTCCCTAAACTTGTCACTCTGCTATCTCAGATCCCAGTGATCCCCTCAGTTCTCATCTGTATCTGGAAAACACCCTCCTTAGCTCCTCGGAAAGTGAAGACTGAGGGCCCATATTTCTGTATGACAGAGACCTTGTTGGCTCACGCAGCCTCTGCCCTCTTGGATGGTTCCCTTTTGATGACCTTCTTGGTTGGGTACTCTTCCCTTTTGTAGGGCTGTGGCCCCACAATCTTTCCCACAACTGGCCTTACTGATGAGATAATGCCATGCATTTCTGTCCCGTGAAATGTACTTGGATGCCATGTCAGAGACTGAACAGGATGGCGGCTGTTGTCTTACCTGTGATGCCTCTTAGGGAGGCCCGAAAGGCTGTGTTTGCTTCAGTCCAGGGGCTCAGCTTGACTCCCTGGCCTCTGGGGCTGCTGATTCTACCCCTGGCCAGGGCTGGAGTCCACAACCTATGTGAAGAGAGGGGCACTATGGGTCCCACTCTCTCAAAGGGAGGAGTCTTTCCAGCAGACCATTCAAACCAAATTAGATGACTGACTGAAAGAGGAGTACTGTCCTAATTTACACCACATTTCCCCTTTCTCACGTCTTCCCACTGACCCTCACCCTAACTGGGCTGGAGCCTATGGCCTGCCAGCTCCCAGTCACTGCCAGGCAGAGCCAGCTTTTCTTCCACAGGCGCATGTGCTCCAGGCCTGTGAGGGCCTTGCTGTTCCCATCCCTTCTTCCTCTCTGGTCTCATGTTTGAGTCGCTGCATCTTCGCCTCTCCTCTGATTCCCTGAGTAGGGGTCACTTGTCATCCCCCAGCTGTCCTCCCTCTTCCTGACTTGAAAGCCTTGGCTGCTCACAGGCCAGTGACTTCCAGACTTTGGTTTCCCAGATGTTTTTGAGCTCTTAGTGGGTGAGAAGACCTATGTCAGCCTCTGGGACAGAGATGGGTGGTCTTCAAGCCGCACTGATGAGGAAGTCACAGGCCTGGTGCTGCCCGTAGGGTCCTGCATGTCAGGCAAGGCAAACTGGGAGGAGCACATTCCTGTCAAAGCAGCTGAAACAGGAGTGTCTGGGGTGGCAAGTAGGTGGCCGGTGTGGGATGGGAAGCTCCAGGTGTGGGCGGGCCAGGCTGAGGCTTTACCCTGTGGGAGCTGTTGCAGGAAGGGGCTCCATGCCAGGGAGATGGTGCGATGACCAAAGCCATGCTTTGCCATGTTTGTTGCAAGTAAAGACCTGAGTGCCGTGAGGGAGAGAAATTGAAGTTGGGAGGAAAGTAGGTTTTTCTGATCAGATGATGCTCTGATTCAGATATTATGTGGCCCCTGCTCTGAACACAGCAGTAAGATAAAAAATGCATTTAGAAATTAAAATGACCTAGACAAGCAAAAACAAAATCTCTGAGGAATGGAAATGAAAGAGCACATACAGTGGTGAGAAACGGCAGAGACCCAGGCACCGGGACACGGCCTGAGAAGGGCAAATGGGCTTGGGAGTCTGAGTCCAACAGCAGCAGAAGCATGCAGGTGCGGCTCAGCCCCCTCTGAGCACTGCGAGACGTGCCTGGGCCCTTTGGAGGAGGCTGAGGAGGACTGAAGGCTGTTCGGCTGGAGGAGACTAGGAAGGCTGCAGGGCAGGGCAGACTGGTGGCTAGGCCTGTAATTCCCCCAGGTGAATCTGGATCAGGGGCCTGAGATCCCAGAGTGGGAGCTCCTGCTTCTGAATGGGGTTGGAAGAGGGGAAGGGGAGGACATGTGACAAGGAAGAAAGCAGCTTCAGCTGTGCTCATGGTGGATCTGCAAACGGGCCTGGGAACAGCCAGCATCCCAGACAATGCCAACAACATCTACAGTCAGAAGATGTAATCGCTCCCAAAGAAAAGCAGCTAGCAGAACAAACACAGATAACTTTAAACCGAAGATGCCTAACATCCTCCAAGGGGCAAAGGGAGAACCAGTTAAAAAAAAAAATCCACAAAATTATGAAAAAAGGCACCTAAGAACAAAGAAAAGACCTAAATCAAATCCTCGAAATGAAATATATAGCTGCTTATATTTATGTAGACTGAACCTTACACTGGACATGATTGGAGAGAGCATGGGTGAGCTGGAGGATACCGTGGGGTTGAGCGAACTGGGCATGGGGTCGTGAGGCTTCCTGGAGAGAAGGAAGTGAGGGTGGGCCGGATGGAGGATCTCATGTGAGGTATGAAAGAGAGGGTGGCCAGTGCCCCTCCTGTGTGAGTCCTGGAGAGCATGTGCTCAGATGGCCAAATAGGATAGACAAATAATTCCAGACCTAGACAAATTATGATCTCAAGAAAATTTTAAATGCTGCCCTAGAAAAACAGATTTCCTGAAAAGAATGACAAGTAGTCTGATGGCCAACATCTTATGAGTGACAGATGCCAGAGGGTCATGGAGAAGTAATGGAAACATTGGGGTACAGTCACTATTCGCTAAGAATTCTGAATCCAGAGAGCTGTGATTTAAGCGTGAGGGCAGAGCTAAAGATGCTTTCAGATACAAATAGGAATGAGTTACCATGGTCCCCCACCCCCCAGATTATTTGAAAGCACTACAAAGGCTTATACATTGAGTAAAGTGGATGATTTAGAATAAAAATACTAATGTATTTTTACACTTACCCAAGAATAACCCAAGAAAAAACAGGAAATGGAACCAGTTGAGAAACTGAATAATTAGGTCAGAATCAGATTAAGATGGCAGACAAGAGGCAGGACTAGCTTGCAGCTCCTCAGACAGAGCAGCGTGCAGAGACTCACATCATGAACTTTTGCTCCAAGAACTACCACAGGAGCATAACAGGAAAGCTGAGAGAATCCGCGAACTCTCTGAATGAACGGGATCACCAATGCAGGCTCCCTGAGATGTCAAAAAACAGTGAGTCTGCTTGCTTTCTCAGTGCGGAGGCTGATGATGTGGGGCAGGTTCTCAGCCCTGGGCACTGGCTGCCTGGAAATAGACTCAGTGCTGTTGGCGGGCACAGTGGGAGTGAGACCGGCCTTTTGGACTGTGGGCTGTGTGGGAGTAGGGTGAGGCCTGTGACTGCTGGCTTTCCCCCACTTCCTGGTGACCTGTATGACTAACAGCCTTAATCTCCCTGGGAACATAACTCCATTGGACTGGGATCCACACCCCTATCCTCCACAGCAGCCACAGCAAGCCCCGCCCAAGGAGAGTCAGCTCAGACACCCAGTCCCTGCTGCCATCTGGTGGTCTTTCTCTACCCACCCTGATTGCCAAAGACAAAGGTCATACTCTCCTGGGGCTCTATGGCACTGCCCACCCCTGAGAAACCTGAATACTTAATTAGGCTGCCTTAGGGCAAGTTTGCATCCACTCTACAGGACCTCAGCCGATGCTCTCTTAAAAGTGCCACCTCCTGGCTGGAGACCAACCAATACAAAACCAGAACACTAAACAAAAGTATAACCAAGGACCCTCACAGAGCTCATTTCACTCTCCTGCCACCTCCACCAGAGCAGGAGCTGGTATCTGCTGCTGAAAAATCCAAAGATGGCTCACATCACAGGACTCTTCACAGACACTCCCCAGTACCAGCCTGCAGTCCAGTAGCTCCGCTGGGTGGGTAGACCCACAAGAGCTAAAACAGTCATTGCAGTTTGGCTCTCAGGAAGCACCATTCCTAGGGGCAGGGGAGAACACCACATCAAGGGTACACCCCCGTGGGATAAGAGATTCTGAACAGTAGACCTTGATTCCCAGAGTCTACCAAATGAGAAGGAACCAGCAAAACAATTCTGGTAATATGACAAGGTTCTTAACACACCCCAAAAGATTACACCAACTCACTAGCAATGGATCCAAACCAAGACAAAATCTCTGAATTGCCAGAAAAATAATTTTGAAGGTCAGTTATTAAGTTAATAAGGAAGTACCAGAGAAAGGTGAAATTCAACTTAAATAAATCAAAAATGATACAGGATATGAAAGGATAATTCTTCAATGAAAGAGCATAAATAAGAAACTCGCAATTTCTGGAAATTAAGGACACACTTGGAGAAATGCAAAATGCACTGGAAAGTCTCAGCAATCAAATCAAACAAGCCGAACTAGCCGAAGAAAGAACTTCAGAGCTCAAAGAAAAGGCTTTTGGATTAACCGTATTCATCAAAGACAAAGACAAAAGAATTTTGAAAAATGAATGAAGCCTCCAAGAAGTATGGGACTGCCGGGCGTGGTGGCTCACGCCTGTAATCCCAGCACTTTGGGAGGCCGAGGCGGGTGGATCACGAGGTCAAGAGATCGAGACCATCCTGGTCAACATGGTGAAACCCCGTCTCTACTTAAAATACAAAAATTAGCTGGGCATGGTGGCGCACGCCTGTAGTCCCAGCTACTCGGGAGGCTGAGGCAGGAGAATTGCCTGAACCCAGGAGGCGGAGGTTGTGGTGAGCCGAGATCGCGCCATTGCACTCCAGCCTGGGCAACAAGAGCGAAACTCCGTCTCAAAAAAAAAAAAAAAAAAAAAAAAAAAAGAAGTATGGGACTAAGTTAAGTGTCCAAACCTAAGAATAATTGGTGTTCCTGTGGAGGAAGAGAAATCTAAAAGTTTGGAAAACATATTTGAGGGAATAATTGAGGAAAAGTTCTAGCCTTTCTAGAGATCTACACATCCAAATACAAGAAGCTCAAAAAATACCTGGAAAATTCATTGCAAAAATTCGTTGCAAAAGAAATTCATCACTAGGCACATAGTCATCAGGTTACCTAAAGTCAAGACGAAGGAAAAATGTTTTGCTGTGAGGCAAAAACATCAGATAACCTATAAAGGAAAACTATCAGATTAATGTAAGATTTCTCAACAGAAACCCTACAAGCCAGAAGGGATTGATTAGGGTCCTATCTTTAGCCTCCTTAAACAAAACAATTATCAGCCAAGAGTTGTGTGTCCAGTGAAACTAAGCCTCATAAATAAAGGAATGATACAACATTTTACAGACAAATACTGAGAGAATTTGCCAGTACCAAGCCAGCACTATGAACTGCTAGATGGAGCTCTAAGACTTGAAAAAAGTCTTTGAAATACACCAAAATAGAACCTTCTTAAGGCATAGTCCAACAGGACCTATATAATACTAACAAAAAATACCATAGAATAGTATCTCACATCTTAGTAGTAATGTTGAATGTAAATGACCTAAATGCTCCACTTAAAAGATGGCAGAATGGATAAGAATTCACCAACTGTGTTTCTGCTGTCTTCAGGAGACTCACCTAACACATAAGGACTTACATAAACTTAAAGGAGTGGAAAAATATTTTATTTGCAAATGGAGATGAAAAGTGAGCAGGAATACATTCTTAGATCAGACAAAACAGACTTTAAAGCAACAGCAGTTTAAAAAGACAAAGAGGGACATTATATAATGATAAAAAGCCTTGTCCAACAGGAAAATATCATAATCCCAAATATATATGCACCTAACACTGAAGCTCTCAAATTTATAAAACAATTACTACTAGATCTAAGA
Source organism: Sapajus apella (assembly GCF_009761245.1). Taxonomy (NCBI): domain Eukaryota; kingdom Metazoa; phylum Chordata; class Mammalia; order Primates; family Cebidae; genus Sapajus; species Sapajus apella. Next base: position 212,154 of record NW_022437066.1, on the reverse strand, counting down.
AATGAGATAGATGACAACACAATACTAGCTGGGGACTTTGATACTCCACTGACAGCACTAGACAAGTCATCAAGACAGGTCAACAAAGAAGGAATGAACTTAAACTATACCCTACAACAAATGGACTTAAGAGATCGTTACCAAACATTCTACCCAACAACTTCAGAATTCTATTCATTAGCACATGGAATATTCTCCATGGTGGACCATATGATAGGCCACAAAACAAGTCTCAGGAAATTAAAAAAATTAAATTATATCAAGTACTGTCTCAGACCACAGTGGAATAAAATTGGAAATCAACTCCAAAAGGCACCCTAAAAACCATATAATACATGGAAATTAAATAACCTGCTCCCAAATGATTGTTAGGCCAACAATGAAATCAGATGGAAATTTTAAAAAATCCTTAAACTGAATGATAATAGTGACACAACCTATCAAAACCTCTGGGATACAGAAAAGGCAGTGCTAAGATGAAAGTTCATAGCCTTAAATGCCTACATCAGAAAGACTGAAAGAGCAAAAGTAGACAATCTAAAGTCACATCTCATGTAACCGAAGAAACAAGAACAATCCAAACCCAAACCTACCAGAAGAAGAGAAGTAATGAAGATCAGAGCAGAAAGAAATGAAATTGAAACAAACAAAAAATTACAAAAGATAAACTGAACCAAAAGCTGGTTCTTGGAAAAGATAAATAAAATTGATAGACCATTAGTGAGATTAACCAAGAAGATAGAGAAGATCCAGATAAGCTCAATTAGAAATGAAATGGGAGATATTACTACTGATACCACGGAAATACAAGAGTATTCAAAGCTACTGTGAACACCTTTGTGCACATAAACTAGAAAACCTAGAGGAGATGGATAAATTCCTGGAAAGATAAAACCATCCCAGCTTAAATCAGGGGGCATTAGATACACCGAACAGACCAATAACAAGCAGCAAGATTGAAATGGTAATAAAAAAAAAATTACCAACCAAAAAAGATCCAGGACCACATGGATTCATAGCAGAATTCTGTCATGGAGAATTGGTACCAATCCTATTGACACCATTCCACAAGGTAGAGAAAGAGGGAATCCTCCCTAAATTATTCTGTGAAGCCATTATCACCCTAATACCAAAACCAGGAAAGGACATAACCAAAAAAGAAAACTACAGACCAATATCTCTTATGAACATAGATGCAAAAATCCTAACAAAATACTAGCTAACCGAATCCAACAGAATATCAAAAAGGTAATCCACTGGTATCAACTGGGTTTCATACCAGGGATGTGGGGATGGTTTAACGTATCCAAGTCAACAAATGTGATACACCACATAAACAATTAAAAACAAAAATCGCACGGTCATCTCAATAGATGCAGAAAAAGCATTCAACAAAATCCAGCATCCCTTTATGATCAAGCCCTCAGCAAAATCAGCATACACGAGACATACCTTAACGTAATAAAAGCCACCTGTGACAAACACACAGGCAACATAATACTAAACTGGGAAAAGTCTGAAACCATTCCCTAAAGAAATAAGACAAGGATGTCCACTCTCACCACTCCTCTTCAGCCTAGTACTGGAAGTCCTAGCCAGAGAAATCAGACGAGAAAAAAAGAAAGGGCATCCAAATCGGTAAAGAGGAAGTCAAAGTGTCACTATTTGTTTGCTCATGATATGACTGTTTATGTAGAAAACCCTAAAGACTCCTCCAAAAAGCTTCTAGAACTGATAAAAGAATCCAGCAGTTTCAGGATACAAAATTAATGTACACAAATAAGTAGCTCTTTTATACACTAACAGTGATAAGCTGAGAATCAAATCAAGAACTCAACCCCTTTTACAGTAGCTGCAAAAAAGGAAAATACCTGGGAATATACCTAACCAAGGCAGTGAAAGACCTCTGCAAGGAAAACTATAAAACACTGCTGAAAGAAACCATAGATGATGCAAACAAGTGGAAACACATCCCATACTCATGGATGGGTAGAATCAATATTGTGAAAATGACCACACTGCCAAAAGCGATCTACAAATGCAATGCAATTCCTGTCAAAATACCACCGTCATTTTTTGGAGAACTAGAAAACACAGTCCTAAAAGTCAGGTGGAACCAACAAAGAACCTGCATAACTAAAGCAAGACTAAGCAAAAAAGGCCAGGCATGGTGGCTGATGCCTATAACCCCAGCATTTTGGGAAGCTGAGGTGGGCAGATCACTTGAGGTCAGGAGTTTGAGACCAACCTGCCCAACATGGTGAAACCCTGTCTTTACTTGAAAACAAACAAACAAAAACATAAAATAGCCGGGTATGGTAGCGTGCACCTGTAATCCCAGCTACTTGGGAGGCTGAGGCAGAAGAATCACTTGAACCCGGGAGGCAGAGGTTGCAGTGAGCTGAGAGCATGCCATCCATTGCACTCCAGTCTGGATGACAAGAGTGAGACTCCATCTCAGAAAAAAAAAAAAAAAAAAAGAACAAAGCTAGAGGCATCGCATTACCCAACTTCAAACTATGCTACAAGGCCATAGTCACCAAAACATGGTACTGGTATAAAAATAGGCACATGGACCAATAGAACAGAATAGAGAACACAGAAACCCAAATATTTACAGCCAACTGATCTTCAACAAAGCAAACAAAAACATAAAGTGGGGAAAGGACACCCTGTTCAACAAATGTTGGCATAATTGGTAAGCCACATGGAAGAGAATGAAACTGGATCCTTAACTCTCACCTTATACAAAAATCATCTCAAGATGGATCAAAGACTTAATCTAAGACCTGAAACCACAACAATTATAGAAGATAATGTTGGAAAAAATCCTAGATACTGGTTAGGCAAAGACTTCTTGCTCAAGAACCCAAAACCAAATGCAATAAAAACAAAGATAAATAGATGGGACTTAATTAACTAAAAAGTTCTGGGCACCAAAAGAAATAATCAGTAGAGTAAACAGACAACCCACAGAGTGGGAAAAAATCTTCACAATCTATGCATCCAACAAAGGACTAATACCCAGAATATACAAAGAACTCAAATCAGCAAGAAAAATGCAATCCCATTGAAAAGTGGGCTAAGGACATGAATAGACAATTCTCAAAAGAAGATATATAAAAGCATATGTAAAAATGCTTAACATCACTAATGATCAGGGAAATACAAATCAAGACCACAGTGTGATACTACCTCCTGCAAGAATGATCATGATCAAAAAATAAAAAATAATAGATGTTGGTGTGGATGTGGTGAAAAGGGAACAGTTTTACACTGTTGGTGGTAATGTAAATTAGTACAACCACTATGGAAAATGTGGCGATTCCTTAAAGAACTAAAAATATATCTACTATTTGATCCAGCAGTTCCACTTCTAGGTATCTAACCAGAGGAAAAGAAGTCATTATACAAAAAAGGATACTTGCACATGCATGTTTATAGGAGCACAATTTGGAAGTACAAAAATATGGAACCAATCCAAATGCCCATCAGTCAACGAGTGGATACAGAAAATGTAGTATATTCCAGTATACTATGGAATACTATTCAGCCATAAAAAGGAATGAAATAATGGCATTTGCAGCAACCGGGATGGAATCGGAGACTACTATTCTAAGTGAAGGAAGTCAGGAATGGAAACCCAAACATTGTATATTCTCCCACTCTTTAAGTGGGAGCTGAGTTATGAGGATGCAAAGGCATAAGAATGATACAGTGGACTTTGGGGAAAAGGGTGGGAGGCGGATTAGGAATAGAAAACTACATATTGGGTACAGTGTACACTGCTTGGGTGGCGGGTGTACCAAAATCTCAAGAGATGATCACTAAAGAACTTACTCATATAACCAAACATCACCTGTTCCCCAAAAATCTATTAAAGTAAAAAATAATTCAAAAAGAAATTTAATAATTAAAAATATCCTACTTAAGTTACCAAGTTCAGATAGTATTATGGGTGAATTCTGCTATTTAAGAAGGTATTCTAATTTTATACAGACTCCTCCACAGAATATAAAAAAGAATAGCTCGCCCCTCATTGAAGCTAGAGTAACCTTGATAATGAAAAAACAAGGACACTATCAGAAAAGAAAAATATAGGTCACTACTGCAAACACAGAAGCAAAGTATCCAGGGGGGGAAACTAATAAAATCTAGATATTCTTTTTTTTTTTTTTTGAGACAGAGTCTTGCTCTGTCACCAGGCGCTAGGCTGGAGTGCAGTGGCGTGATCTTGGCTCGCTGCAACCTCTGCCTCTCAGGTGCAAGCAATTCTGCCTCAGGCTTCCAAGTAGCTGGGACTACAGGCGCATGCCACCACACCCAGCTAATTTTTGTATTTTTTAGTAGAGACGTGGTTTCACCATGTTGGCCAGGATGGTCTTAATCTCTTGACCTTGTGATCCGGCCTCCCAAAGTGCTGGAATTGCAGGTGTGAGCCACCACGCCCAGCCAATCTAGATATTCTTAAAAATTATTTTTATAATTGGCTGAAATTTTTCCTAGAAATGCAAGATAATTCAACATTAGAAAACCTATGAATGTAATTTGTCACACTAACAGATTAAGGTGGATAAAAACCCTGTATGATCAGAGAAAGCATTGAACTAGCACAAGCACAATCAGCCAGAGGTGAGAAAAGTAGAGATGAGATGGCAGATGTTGCCGATGGCTGAAACTGGGTGATGGGCACATAGGGCTCATTGTATGTGTATGCTTCAAATGTATGTGAAAAATTTTTTCTAAAAAAAAAATTAGACCTAAGAGTCCTAAATAAAACCTCTTAGCAGTTACGTTAGTGTCAGGGGTTTTAGCACAGTAGAACAAACAATGAAATAAAAATTCTCAGGATTGACAGAAAAATGTCTTTATTTACAGATGAAATATTTATGCACAGAAAACTCAAGCGCTGTCATTGCAGATGGTGTCTATGTAGAAAAACATGAAATTGGATTCCTACGTTGTACCAAGTATGTAAATGAGCTCTAGACAGATTAAAAGACAGACAGTGTAGTACGAAAGGACAAAGTGTAAAAACAAGTAACTCACAGGAGAAACTAGGCTAATGAAAAACTCCGTAAAAACTACGGTCAATTTTACTGCAGCTAGGGAAATGCAAATTAAACCTGCGATGAAACAACCATTTCCACCTGTCAGTTTAGCCAAAAGTAAGAAATCTAACAATATGAAGATTTAGAGAAGTAGAGAAATTAGGGTTTCTTTATGCTGCTGATGGGTTGATAGAACCACTTTGAAGAGTAATTCATTATATCCTGTCCACTGGAATTGGCACGAGCAATTCCTGCCAGGTATATGCCCTGGAAAGTTTCTTGCCCAAGCACACAAGGAAACCGGTAAAGCCATCCTCGCGGCATTATTTGTAATAACAAAAAACTGGAAATCAGCGGCATGTTCATCATCGGGGAATGGATAAGAGAAAAGTGATCTATTTGTGCAGAAGGCAAAATGGATGCCCTACAACTAAATACACTCATAGCATATGTTTCTATTTAAGGATAAACAATGTGTGAAACAATGGCATATAGTGTTTATGATATGTATGTGGTAAAAGTATAAAAGCTTGCACAGCAATGAGGAGTACCAAGTTCAGGACATGGTTTCCCTGGTGGTGGGGTGGGACTTGCTGGGAGGTGGGAAAGGGAGAGGAATGAGACTGGGGAGTTCAAACCACATTTTGATGTTTTATTTCTTAAGCTGCGTAGTGGGTGCATAGAGGTTTGTTAAAGTATTCATTGCATCTGTCTGAGTGTTTAAATATTTTTATAATTGAAAAATAAAGGGATACAAAAAGATAAACTAACTAAACATTTACCAAAAGAAAGCTAGTGTAGGCCCAGCACAGTGGCCCATGCCTGTAATCCCAGCACTTTGGGAGGCTGAGGTGCGCGGATCACTTGAGGTCTGGAATTCGAGACCAGCCTGGCCTGCATGGTGAAACCCTGTCTCTACTAAAAATATGAAGAATTAGCTGGGCGTGTTGGTACTGAGGTGGGAGAATTGCCTGAACCTGGAAGTCAGAGCTTGCAGTGAGCTGAGATTGTGCCACTACACTCCAGTCTGGGCGACAGAGCAAGACTACGCCTCAAAAAAACAAAACAAAAGAAAGCTGATGCATTAATATCAGCCAAAATAGAGGTAAAGGTAAAAAGAGAGTGGATAGAATTAAGAGGCATTATTACATGATGAAAAGAGGATGCCACCAGAAGGAATATACTTCAGGGCATGAACTTGCAGGACTTAACAACGTGGCCTCAAAACATCGAACAAAAACTGACAGAATTACAGGGAGAAATAAAAATTTTACCATCTTATGAGAGAGAACGTGTCTCAGTCAAAGTGAAGGATGAAACTGGCAAAAGATTAGAAAGGGTGTAAAAGCATGAACCAATTGTCACATATAGAACTATCAACAGATAGCAAATAGAATATTCATTATTTGGGGCACATGCACCACGCCTGTAATCCTGGCACTTTGAGAGGCCAAAGTGGGCAGATCACCTGAGGTCAAGAGTTCAAGACCAGCCTGGCGTGGTGAAACCAACATGGCGAAACCCCATCTCTACTATAAATACAAAAATTAGCCAGGTGTGGTGGTGGGTGCCTGTAATCCCAGCTACTCAGGAGGTGGGAGGTTGCAGTAAGATCACTTTTCTGCACTCCAGCCTGGGCAACAGAGCAAAAGTCTATCTCAAAAAAATAATAATAATAATAATTGCTGTCTTACAGAACACAACTTTGGTATTTAAATAAACAGGCACTGTTAATAAAAAGTCATTTAATATCTTCTCCATATTTGTAAGTTAAAGGATTTGGGGTAAAGAAGAAATCAGAAATCACAATGGCCATTACAGAATATTTAGAACTGAACAATATCAAAACTTGTAAGAGGAACCTAAAACAATACTTCAAATTTATAATCTTAATGCAGCTATCAGAAAAAAAGGATAAAAAATAAACAAATACTCTTAAAAAAGAAAAAAAAGAGTCTTGCTGTGTCACCCAGGCTGGAGTGCATTGTTGTAATCATGGCTCACTGCAGCCTCGAACTGGGTTCAAGTGGTCCTCCCACCTCAGTCTCCCAAGTAGTTGGGAGAATAGACACACACCACCATGACTAATTATTTCTATTTTTTGTAGAGGTATGGTCTCACTGTGTTGCCCAGGCTGGTCTCAAACTTACTGTGCTCAAGCAGTCCTCCCACCTCAGCCTTCCAAAATGCTGTTATTGCAGGCATAAGCCACAGAGCCTGGCTTAGCAAGTACTCATATGAAGAATCTAGAAGAAGGAATAATAAACCAAAGAAAAGTTGAAAGCAGGTGATGCTAAGAGCAGACATTTGTGATGCAGGTCACTGAAATACCAAGATAACAAGCACGTTCTTAAGGAGACTCATGAAGGAGATAATTGTACAGTGACTGACCAAGGAAAAAATGCACAAATAAAAAATGTAATCCCAAAGGGACTCATAACTACAGGAAAAGGAGATTTTTTTTTTTTTAATCTCAAAAGAATATTATGGCAACTTTATGCTATGAGATTTGAAAGGTTAGATGAAACGTGCATTTTTATAGGAAGACATAAATTAGCTCAAAAAGATTTATTTAAAACCTGAACATTTCATAACAATAAAATAAATTTAGCCGATAGTCAGAGCTCTCTTACCATCTTTCGGCCTCCTGCCTGGGGCCCAGTCAGTTATAAGGTGATTTTTACCAAGCCTTCCAGGAAGAAATAACTGTTTGACTCAGGCAATTTCAGAGAAGGGAAGAAATCATTTCAGGAGGCTAGTACAACCTTGACACCAAACCCATGCAAGGATGGTTTAGGACAAAATGCAGACCAGAATGCAAGTTCCATGGGGCAGGGCATTTGTTTTGTCCACTGACCATCCTAAGCACCTGAATATTGCCCAACATGGCAGGCATTCTAATATCTGCCCAGTAAAAGGAGATTCATTGGGATCTCATGGCATAGAGTTGCCATAATATTCTTCTGTAATTTAAAAAATCTCTTTTTCTGATAATTATGACCCTTTTTTGTGTTATAATTTTTATTTGTGCTTTTTTCCCCCTTGGTCAGTGTTGCTATACAATTAACTACTTTATGAGTCTCCTTAACAACATGCTTTTTTATGGTCTTGTTATTTTGGTGTTTTATTTATCTGCATCACAAATGTCTGCAAATCTAAAACAAAATATTCAAAAATTAAATTAGCTGCGTATATTAAAAAAGAATGGTGTAGCTAAACTGTGTTCATTCTAGTAATCAAGAAATTGTCAGTATAATTCCTAACCTCTATAGGTTAAAAGAGAACATATGTCATAGATGCAGAAAAGTGAAACATTGATAAAAGTCAACTCTCATTCACAATAAAAAAGTTATACTAAGAATTGACAGGAGTCAAAAAAATCAGGTAAAGAGTGTCTACCAAAAACCTACAGCCAAGATGGGTGATAGTTAATGGATATGAGTTTCTTTTTTTGAGGGGATGAAAATGTTTTAAAATTCACTGTGATAATACTGACACATATTTGTGAATATACTAAAAACTATTGAATTATACACTTTAAATGGGTGAATTCTATCCCAATAAAGCTGTTATTTAAAAGAGACTACACACAGGTATAGCAAGGATTATAGATAATAGTGAAAGAAGTATTGTTAAAAGAAAAATAAGGATGCCTAGTGTTCACGCAGTCGAAGCTAACGTAGAAAGGAAAAGGAAAGAAAGACTGGAAAGGAATAGAACTATTACTATATGCAAATGACGTCATTATTTGCTATAGAAAATCCTAGGTAATATGTTAGATATAATAAGAGAATTCACCAATGTTGCTGAACACAGGATAAATGTACAAAAACATAGCTTTTCTTTATAATAGTATTATTCAATTAGAAGATTCAGTTTAAAAGAAAGGTCTCATTCACGGTAGTAACAAAACTTCCAGGTACCCAGAAATAAATCTCAGTAAAAGTTTGCAAGAATTTTGTTGGAATAATTACAAATACTTGGGAAGCTGAGGTGTGAGGATCAACTGAACCTGGAAAGCAGAGGTTGCAGTGAGCCCAGTGTACTCCAATCTGGGCAACAGAACAAGACCTTGTCTTAAAAAAAAAAAAAGAAAAAAAAAAAGAGAAACCTCAAAATTGTAATATTGAATGAAAACAGCAAGTTGAAGGATGACGTGTAGTCTGGTACCTTCCTGGGTGTGGTGTTTAGCACATATACTGTATTCTGTTTATGCATATGCATATGTGTTAGATGTGTCCTGGAACTCTGAAGACTTGGTTCCATTCATGCAACAAAGGACTATTGTCCACAATATACAAGGAACTCAACAGCAAAAAAACAATCTCATTTAAAAGTGGGCATAGGTTCTGAATAGACATTTCTCAGAAGAAGACATACAATTGGCCAACGGATGTATGAAAAAATACTCAACATCACTAATCATTAGGGAAAGACAAATCCAAACCACAGTGAGGTGTCATCTCACCCATTTGGGATGGCTATTATCAAAAAGACAAAAAATAACAAATGTTGGCAAGGATATGGAGAGAAATGAACTCTCTCACACCGTTGATGGGAATGTAAATCAATCTAGCCATTCTGGGAAACAGTGTGGAGGCTCCTCAAGAAACAAAATCTACAACTACTACAGGATCCAGCAATCCCACTGCTGGGTGTTTATCCAAAGGAAAGGAAATTGGAACACCGAAGCCGTGCCTGCCTCCTCGTGCTGATGGCAGCAGTATTTACAATAGCAAAGATACAGGATCAGCTAAAGTGTCTGTCAGCAGATGAAAGGGCACAGAAAATGTGGTACACGTATAACGGAGTACTGTTTAGCCACACAGATAATGAAATCCTGTCATTTGCCACAACATGGATTCAAGTGGAGGTCATTAAGTGAAATAAGCCAGGCAGAGAAGGACAAACTTCACATGTTCTCACTCAGATGTGGGAGCAAAATGTCGATCTCCTGGAGGGAGAGGATAGAATGATGGCTACCAGAAGCTGGGAAGGCTGTGGGAAGAAGGGATGAAGAGAGGCTGGTTAAGGGAAACAAACACAGATAGAGGAGCGAGTCCTAGTGTCTGAGAGCACAGTAGGGTGACTATAGCTAACAATATATTGTCTGTTTCAAAATAATCAGAAGAGAAGATTTGTGATATTCCCAACACAATACTAAATCTTTGAGGTGGTGGATATGCTGAATACCTTATCCTTATTTGATCATTATTCCTTGTATGCATATATCAAAATATAAGTACCCTAAAATATGTACAAATTTCCATTTAGGGTGGGGGACACGATGCTTATTATTTTATTTTCTTGTATGTTTCCAAAAAGTAGAAAACAGACATGGGTTTGCTACTGTTACAAGGGTTGCTTTTAGCCAGGCTGTGAGGCTGGACCCACCAAGTGGAGTGGCAGGAACTGAGAGCGTAAGGCCCTGCTTCTGCTGGGTGGCCAGGTGCAGCCCAGTCTCCTCCGAACCTCGGCTTCCTCGACTGCAGCACAGTGACGTGGATGGCACTGCTTCGTCCCTCCGTGCCTGAGCTCACTGCTGCCCTCCTCGGCTCTGCCCACCTCCTCCTGCTGGGAGCTCCCTTTTCATTTCTGGCTGAAATCCCAGAGCATATTAATCTTTTAAGACCCAGTTTTGCAGTCATGTGCTTCTGGAAGCTTTTCTGGAGGACTCTGCGATGCCCAGACCTTTGGAAGCAGCACCATCTAAAGACCTGGATGTGCGTGTGTGGACATGGTGGTGCGCGTGGACATGGCGGTGTGCATGCATCCATGTGGGTTGGGGTGTGTGTGGGGGGGGAGGCAGCCATGGGGGGTTGCCTTGTGTTCTCTCCATCCTCACAGATCCTGACGGGAGAGGACTGGAATGCAGTGATGTATCACGGGATCGAATCGCAAGGCGGCGTCAGCAAAGGCATGTTCTCGTCCTTTTACTTCATTGTCCTGACACTGTTTGGAAACTGTATCCTTCTGTGGGGTGGGGCAGAGGGTGGTCAGTGTTTGGCCCTCCTTTTCCCCATGGCCACCATGTGGATTCCTCCAGGAGGACTGGGGGCCATGATCGTGAGAGGTGCATTCTCAGAGTTGAGTGTAGATGGAGAACGTTCTGCAGGTGGCCTGAGCGCAGGGGTCTGGAGGCTGTGGGGCTCAGCTTGAGGGAGCATGAGCTGCTGCATGTGGGGTGTATCCAGAGGTGGGGGGGTGCAGCCAGCAACAGTCTCAGGACGGACTCTGAGCAGCAGTCAGGGAGCCTCACGCTCAGGGCGGGTGGGTTTTCTTTTTCACACTGATCTAATTGCCTACTTGGGTTTTGGCACTGGACTTCAAAGAACAACCCTTCCCCCTACTGATACCGTCCCCCTTGCAGAGAAATGTAAGGAAAGGTTTTCTGTAGAGGATGACAATTGGGTTATTTCAGGACCTTGAGTCAGAGGGTGGGTCTGTGGGGGTCAGGACGAGCCCAGCAGCCAGTGGTGAGCTCTGCCTCAGCCAGGGACCATGATGGGGAGAGGGCTGGGGCCAAGGAAGATCTGGAGGGACAACTGCAGCATTCGTAGGGCAGGCAGGGTTAAGGGCTGTGACAGGCAGTGTGAGTGCAGGTGCCCCCACTCACTGGGAGGGAAATCCAGGCCTCGGAGAAGTGTCTCTGGTTCTCAAAGTCACCTGGGCATCACAGTCCCCTGAGGGATAGGAAGCCTGGATTCCAGCCATAGCCCAGGGTGGCAGAGGCAGTGGGGCTGGGCTGGGGCCTGAAAATGTGCATTCTCACAGGCTGCCCGGGGAGCTGGTGTTGCTGGCCTGGGGAGAAGTAATTTGAGAACCACTGTGGCAGAACACCCTGTAATGCCCTGAGGAGCTGGAGACAATATCTCACAGTTGACCTCCTCTCCCTGCTTCTCCCCCGACCTCACACACGACGGCCACCACATGCCTGGCCACTCCATCCGGTCTGTCTGTCCTCGTCTCTCTGCCTCACTGGTGCCAGTGCCTTCAGTGCCCTTGCACACCTCACCACCTTGTCCTGTCTCCATCTCCCTAGGTCCTCATTCCTTGCTCCACCTCTCCCAGGTTGGCCCAGCAGAGGCTCCTGTCTCAGCCTTGTTAGTCATGGGGTAGTCCTTAGGCTGCAGCTCAGGTCCTGGACCTCCCTGGGAAGCTGAGTGTGAGCCTAGGAGGGGCTCCAGGGAGCCTCCAGTGTCTGCTTTGGAGATGGGTGGCCGTGGGGCTGGCACCAGAGGCACCAAAGAAAGGCAGCCATGGTCGTCAGAGAGGGATAGAGGCCTCAGACAGGACAGCTGGTGTCCAGAAGGAGGTGCCCTGTCTCGAGACAGAGCGGTGGCCAGTGGCTTGCAACAGCTGAGTCTGACCCGGACACTCAATGCCAGGCACGCTGGCCATGAGTGTCCCCTTCCCTGTCTACTCACCATCACTCCTGCAACACCCATGTGGCCCTCTGGTTGGGTCCCAAGGGGCATGGCCCTTGGTCCTGCTTTCTGGGCATGGAAAGGCCTCTGAGGGTGTCAGTGGCTGTGGCTGGTGCCTGGAGGTGTCAGCCTGTCCTCAGGGTCCTATCCTGTAGGCTCTGCTGGAGCCCTGCGTGGACTCAACCTGTGAGGTTCTGCCCTGGGGAATGGGCTCCCTTGAGCCTCAGGAAGGGGGCACCTGTACATCCAGGGTCATTGTTGTTTGCCTCATACAGAGCCAGCTTCTACTCGGCCTGGCACAGTCCAGCACACAGGGAGAGTGGCTGCAGCCTGGGTGGGGTGAGTTGTGCAGGCCTGTAGTGAAATGGGCTCAATCACGTGGAGTGCACGGTTCTAACGGGGGCAGCTTCCTCTCCTGCAGATGCTGTGGGGCATTTGGCAGTGTCTGAGTCACTTTTGGTTGTCAGCACTAACGGGGAGGGGCTGCTGGCCTCAAGCAGATGGAGGCCAGGGGTGCTGCCTGGCATCCCATAGGGGATTGCCCAGCCCCAAATGTCAGCAGGGCCTGGGCTGAGAAACCTGGAGTGATAAGATGGCCAGGATCTACAGGGGTAGATCCAAGTCACAGCTGGGGTCCTGACTGTGTTGGGGTGGTTCTGGGAAATTGTGCAGGGGCAGGGAGATGAGCATTTGGGGAAAGGCAGTGTTTATTTTGCAAAGGAAAACATCGTGACTTAGGTCAGTGACTGGACAAGGGCCTCGTCCCATAAGCTTCAAGGAGGAGGCCATGCACCCCAGGCGGTACCTGTGCCAGGACCTGGGGTGGGTGCTCCCTTTGGGCCTTGGTTTCTTCATTTCTAAAAGGTGAGGCGGCACCTCACACAGTGCTCCTGGGGGGTCAGTTCAGGGAGGGATGCAGTCCCAGGAACCAGATCATGCCATCTGCCATGTTTGTGGCCTGACATGATGCCTGTGATCTCGAGGGGGGACACTGCAAGGGAGCGGCCCCAAGATACCATGCGGGCACAGGAAGTGGAAAAGGAGGGGAGGTAGCAGTAGGTGGTATCTGTGGGCCTAGGACCTGGAGCCTGGCATGTGCTGGCCATGGGTGGGTTTGCGTGCTCGTGGTCTGTCTTAGGTGGCCTCTGCTCGTAGGACCCAGAAGGCAGTGGAGCCCCACCTGGAGTCTGTGGAGCAGGAGCTGTTTGTGGGGAGGCTTCTTGTGCTGGCTGGGGCTCTGGAGACGGGAGCAGAGCAGGCACACCATGGGCCCTCTTTAGGAGGCAGAGGCAGAGGCAGATGGCTCCAGAACAGCCTCTGAGCTTTGCGCCTACACAGTCAGCCGGAAAGAGCTGGGTAGGAGAAAGAGGTTCAGGGAGGCATTAGGAAGGCTGGGTGATGGGAGGTGGAGTGAAGGCGGGATTGGCAGAGAGGCTGGAGGTGAGGAGGCAACAGGGCTGGAGGGCCTACTGGCTGGGCTGGAGTGCATCTGGGGATGGGGCCTGGCGGAGCTGGTAGGAGCCAAGGGAAGGAGGCTGGAGGCTGGTTGGGATCTGGGGAGATGGAGGAAGCCGCAGTGTGGCTTTGGGGCCATGTGGGGCAGAGGTTCTCTTCCTCAGCTGGACCCAACTAGATACTCTGCTGAATGTCTTCCTGGCCATTGCTGTGGACAACCTGGCCAATGCCCAGGAGCTGACTAAGGTAAGTAGGGACAGGGAATTGTTGGTTGGTGTCAGCCTATATCACTTGGATGTGGCTGCAGTCAGGAGGAGGCTGGGTCCTGGGTTAGGGCCTCGTGTGTCCCCTGTCCAGGAGCATCTCCTTGAGTCCTGGCGGGCAGAGGTTAATGTGCTACTCAGGGGCTTGAGGCTGGAGCTGAGGTTGAGGGGAGAGCCAGAGCCCTGAAGGCAGATGGACAGGCAGGCTCTCAGAGAAGCCAGCACTGGGAAGAACAGCCTGAATGGCAGGGTGTGCTGGGAGCAGGAGGGGCCTGAGCAGGAGTGACAGCTGGTGGCCCTGTCCCAACACAGCTGTATCACAGTGGGACAGCTGCTGCTTCAGCCAGTGCCCAGCAGGTGCCATTCAGTATCCCTCTCATCTCTGAGCCCTGCAGGGGATGTGATTGTACATGTCTCCCTCTGTGGTATCCCTCCTGATGACACAGCCCCCGCCTGGTCACGCTTCCCTCAGCCCTGGGCACTTGTGGTTGGGCCACCTGCCGTCTCAGTCTCAGGCTTGTGCGCTGACTCAAGCCCCAGCTCCTGGCAGAGGGGATGCTGCCTTTTGGTTTGGCGTGAACCACGCTGCAAATGTCCCGCGTGCATGTTGTGTACGTCAGCATGTACCTGTGTGGGCGCTGTTCTGTGTGTGTGTGTGTGTCACTGTGTGCCCCCTTCTGCCTGTGCACCATCCTGGACAGGTGCACAGGTGCCTGTGTACACCTGTGCACGTCTAGGGGTCTGACACATTTTGGCACTCCAGTCCAGTGTCTCTCAATGCCTTCCCTGTTCTGGGCTGAGAGAGACAGGTTCAGGACTTCTGTCCACAGGCAGCAGAGATGCAGGTGTACCACAGAGCTTCTCCAAGAGTGTATGCTGTGTCCACAGGGAGCAGAGATGCATGTGTGCCATGGAGCTTTTCCAAGAGTGTGTGCTGCATAGGTGTCCCTGCTCCCTCCAGTCAGCTCTCCGGCATGGTCCATGCAGTGCCAGCTGCAGCCTGGGCCTCCCTTTGCTTCTGCTCAGCCGTCTTACTCCCATGTGTCCAGACCTGGGTCATGGCTGTGCCTGGGGGCCTGGATTTCTCCCTGGCGCTCTGGTCTCTAGCTTCTACCTGTTCCTCTCTTCAGTCTGGGCCACCTGGGTTGGGGGAGCCCAAGCACCCACAGAGCCCTCCTTGGTGCCAGGGTTGCCTTGGGGCCCAGGGCCCCTGCTGTCCTGGGTGGGTTGCACTGGGGTGCTGGGGCCCCACTGTCTCACTGGGTTCTATTGCGAGGGAGGATGCATGGAGGAAGCCATGTCCTTGGGGCCTTGTGTCCTCATACATGTACCCTCATTGGTGGCCGCCTTTTATGTAACTGGCCTAATTTAGGAATTTCTTCTCTGAGAATTGGGGCCACTGGAGGCCTGTCTGTCTGGCTGTGGGGCATTTTTCTGTACTGGCCGAGAGCCCCAAAGGTTATGACTCCACTATCCCCTTCCTTTATACTACCACAAATGTATTGCAACACTGTGTAGTTTTTGAAGTGGGGATAAACTTGAATTTGTTTGTAGACTTTCCAGGGGACGTCAGAACACTCCCTGGAGTGACTGGCAAAGTCCCTGCTCCAGAGGGCTGGGAAGCTGGATGGAGCTGGATCCTTGAGGAGGGACCTGGGTGTGGGTGTTTCACACTGGGTCTGGCTTTGCCTCCTCTGGGCTTGAGGTTTAAAGATCTGTTCTCTGTGGAGGAAAGTTTGCAGGCAGCTAACAGGGGACTTCTTTTTTGCGAGTGTTGTGCCCCGAAAGCAGATTCAAGGACATTTTAGGGAATATTGTGAATGCTAGCTCCCAGGGGAGCCAGGTGGGCCTGGGCTTTGGGATTTTGAGGAAACAGTGGTGGCCCCAGCTCTTTAGATGGACAACATGGAAGTAGTAGCCTCCTTTCTGGGGCCTGTGGCCTCAGCCCAGAACTACTGATCTGAAACCCAGGTGCAGAGGGTGTTTGTCTTGTTCAGTGACTTGGGGTCAGGGCCAGAGGTTTGCTAAATGTCCATTCCCCTTCCCAGGCTACGGGCAGAGGAAACTGTTTGCACCTGCCTGCACACAGGCACATAAGCCCAGCCATGAGGGCAGGAGCCATGTGAAGCTCAGGGCCAGGCACTGCAAGTGGTCACCTAGGATTGGGGGAGACAGGGAGGGGCTTCTCACAGCTGCAGCTAGGGACACAGGGACAGACATGATCTTCTGGGTCTAGGTAGAAAAACTCGAAGGTGGTACATGGCCCCACTGGACACCCTCGTTGTGGTAGTGCTTGTGGGCAATGCTGGGCCTCTTGCCCTTGCTCTTGGCTTTGTTCAAGTGTGACAGATGCTCCTGGGAGGACAGGTGGGACAAAAGGAGGGACAGATTTGCATTTCGATGGGCAACTTTGAGGTGCCAGGGTACAAACAAGCTGAAGGCTGGGCGCGGTAGGTCATACCTGTACTTTCAGCACTTTGGGAGGCTGAGGTGGGAGGATCACTTGAGCCTAGGAGTTTAAGACCAGTCTGGGTAATATAATGAGACCCTGTCTCTTAAAAAAAAAAAAAAATATCAGCCTGGGCGTAATGGCTCACGCCTGTAATCCCAACACTTTGGGAAGCTGAAGCGGGCAGATTGCCTGAGGTCAGGAGTTTGAGACCAGCCTGGGCAACATGGTGAAACCCCATCTCTACTAAAAATACAGAAGTCAGCCGGGTGTTTTGGCATGCACCTGTAATCCCAGCTACTAGGGAGGCTGAGGCAGGAGAATCACTTGAACCTGGGAGGTGGAGGTTGCAGTGAGCCAAGATCGTGCCACTGAACTCCAGCCTGGGTGACAGAGCAAGACTCCATCTAAAAAAAAATAAAAATTAAAAATAAAAATTAGCCAGGCATGATGACACGTGCCTGTAGTCCTAGCTGCATCAGAGGCTGAGGTAAGATGATCACTTAGGCCTGGAAGGTTGAGGCTGCAGTGACCTGAGATTGTGCCACTGCCCTCCAGCCTGGGTGATAGAGTGAGACTCTGTCTCTAAAAAAACAAAAAACAAAACAAACAGCAATGTCCAGGCAGTGGCCAGGTATGTGGGCTGGAGCTTGGAGTAGGGTCAGGATAGCACAGAAGTGGGGCCGTCACCTGTGAGTTCCAGGGAGATAGCACAAGCAAGAGGACACCGAGGCAGGAACCCTAGCGACCATCACCTTTGAGTCTCAGACCCAGAAAGGGAGGCCCTGGAGAGCACCAGAGAGAGTTTCTGTGGAATGGGTCGTGGAGGTCTGTGTTAACTCGGGCTAGCTGCCTGTCTCCACTGGACAAGGCAGCACTATGTATGTATTTTTTGAAGCCCCCAAAGGAAGAGCTGATGGTGTTGAAAGTGTCTGCAACACTGTGAGGGGAACTGGAGATTTCTCTTTGCTCCAACAGGATGAAGAGGAGATGGAAGAAGCGGCCAATCAGAAGCTTGCTCTGCAGAAGGCCAAAGAAGTGGCCGAAGTCAGCCCCATGTCTGCCGCGAACATTTCTATTGCTGCGTAAGGCTCCTGGGAGCAGATCGTGGGGTGGCAGTGGGGCTGCTGCAGGGTCCCATGGCTGGGACCTCCCCAGGGCACCCCTTCCAGAGGCTTCCTCTGAGGTCCCCTAGCCTTGGCTGGTGAGGACACAGCCCCTCCCTGGAACTGGGATGAGAGGGAATGGCTCCCTCCCTGCAGGAACCTTGGAGCAAAGGGCTCACTGGGGGCTCCAGAGCTTTTTCTCAGTGTGAGCAGGGCCAGGGGTGGCCAGGCCCAGCCCTCACATTATGGTGGGATTGTCTCTGCCATGATCTTTACTCCCTGGATGGCCTCAGGGTGGTTGCAAGCCCCGTCAGTAAATTGATTTTATGCACAGCTTTTCAGAAATGTATTTTATGAGCCAAGAGATTCTAGGTGATACCTGAGCAGCGTGAGAGACTTAACTGCAGTTTCCAAAAACGTCTCTTAAGTGTTTGGTATTAGGACAGAGTTTAGAGGAAGTTATTGTGGTGAAAACTGCTCATTCCACAGAAGCACGTTTGGAGGTGTTAGGGGCTTTAGAGTTTGGGCAAAGAGTCCAGCCCAGGGCTCAAGGCTGCAGTGAGCTGAGCTGTGGGGAGGTCAGTCCCGAGGAAGGGAGGCAGGAAAGTCTGGCCCATGGCCTGGTCCCAGGGTGGGCCACAGAGTGCAGAGATGCCCCTACTGGAAGCTTGTTCTCTGGGCCCAGCTGAGTTTAGCTCTGGGGCTGTTAGCTCCATCTGGCTGCACACCCAACCCCCACACACCTCCCATTCCCTGTGCTGATGGGTGGGCCCCTGCTCTTCAGCTGGCTGCCTGCCCTGCCAGGGACACAGCACAGGGCTGGGCACAACCACAGGTACATCTGTAGCGACATGTGTCTGCACTGCTGTGTAAGCATTTTGGCATGTGGATGAGCGTGCTAGGTGTATGTGTGTGCACTTGAGAGTTGCACAGAGAGCATGTGTGTGAGTGCATGTGCTGAGTGAGTGTGTGCACACCCATACCAGCCCTGATCCTGCCTGGACATCACCAGGAAGATGGTGTTTGTGGAGAGCCTGTCTCTAAGCCTAGTAGAAAGTACTGGTATTTGGGGCAGAAGCAGCTAGAAGAGGTTGTAGCCCGCCAGGGGCTCAGGCAGGGATGGGAGGGGCCTTCAGGGGAGCCTGGCAGCTGTGGACACAGTGGCCATCACGCAGAAGCCGGGGCTCAGTCCTCAGTTGTATAATTTTGATCTTTCCTTGTCTTGGCTAATTCAGTTATTTGGTCCATTAGTTATTTAGTCCATTTAGTTTGGCTGCTTGGTCTGGAGGTTGCTGCCAGGCTCTGTGAGCTCTGCTGGTGGCTGGTCTACAGTAGAGGGGCAAGTGGTGTGCTCAGCTCCTGGCCTCGTGTAGGCCTCGGGTGATTCTCTTTAGGACTTGCCTTCTCTGCTGTCCCTAGAGGTCAGCACTTGTCCCTTGGCCCCTGCTGCCTGCCAGACCTGCCTCCTCCTGGGGGCATGGGAGGGTCTCCACTCCCATCCATGCTGAGACCTTGAAGAAGAGGCTACCAGGGCCCTGGGCAGTCATGGAGAGTGAGTCAGGCTGCCTGAAAAGGAGGGCTGGACACTTCCTTATCTGTTGCTCTGTCCCTGGTTTGGAGACACTGCTATGCAGGAACAAGGCTGTAGACGGGCATCCTTGGGCACAGGGTACATCGACATCAGCTGTTGGCCTGAGCACCATGATGATTCCTACATGAGGAAAGAGCTTCTTTTCTCCTGGGGGACCCCTAGGTGTTGTGCCTCTTGGTGGGTCCGGAGCCAGGCATCAGGTCCGGTGCCAGCATCCTAAACTCAAGCAGGCTGCAGCCCTCACATGTGGCAAGGGGCGGCGAGCCCAAGCCAGCCCAAGGCGTCCAGGCCTCAGCCCCTGTGTTCCCCACCTGGGATGCAGCTGGGGGCCCTCATCCTCTGGCGTGTCCTCAGCCCACTGGCTAGACCTGACAGCCAGTCTGATTCCACCACAAGAGACCCTGCAGGAATCAACCTTCAGGGGATTCCTTCAAGGAGGGCCCTGCACCTGACGAGGCCTGGCCCCGCTGCTGCTGTTTGCATGCCTGTGTTGTGTTGAGACCTCCTAGGGCTGAAAGCTGTCTGTCATCTGTCCTCGTCTGCTTCCTGTTCTCCTGGTGGGATGAGCAGCAGCACCTCCTCCTGCCCTGCACTCATTTCTAGCACCCTGAGCTGCTGGGCTGGGCGAGAGCAGTGCCCTTGAGTACCTTTTGCCCTGCTGCTGCCCCCCACAGCTGTGCTGCGTGGCCTGCAGAGCAGGGGCACTGCTGGGTTTGGTGCCCTGGGGTGACCTTGGTATTTGAGAGACTCTCAGTGATGCTCCGTATGGCTTGACACAGATGGTGCCTGAATCTACCTCAGAAGGGCGCCCTAGCGTGTGGCCTGCGTTACGTGTCCTGGGCCTCAGGTGACAGCTGCTTGAAGGGATTCTAAGCCTGGTGACATCTTCTGGTTTTCTGCTGGGTCACCCTCATCCTCATGTGGATTTCTGAACACTGGCATCCTGCAGAGTCACACACACATACACTCACAAACACACAGGCACACACATAGTCACACAGACTCACACGTACACACACGCAGGCACTCACAGTCACACATACACTCACATGTACATACACATACAAACACCGACACACACATAGTCACCCAGAATCACACATACACATTCACACACAGGCATACAGTCACACAGGCACAGATATACCCACAGAAGCATTTACACAGACTGACACACTCACAGACACACCCTCACAACACACACAGTCTCACATGCATAGTTATGATCATCCCACACTCTCCATCACATGCACACACAACCACACACATTCATACACACAGTCTCGCACAGCCAGTCTGATTCCACCACACTCATCACTCAGTGTCACACTCACACTCCCTCTCACACACACATGCCTGTTTACACCAGAGCCTGTGGGCAAGTGAGCTGCTTTTACTGCCTCACAAAGGCACAGAGACCTTGGCCTTGAGAAACAGGAGCTGGAGTCCACTTGGCCCTTCTGCGGGAAGTTAATTGGAGGGAAGTGGCTGTAAAGGGAGCTTTGGTTTCTTTCTGTTGGTTTTGGAAAAGCCTTCGAAAGTCACTTGGAAATGGCTGGAGCTGCACCCAAAGAGAAGGTGGATTACGGTGTAGCTTGATTTGCCCTGGAGGCGTCCTGGTGGCCTGGAAGCGCCTGGATTGCAGCCTGGGGAGCCCTGGGGCAGGAACCAGAGTGGGGCCCAAGTGCTCGCCGGGAAGGCAGGTGGGTCCGGCAACGGGGCCCAGGCGGCATCTCCGGAAAGGGCACCCTTGCCTCCTTTGTTAGCCTGCACTGCCCCATCTCAAGGGCCAGGAGACTATGTGGTGGTGCGGGACTGTTTGGAGCTGCAGGAAAATCGCTGTTGGCCCCTTCCAGTCCCATTGCTTGTCCTGGGCAGTGTGTGCTGAGCCATGAGGGATGGGCCCCGAGCTAATAGCTTCTGTCTTCCAGGCATTACAGGGTTTGCTGTCTCTCTTCAGCCTTACTTTTCTGCATGTGTGGAACTTGTTCTCAATTTCTCTTTCACCCCGAGGTCTCGGCCGGTGCCCGTCTGACGGATGTGTCCGCGGCCTCCTGTCCAGATGCACACGGCAGCCCGCGCCTACACTGGCGTGGCCCTCGGTGTCACTGGTTCTCTCGGAACTCTCTGGTGTTCTCACTTCTGTCTGTTCTGTTTTTTGCATGTGCAGTTTTGTAAAGCAAGCTCGAGGTACTGTATCTCGCAGCTCATCTGTCTCCAGCGTGAACTCACCGTGAGTTGCTCTGCTATGATATTCCATCCATGGCTTCATGATAACTACATGCAAACTCCTTCCTTCCACTCCTAACTCTGCTTTCTCACCACAAGTCATTCGCTTCATGGGGCAGCTCCAGGCCAGCCTTCCGTGGCCTGAGTGGGGAATGGTGGGCTTGCTCCCTGATGTCCTCAGGTCCTGCCATGGGGTCAGACCCTCTGCGCTCAGCCCCTCCTCCTTTCCCTCCTGGTCTCTGTCTTTTTGTCTGCTGACTGTTGTGTGCGGTCACTCTGGTGTCTCGAGCGTGTTTCTGCTTCTCCTGAGTGGACTGGGCGCCATGGGCTCGGGTCTCCTTATGGTTCTTGTGCGGTCAGGGCCCTGTGAGCAGGCAGCAGCAGGGAGTGCTCTTTAGGGGTTCACTGGGAACGTTTATGGGTCCTTCCAGCCCCCTTACTTGGGAGGAACTGTGTTTGTGATTCTCAGGAAGTCCTTGTTCTAGTAAGAGCAGAAAGCTGGAGCTTACAGTAGATCAACCAGGGCCCAAGGCAGAGCTGTGGAAACCCCAGCGTAGCCCTCCAGGGGTGACTGGCAAGGCTCCCCTTGGGCAGCTTCTTACGGGGAAGTGCTCATGGATGGGTGGGCCACAGGGGCTTCCCCTGGAGGGCAAGGCCAGGCCCTGCAAGTGAGGGGTCCCTGAAGTGGTCAGGTGCAGGTACGCCACCTGGCACCTGCTGGTCATGGCCAGGTGTCCTGTCTGTGTCCTGATGCAGGTGAGGCCCCCACTGCCCTGCCCCATGCTTCCTTGCTGGCAGCCAACATGGAGCTGGGCTCAGTCTTCCCACGAACACTGCTGGCTGAAAAAGATGCAGATGGTGACTGTGCTCGGTGGCTCACGCCCATAATCCTAGCACTTTGGGAGGCTGAGGCGGGTGGATCGCCCAAGCTCAGGAGTTCGAGACCACCTTGGGCAACATGTCTCTACTAAAATACAAAAAATTAGCCGGGAGTGGTGGCATGGGCTTGGGAGGCAGAGGCAGGAGAACTGATTGAACCTGGGGGGGTGGAGGTTGCAGTGATCTGAGATTGCACCACTGCACTCCAGCCTGGGTGACAGAGTGAGACTCTGTCTCCAAAAAAAGATGCAGATGGCAGGTATCCATGGTGTTACACCAGGGCTGCTTTATGTTGTCAACAGTTAAGGGTTGTCTGAGCCCAGAGACCTCAAAGCAGGGCCACAGAGCCCCTCGAGGCCACTTCCAAGTCCTGCAGTTGCCCACAGTACCTGGGCGAGTGTGGCTGAGCCGTCCCCCACAGCACCTGGGCCAAGTGTGGCTGAGCTGTCCCCCACAGCACGTGCCTCTGCTCTGCCACAGCACCTGGCTGAGCGTGGCTGAGCTGTCCTCCCTGGAACAGCTGGGTTGTGCCTACCAGCTGAGGCCAGGACACAGTGCGGAGGGCAGTCGTCCATATGACCTCCTTGAAGAGCCCTTTTAAACCAGGACTTTGCCTGGATTAGAGTCACCAGCCACACTGGTGTGGACAGGTTGGTGTGGATACGTGCCAGGTAGAGCAAGGACAGAGACAGAGGCTGGGGAAATGCAGGCTGACTCAGACACCATGCAGAGGCCCAGCACACAGATTCAGAGACCTAGGGGATACTTCCAGAGAGGAACTTGGTGGTGCTGGCCGAGTGGGAGCAGATGCAGATAGTCTCTGGTGATACTAGGGCTGAGAGTGGCAGATAGGCCCAGAAGGAGCAGGCCAGGTGAGCTTCAGTGGGCTGCAGTGGGGTGGGCAGGTGACCCTGGCGTGGGCTGCTCAGCATCTTGCTCTTCCTGGGTAGTGATGGGGGAGCCTGCTAGCCCGACAGCGACCTCAGTCCAGCAGACAGCCTGGCCTCTCCCTGCTTCAGGTGTTTTCCTGCGTAAGACGGAGGTGCACCTGAATGAATGCAAGGGTGAGGGCGGAGCTATGTGGTCTGGAGCCCACCCCACCTTCACACAGACCCTGTGCCTCTGCATGTACCCCATGATCCTCACTGCCTGTCTTTTCTGAACTGCAATGCTGGTCCCCAAGAGTCATGGCTTCATCATAGTAGGCCACCGTGCTGACCAAGGGGCTCAGAGCCCAGGCCCCCCTCGGGCGCTGGAGTGGACTGGGATGCTTGAGGCGGTGAACAGCCTCCGCCCTCACAGGGCTCCTCTGCCTGATGCACGCCCTCGTAGCTGCCGTCTGTTTGATACCACTCAGCACTGTTGGCAGTAGAGCCCTTTTGTCTTGGTCCCAGCTGGGGTTGGTGTATCCTCTATGGGTCAGTTGCAGGGCACCCTTGGGAGCAGGGGCAGCACAGTTTCAGTGTATCAGGGGATACAGGTCAGGGCCCGGGGCTTCCATCGAGGCTAGGGGTCAGCAGACAGCCCCTACAGGTAGCCCTGCCTGCCCCTACCCCACCCAAGCTCTCAGGTGAGACAGACACCACACTTCTGCTTTCATTTGTGCAAGGTGCTGCCCCTGGAAATTGCTCCCATTGCAGCCTGTACTTCTACAAAGGGGCGGGATTTATTGTCCACCTGCCTTGCGTGGGCCGGCTGCGGGGACTGGGCTTTCCCACACTTGGCTGCCCTGTCTTTGCAGGTCAGAGTGGTGCTCAGCCACCCAGGGCCCCAGAGCTGGTACCTGCTGGCCTGGGCCTCTGCAGGCTGTGTTTGTACCCTGTGCTATTAGTGCAGCGGCCAAGGACTTTTGTCTTCTTTAGAAATGTTTTTCCTTTTTGCCCTTGCCTGTGTCTGATCCTGACTCGCTGTGGGGACCCTGAGTAAGTAACAACTCTATAGGCTCAGTATCTTCATCTGTGAAACACAGACAAGAGTAGCACCTGATTCTTGAGGTTGTTAGGACTGGATGAAGTGGGCAGTGTCCCGAGCACCACGTGGCAGTTACAGGAGACAGATGCCACGGCCCTCACTGTTGGTGCCTTGGAGGCTCCAGGGCAGGCCTATGGCTTCAGATGAGGTTTCTCCTTGGCGACGGTGGGGCTTAGTATTGGGCTAATAAGACCTTAGACAAAGGTGGTCTTAGTCAGCAGAAGTACCAGAATGCAAAGGGCTTCTCATGCGCTCTGGGCTATGGAGCCCCATGTGTGATGCGTGAATAGAGGAGGTGCCTGGGCCCATAACATTGAAGTAGGGGTCAAGGCCTTTGGTAGTCCCTGCAGTGAGGGCCGAGCCTAGACCACTGGCCATCCCTGGTGCTAGACTAGACCACTGGCCATCCCTGGTGCTAGAGGGCTCTGAGGACCATGTTCTGGCTCTGTGCCCAGTGGAGGGAGGGGGTCTCCATGGAGTCGGGAGAGAAGAGGGCATTGGTGACTACGGGAGGGGGCATTTCCAGCTTCAGACCTGACTTCTGGGCTCCTGGTCACTGAGCCAGGAGCAACTGTGGGGCTGCGGCTGACCACCTCCGAGACTGGCAGAGACCCTGCATTTGCTCCTGAGAGGACCAGGTGCACCCTTGGCTACTGTCTGCTCTGCCCCAGCACCTGCCTCCTGGGTTCCCTGGCAAACAGCCTTTTCACCTGGCTGGTGGCCTGCCTCCTGTAGGTGGCGATGGAGAAGCGGCTGCGTGTCCCGCCCTTCCTGTAGCAGCTCTGCTGGTGCTGGAGCAGGGGCCAGCTCCACAGGGAGACTGCAGGGCCTGCCTGACCCCCATCTCTCCATCTGCCGTGCCCTTTTGGAACGTGCCCTTCCCTCCCGCGGTGGCCTTTCTGGCCAGCCGCCCACCCACCTGCTTGGCCTGTCTGGTGCATTCCCACTGTCCTGTACCTCTCTGCCCCCTTGAGCCCCCCAGGGTCCTCCTGACAGGCTGGTGCTGTCACCTTGTGGGTCCCGTGGGACGCCGTGGGGAGCTGGACTGAATTCTGTTCCCTTGGACTTTGCCCACCTGATACGCGTCCCCTGAGTGGTGTGGGGGCTCCCGCGGCCGTGCCTCCCACCTCCCCGCGCCATTGCTCCATCGCTGTGTGTCCATTGTGGCCTCCCTGGAGAGCAGCGGGCGGGTGGCCGGCGGGGCCGCACTCACTGCCAGTCTCCCCACAGCAGGCAGCAGAACTCGGCCAAGGCGCGCTCGGTGTGGGAGCAGCGGGCCAGCCAGCTACGGCTGCAGAACCTGCGGGCCAGCTGCGAGGCGCTGTACAGCGAGATGGACCCCGAGGAGAGGCTGCGCTTTGCCACCACGCGCCACCTGCGGCCTGACATGAAGACGCACCTGGACCGGCCGCTGGTGGTGGAGCTCGGCCGAGAGGGCGCGCGGGGGACCGTGGGAGGCAAGGCCCGGCCGGAGGCTGCAGAGGGACCCGAGGGCGCCGACCCGCCGCGCAGGCATCACCGGCACCGCGACAAGGACAGGGGCCCCGCGGCAGGGGACCAGGACGGAGCAGAGGCCCCAAAGGTGGAGAGTGGGGAGCCCGGCGCCCGGGAGGAGCGGCCGCGGCCGCACCGCATCCACAGCAAGGAGGCCGCGGGGCCCCCCGAAGCGCGGAGCGAGCGCGGCCGAGGCCCGGGCCCCGAGGGCGGCCGGCGGCACCATCGGCGCGGCTCCCCGGAGGAGGTGGCCGAGCGGGAGCCCCGACGCCACCGCACGCACCGGCACCAGGACCCGGGCAAGGAGGGCACCGGGGCCAAGGGTGAGCGGCGTGCGCGTCACCGCGGAGGCCCCCGAACGGGGCCGCGGGAAGCGGAGAGCGGGGAGGAGCCGGCGCGGCGGCACCGAGCCCGGCACAAGGCGCCACCTGCGCACGAGGCTGCGGAGAAGGAGGCCGCGGAGAAGGAGGCCGCAGAGAAGGAGGCCGAGATCGTGGAAGCCGACAAGGAGAAGGAGCTCCGGAACCACCAGCCTCGGTGAGTCCGCAGCTGGGCGGTGTCGGGTAGGGAGGGGTTGGCCCGGACGATGCGGGCCCCAGCGCTGGCTGCAGGGATGGGATCCACGGGCGGAGGCTGCAGCCGTGGCCCTGCTGCCCTGTCCGGGGCCGTCCGGGCTGGGGTCTCCGCGTGCCATTCAGGTGGGGTGGTGACAATCCTGCCTTGCAGGGTTGACCTGTAAAAGGCTTGGCAGGGCATGTGTCCTCTGTGAACACCAGCTGTTATTTAAGAAGGGTGGGCTTAAAGGGGAATTGTTGCAACTGGTTTGGAAAGAACAAAGTGGCCCAGAGAGAAGAGAAAGTCGGGGATTGCTGTGGAGGAAGGAGAGGCAGGAGGGCCCAAGGGAAGCCTGAGCAGGCCAGTGGGCTGGGCGCAGAGCAGGGTGTGGGGGCCAGGCTGTGTGATCATGTCAGAGAGGACCCCAGCTAGCCCAACTTGCTCCCTGGGACAGGACTAACTGACTCTGTGAGGGGCTTGGGGTAACAGTGGCCCAGCGGCCAAGACCAGCAGTTGCCAGGTACTCAGTGGCCACAAACCAGACAGAACACTGGCTGCTGGAGGCCCCAGCCCAGACACCACACTTTGTGTGTTAGTGGGTCAGCTCCATCCCTGCCGTTTAGACTAAAGACCTGGAGGTGTATAGGGTGATTAAAGAAGCAGGCAGAACGCCAGAGTAGCAGAGCAGGTAGTCCTAGGGTTAGTTGGTCTGCATAGAGGTTTAAGGGTTTTGGTTGATAGGATTTTGGTTATGTACGTTATTTATTTATTTATTTATTTATTTTTTTTGGAAACAGAGTTGCACTGTTGCCCAGGGTGGAATGCAGTGGCGCAGTCATGGCTCACTACAGCCTGGACTTCCCAGGCTGAAGCAGTCCTCCTACCTCAGCCTTCCCAGACTGAATAGCTGGGACTACAGGCATGTGTCACCATGTCTGGCTAATTTTTCAATTTCTGTAGAGATGGAGTTTCCCTATATTCCCCATGCTGGTCTTGAACTCCTGTGCTCAAGTGATCCTCCTGCCCTGGCCTCCCAGTGCTGAGATCACAGGCGTGAGCTACCGCACCCAGGCCTGATGTACATTCTTGATTGCAGGGAGCCACACTGTGACCTAGAGACCAGTGGGACGGTGACTGTGGGCCCTGTGCACACACTGCCCAGCACCTGTCTCCAGAAGGTAGAGGAACAGCCAGAGGATGCAGACAATCAGCGGAACGTCACTCGGATGGGCAGTCAGCCCCCAGACTCAAGCACTGTTGTACACATCCCAGTGATGCTGACGGGCCCTCCCGGGGAAGCCACGGTTGTTCCCAGTGAGTATCTCCCTGTGCCAGTGGGGTAGGGTCCATCTTGTACAGGTCCAGTGACCCCCATTCTCTCCTGCTCCACAGCAGGCACTGGGGACCCAGTGTGCCCCTGTGACTTGTTCTCCTGGCTGGAAAGACAGCCCTTTGCTGTCAGCATCTGCCCCTTGATGTCCTGTTGATTTCTAGTGCCCCAGAGATGACTGAGGTTGAGCCCCATTCTCCTTCCTTCCCAAATTATTTGCATGTTGCCAGCTAAGTGTCAGGTGCTATGTTAGAGTGCTGAGAGCACAGCAGGAGAGAGACAGTCTTGTCAGGAAGACAGGCCACAAAACAGGCACAACTCTTGGTGGTTGTACAAAAGCTGCTGAGGACTCTCTCCACAGCCTTGACTGGGGCTGAGAGTGAGGGGGTGCGGAGGAGGGGGCTCTCCGCTGGCGTGTGCCCACTTGTTCATGGGCCTGTGCAGTCCCTGTTCTGAGGCTGCTCCCAGGCCGTTGTTTGAGCTGCCTTCTTTCCTCCCCTTGCTCACTCACATGCTCGTGACATCCTGAGTGAGCAGTGATTCCATGCCTACCTGTGTGCAGGCCCTGAGGGCACAGGGGGACCTGTCTTCAAGCCAGTCTAATAGAGAGAGACCCGCAGTTGACACATATAGGCCCCTCACATGGTGGAGAAGGTGCATGGGCATTTCATAGGCATCAAGGAGGACCCCTCCTTTCTTAAGTACAGAGAAAAAAGGGGGAGAAGAGAGGCCATAGAAACAGGACCCACACGAATGCCAGGGAAAGCATTTAGGTCTTAAGGAGACCAGATGGACTAATGAGGTGCCACCACATGTGGGCCCATGTTTGTAGACACATCCACACACACAGATGTGCGTGTGCCCGTGTCTGCAGTTGCATCTCCACGCGCAGACGTGTGCATGCCATTCTCTCTCGCTCAAGTGCTCTCACCTGGGGCCTGTAGACTGGTGCACAATCCTAGGTATAACCGTGGAAGGCACAGCTTCTAACTGCTCGGCCTCCCCTTTTCCTTTGCATCCTTGGAGAAAAGCTGCCCATGGTTCATTTTATTGTTCACTTCCCATGGGCACAAGTGAGTCTGCCTGCCCAGTTCCCTCATCTGATTCTCTGAGGATCAGCTTGAGGATGAACCTAGGGTCCCTACCTGGCTTTTATTTGCAGGAATCCAGATGCGGC
This sequence comes from Sapajus apella, assembly GCF_009761245.1. NCBI lineage: Eukaryota > Metazoa > Chordata > Mammalia > Primates > Cebidae > Sapajus > Sapajus apella. The sequence goes on along the minus strand of NW_022437066.1, from coordinate 183,177 downwards.
TCCTCCCCAGGCTTCCTATGCTCTTCCCCCAACCCCTGCTGGCAACCACTGATCTTTTCACTGTCTGTATAGTTTTGCCTTTTCTAGACTGTCATAGGATTGGAATCATACAGTATGCAGCCTTTTTGGATTGGCTTCTTTCTATTAGCAATGTGCACTTGAGTTTCCTTCGTGTCTTTTTGTAGCTTGACAGCTCATTTGTTTTTAACACTGGACTAATAATCCATCTTTTGGACATATCGAAGTTTATTTATTCACCTATTAAAGGACATCTTGTTGCTTCCAGTTTTTGGCAATTATGAATAAAACTGCTATAAACATTCATGTTCAGGTTTTTGTGTGGACATAAGTTTTCAACTCATTTGGGTAAATACTTAATAGCATGATTATTATGTTATATGATAAGACTATGTTTATCTTTACAAGAAACTGACAAAGTATCTTCCAAAGAGGCTGTACCATTTTGCATTCCTACCAGCAATGAATGAGACAGACTTCCTGTTGCTTCACATCCTTGCCAACATTCAGTGTTGTCAGTATTTTGGATTTGAGCCATTCTAGTTAAGCGTATAGAGGTGTCTTGTTTAATTTCCAATTTCCTAATGACATATAACGTTGAGCATCTTTTAATGTGCTTATTTGCCATGTGTATAATTTTCTTTGGTGAGGTTCCTATTCAGATCTTTTGCCCACTTTTTATTTGGGTTGTTTGTTTTCTAATTGTTGAGTTTTAGGAGTTCTTTGTATATTCCGGATACAAGTCTTTCATCAGATATGCGCTTTACAAGCATTTTCTCCCAGTCTGTGGCTTGGGTTTTTGTCCTCTTAATGTCTGGTGTTTTTGCTTGTTAAAAACAATAGATTGTCTGGTCCCTGTGATTACTTCTACTAGAAACAGAAATCTAGGTTATTAGTTTTTATATGTTGATTATGTATCCTGCTGCTTTTCTGAATCTTCAGATTGTTTATTAGTTTCAGTGTGATTCCTGTTGGGTTTTTTCCCCAGATATATTATCAAAATTCTGCAAATATACTTCTGACTCTTTCTTTCTAAGTCTTAGGCCTCTCATTATTATTTTTTTTGTCTGATTTCACTGTCAGATAACAATGGAGTTAGTGGGCATTACTTGCTTCCGCCTACTCTAAGTAAAATTTTGGTTTTGGGCCTGAGGGGCGTGTGTGTGTATGTGTCTGTGTTTGTATGTGTGTAAAATTATGTTGTAGTATCCATTATTTCCACTTTAGTGTTTTTATCTGGAATAGATGTTGGGTTTTGTTGAAGACCTTTTCAATATCCATAGAGATATCGTATATATTTGTCTCCTTAGATACGGGGATGTATAGTAATGAATTTTTCCATATGAAATATCTTTGCAGTCTTAGAATAAACCCAAGTGGTTATTATATTTATTTTGTAATATGCCTTTGGATTCTGTTTAATATTTTATGTAGGATATTTGGATTAATATCTTTAAGTGAGATATGTAGCTTTCTTTAGTCACATTTGAGGATCATAAGGTTTAAATATCAATAACATAGAGTTATCTATTGCTTAACCTCACAGCTCCATTCCTGAAAATCAAATGTTCTAAAAGAGGGTCTCATACCCACCCCCTACTTTTTTTTCTTGAGACAGAGTCTTGATCTGTTATCCAGGCTGAAGTGCAGTGGTGCGATCTCGGCCCACTTCAGCCTCCATCTCCTGGGTTCAAGTAATTTTTCTGCCTCAGCCTCCTTAGTAGCTGGGATTACAGGTGCCTGCCACCACACCTGGCTAAGTTTTGTATTTTCAGTAGAGATGGGGTTTTACCATGTTGGCCAGGCTGATCTCGAACTCCTGACCTTAAGTGATTTGCCTGCCTTGGTCTCCCAAAGTGCTGGGATTACAAGTGTGAGCCACTATGCCTGGCCCCAGTATTTTAAATGGTAAAGCATTATCGTGTGTTATGTGTCAACTAAAAATTCATAACCAATTTTCTAAAATGTAATTAAAGCACATTAAACAATGAAAATTAATAAACACAACACAAAATGCTTAGCATATTGTTTCCTGATTACTAATTAAAATAGCTATTAATAAGCAGTTGCTTTGGACACCCCGTTTATTGAAACTTGTTGCACTTTTCAAAACATTCATACATGATTCACATAACTTACTGTGAACAAAAGTTCTCTGAAAAGGAATTTGGAGGAAACAGGCTTTATTCTAGTGAACAGTTTGCAAACCAGGGAGATGCAGCCTTCCTTGCAAAATGAAGGCACATTCCAGACAAGAAAGAGAAGGTTTGACTTTTCCTGCCCAGGTCCTTAATCAAGTCCCTTTATGTAAATAAAATATTCAAACTTCCTTGGTCTGATTGGTTGACACAGCTGAGTTCTGATTGGTCAATATAGCTGAGCTCTGATTGGCCAAGGCAAGTGAGCTCTGATTGGTTGGTTCAGGTGAGCTCTAAAAGTTCCCGGAGTTAAAAAGGTGTAGGTTTTCCCAGACCTCTGCTCAGCATATGACAGCTTCGCTCTGACTTAAATGTTGGCTCAGTTAGCCATTTGGGATCCATCTTGAAGGATTAGCTCTTTCAGGTTTCTTCACACAACCAACTGAATTTGGAACCCTATCTGAGAGTTGTTCCTCATGTTATTTTGTTAAAAACATTGTATACTTTTTTTTTTTTAAAAAAAAACATAAATATCAGCCAGAAAAGCCAACAACACTATAATGAAAGATATATATGTTTTTCAGAAGCATGGGCATTATAAAACCTGGCAGTGTTCTATTGGGAAATACTATCCAAGGATATATTCTGTGGGATATACCTATTATCAGTTCATAAAAATAATTAGAATGTGTTCTTGTGCTCAAGGGTAGCTCAAGTAATATTGGAATTATGTGGTCTTTAAATATTTGGTAGAATTCTCTTGTGAAATTGTTGATGTCTGGTCTCTTTTTGTAGAGTAGTTTGTTGATAATATCTCTTTTTGATACTGATCTGTTTAAACATTGTTGCCTCCTAAGATGAGTCTGGCAAATCATATTTTCCTTAGAAATTATCCATTTGATCTAGACTTTTCCACTTATTTACATAGCCTTAAGAGTGGCTTAACTTTTAAAAAATTTCCCTGTTTCAGTGTTTTTCCTCCTTGTCACTTTTAATCCTGTGTATTTTTGTGTTTTCCTTTTTGATTAAGTAGATTAATTAATGGTTTATATATATTTCTAGATTTTCATAAAAAGAAAACCAGAATCTTATTGGTTTTTCCTTTTGTCTTATTTTTAAAGTCATTACTGTCTAATTTTATCTTTATTGTTTGTTTTTCGTTCTGTTTTTTTTTGTTTGTTTTACTTTGTTGTTCTTTTCTAGCTTCTTGAGTTGGGCATTTTATTTATTTTATTCTTTGATTTTTGATTATTTAAGGCTATGAATTTTCCTTTGACTACCAATTTAATTATATATTATATCTGATGTGTGTTATCTTCATTTAAAAAAATTGTTTTTTCTTTTTTGAGAGAGTCTCACTCTGTCACCCAGGCTGGAGTGTAGTGGCTCCATCTTGGCTCACTGTCACCACCACCTCCCAGGTTCAAGCAATTCTCGTGCGTCAGCCTCCCAAGTAGCTGGGATTACAGGCACGCACCACCATGCATGGCTAATTTTTTTTTTTTTTTTTTTTTTTTTTTAGTAGAGATGGGGTTTCACCTTGTTGCAGGCTGCTTTTCAACTCTGACCTTAAGTGATCTGCCCACACCGGTCTCCCAAAGTGCTAGGTGTATTACAGGCATGAGCTACCATGCCCAGCCTAGTTTCACCAAATTTTAAAAGAAATTATATAATTTTGGCTTATATTTGTGCTAGGTGTATGTTTTGTAGATTTCTTGGGATTTTTCACAGAAAGTATAAGACATCTGCAAATGAACAGTTTTAGGTTTTTCCTTTCTGATATACATGCCTTTTATTTCCCCGTCTTCCCTTACTGCACTGTCTTTGACTTTCAGTACTATTTTGAATAACTGTGGCAAGAACTGACATATTTCCTGGAGGGAGCACTCTGTGTTTCATCATTTAGTATGACATTAGCTGTATGGTTTTTGGGTTTGTTTGTTTTTTTTTGGTAGATGTTCTTTATCAAGTTGAGAAAGTTTCCCTTTATTGCTTTTTTTAAAAGAGTTTTTGTCATAAGTGGATGAACATTGTCAAATGATGGTCTGCATCAGTTGATATTATCATGTGTATGTTTTTTCTGTTAATGTGGTAGTTTATATATATTGATTTTCAAATATTAAACTGGCCATTATTGTTATTCATAACCCTACTGGTCATTGTGTATAATTATTTCTGTGTATTGCTGAATTCCATTTGCTAAGATTTTGTTAAGGAGTTTTGCCTCTGTATTCATGAGGGATATTGGTCTGTAGTTTTCTTTTTTGTGCTCTCTCTGGTTTTGGTATCAGAGTAATACTGGATTCATAAAATGTTTTGAATTGAATGGACTGTCCTTCTGTTTTCTAGAGGAGATTATATTGAACTGATACTAATTTTCCTTTAAATGTTTGGGAAAATTTTCCAATGAAGCATTTCTTTTTTGAAATTTTTAAATTACAAATTTAATTTCCTTAATAGATACCGGACTGTGTTATCTGTTTCATACTGGATGAGCTGTAGTAGTTTGTGCTTTCTGAGAAGTTCATTTTATTTAAGTTTTCTAATTTATTGTGCGTATAGTTTTTTGTAATGTTTCCTTATTATCCCTTTTACGTCTGCATAATCTGTAGTGGTAACTCCTGTCTCATTTCTGATATTGGTAATTGGTGATTTTTTCTCTTTTTTCTTTGTGAGCCTTACTAGGAGTTTGTATAATTTTATTGATGTTTTCAAAGAACCAAATTCTTGTTAAGTGATTTTTCTCTATGATTTTTCTGTTTTCAATTTTATTTGATTTCTGCTGTTTATTATCTTCTTTCTGTTTTCTTTGGGCTTCTTTGCTCTTCTTTTTTAGTTTCTTGAGGTAGGAGCTTAGATTATTGATGTGAGTCTTTTCTTCTTTTCTGCTATAAACATTTAGTTGTTTCCCTCTTGACACTGCCTCAGCTGCATTCCACGGGTTTTCATATTATATGTTTTTTCAGTCACATTTAAAAATTGTTCTTGGAGACTCATGGATTATTTAGAAGTGTGTTGTTTAGTTTTCAGACATTTGGAGATTTGCCCATCTTTCTGTTATTGACTTCTAGTTTGATTACTTTATGGTCAGTGAACATGTTGTGTATTATTTCAGTTCTTTTAAGTTTACTAAGGTTTGTTTTGTGGCCCAGGATTTGGCATATCTTGACATATGTTCTGTGAGCCATTGAAGGAAACATGCATTCTGTGTTGTTGGTGTAGCACCCTGTAAGTGTCATTTATATCCTGTTGGTTGAGGATGTTATTGAGTATCTTTGTCTACATGCTGATTTTCTGTCTAGAAAAGGGTATTCAGTCTCCAACTATAAATGTGGATTTAGCTTTTGCTCCTTTCAGTACTGTAAGTTTTTGCTTCATGTGATTGTAGTTCTGTTTTTGGTCACATGCACATTTAGGATTTCTCTGTCTTCTTGGTGGACTGGCCTTTGAATTGTGTAATGTTGTTCTTGCTACTTGGTAATCTTTGCTCTAAAGTTTACTTTATCTTACATAGGTATATTCAGTCCTCCTTTCTTTTGATTAATATGTGCATGGTATATATGTTTTCACCCTTTTACTTTTAACCTAGCTATATAGTTATATTTGAAGTGAATTTTTTGTAGATAGCATTCATGTTTTCAATCCACTCTTTCAATTCTGTCTTTGATTTTGCATATTTAGACTGTTTACACTTAATGTAATTATTGATACATTAGGGCTTAAGTCTGTTTTTTTATTTCTTATTTTCTGTTTGTTCTCTCTGTTTTTCATTTCTTTAGTTTCCTTTTCCTCCCTTCCTGTGGGTTACTTGAATGTACTTTAGAGTTCCATTTTAATTTATCTGTAGTGTTTTTGAGTGTATCACTTTTACAGGTTTTTTAAAGACCTCATATAGGTTTTTTTAGTGGTTGCCCTGTGTATTACATTATATATATATAAAACTTCAGTTTCTTCTGGAGTATCTATTACATTACATTATGTATACATAACTTCTCCAGTGTTATTTTACCAGTTAATGTGAAATATAGAAGCTTTGCCTCTCTTTATCTCTTTTTCCTCCTCCACTTATAATATAATTGTCTTAAATATCTCTTCCTCTATGTACTTTTAGAACCACATTAGAGTATGTTTTAATTTTTGCTTCAACTGTCGAACATAATTTAGAAAACTCAAGAGGAGAAGAAAAATGTGGTGTATTTACCTGTATTTTTACTCCTGTTACTCTTTCTTCCTTCCTGATATTCCAGTATTTCTTCTTTCATAATTTACTTTCTGTTTAAAGGAGCTTCCTTAGACATTCTTTTATGGTAGGTCTGTGGGTGACAAATTCTCTTAGTTTTCCTTCATCTGAGAATGTCTTGATTTTCCCTTCATTCCTGAATTTTTTAGTGGGTATAGAATTCTGGGTTGACAGTTCTTTTTTTTTCAGCACTTGAAAAAACGTGTGCCTCTTCCTTCTGACCTCCATGGTTTCTGATGAGAAATCCACTGTCATTCGAATTGTTTTCTTCCTATAGGTAAGATGTTGTTTATCTCTCGCTGCTTTCAAGATTTTTTCCTTGTCTATAATTTCAGAAGTTTGATTACAGTGTATTTTCATGTGAGTTTCTCTAAGTTTATCTTGTTTGGGATTTGCTCAACTTCTGGAATTTGTAGGTATATATCTTTTGCCAAATTTGGAAATTTTTCATCCTTTATGTCTTTGAATACTTCTTTAGTTCTGCCTCTTTCTCTTTCCAGGACTCTGATGACATGAATGTTAGATCTTTTGTTATAGTCCCAAAGGCCCCTGAGCTTTATTCACTTTATTTAGTCTACTTTCTCTCTGTTGCTCAGATTGGATCATTTATATTATTCTGCCTTCCAGTTCATTAATTCTTTCCTCTGTGCCTTCCATTCTGCTATGGAGCCCATCTATTGAGTTTCTAATTTTAGTCACTGTATTTTTTAGTTCTGAAGTTTTCATTTGGTTCTTTATAGCTTCTGTTTCTTTGCTGAGACTTTATTTCTTTGCTGAGGTTTTCTATTTTTCATTTAAGTGTTTTAAGTTATCTGTTGAGTATTTTTATAATGGGTGTTTTTTAAATCTTTGTCAGATAATTTTAACAACTCTGTCATCTTGGTGTCTATTGATTGTCTTTTCTCATTCAGGTTGAGATTTTCCTGGGTCTTGGTATGAGGAGTGAGTTTTGGTTGAAATCTAGACTCTCTGGTATTATGTTGTGAGCCTCTAGGTCTTATTTACATCTTCAGTTTTAGCTTGTCTACTGTGATGCCACTCCAGCAAGTAGCGGGCGTATTAGTCCATTCTCACACTGCTGTGAAGAAATACCTGAGACCAGGTAATTTATAAAGGAAAGAGATTTAATTGACTCATAGTTTTGTATTGCTGAGAAGGCCTCAGGAAACTTACAATTATGGTGGTAGGCAAAGGAGAAGCAGGCACCTTCTTCACAGTGTGGCAGAACAGAGTAAGTGCAGGCAGGGGAAGTGCTAGATGCTTACAAAACCATCATATCTCGTGAGACTCACTATCATGAGAACAGCATAGGGGAAACCACCCTCATGATCCAAGTACTTCTACCTGGTCCCTCCCCTTGACACGTGGGGATTACAGGGATTGTAATTTGAGGTGAGATTTGGGTGGGGACACACCAAACCATATTACAGGGATTGTAGAGAATTTTGCCCCATTATTGACAGATGGGGATAGAAGTATAGATTATTCACTTGATTTCCATTGGCACTCTAGGGGAAAAGGATTACTCATTACTGCTTGGCTAGGGTGGGAGTTCTAGCTTCCCACTAGGCCTCCGTTCATATCAGCCTGACTAGGAGAGACAGGAGTTCCCCATCTAGCTGCCCTTGACACAATGGACATAGACCTTATCACCTCCAGGTAGCAGTAAAACTCCTGACTTTCCACTAGGGCTCACTCTATTGAGTAGGGGGAAGAGGGTACCTCTTTCCTGCTAGGTGAGGCATGACCTCTAGGCTCCCTATGTGATCTTTGCTGGCATTGTGTGTATTGGGGATCTTGTTACCACTGGATGGGGTGAAAGTTTCTGCTCCCGCTTGGCTGTCTCTGAGACCACCCCAGCAAGGGTTTTGGGATGGTGGTGAGGGTGGAAGTCTAGACCACCACCCAGTTTCTACTGGTTTAAGTGGAGGTAGGGTCATAGTTTTTTTTTTTTTTTTTTTTTGGTGTGTGTGTACAGTTTGACTATTGTTGAGTGATTATTGTCTATAAGTTTTATATCTCGCTATGCTGCCACATTCCTAGTCCTTTCACTAGAGAGAGCTGGGTTTATTGAGGCTTTAAAAAATCTGTGCCTCATTGCATTTCTGGGTTCATAAGTACCAAATCTAGGATATATGAGGCATAAAAGAAAACCCAAATAAGAAACTTATTGTTATGTCTTCCCTCAGGTCCCCTAGCCAGTATTTTCCTTCTTCCTTCCACCTTTTAGAATCTCATGTTTGCCTCATATATGATGTCCAAGGATCTTATATATAGTAGTCCCCCTTATCCATGGTTTCACTTTCCCAGGTTTCTGTTTTCTGAGGTCCACTATAGTCTGATATATTACATAACTACTCTTGCACTTTGGGGCCATTATTAAGTAAAATAAGGGTTACTTGAACATAAGTACTACGATACCCTGACATCCAATTTCATAACCAAGATGGGTGCTGAGTAACTAATGCATTCCAGGTGGACAGAGCAGAATGTGTGAGGTTTCATCATGGTACTTAGAACAAACAGCTGGCAACTTAGAACTTATGAATTACTTCTGGAATTTTCCACCTATGTCTCAATGCCTGTGTCATTCACCTCACTTCATCTCATCATGTAGGCAGTTCATCATCTTATATCATCTCAAGAAGAAGATGACTGCTGGCTCAGCACAGTGGCTCACAGCTGTAATCCCAGCAATTTGGGAGGCCAAGGCCAGTGGATCACTTGAGGTCAGGAGTTTGAGACCAGCCTGGCCAACATGGTGAAAAACCATCTCTACTAAAAGTACACAAATTAGCTGGGCGTGGTGGTGGGTGCCTGTAATCCCAGCTACTTGGGAGGCTGAGGCAAGAGAATCTCTTGAACCCAGGAGGCGGAGGCTATACTGAGCAGTGAGCTATGATTGTGACACTGCACTCCACCCTGGGCAACAGAGCAAGACTCTGTCTCAAAAAAAAAAGAAAGAAAGAAAAGAAAAAGATGACTAGGAATCAGTTTCTTTCAAGTTTCTGATGGATTTGTAGTTGTGGCGGCCACTTTTATGTTTCTAATAGCCTTCCCTCCCTCCCTCCTTCCCTTCCTCCCTTGATAAACCCTTTTTCTCTAAAGTTTTGTCCACTTAAATGGTTTATCAATGCCTCAGTCTTTGTCTTTCTTGGTTTTCTCTGTTGTATTTTTGTTTTCTGTTTCACAAATTTCTGTTCTTATTTATTATTTCCTTCTACCTTGTGTATGTGTATTGCAATATTCTTTCTCCAATTTATTAATTGGATACTCGGCTCATGACGTTTGAGATTTTCTACTTTGCTAATGTGTTTAAAACTTTAACTTTCACTCTGAGAATTATTTTAGTTATGTATTGAAAGTTTAATTTTTTTTAAGTATTTTTTTGAAGTGTGATTGAGATTTCTTGTTTGATTCATGAGTTTTTTTAAGTATGATTTTGAATTTCTAATTGACAGAGGTTTCTGTATGTTCTTTTTCCCGGTGTTTTGCAATTGACTCCATTATTCCTTTTCATATTTCATCACTCCTTATATTTTGGATCATCCATTTGGGTTTCTTTCTTTTTTTTTTTTTTTCCTTCCTTCTGCTCGAAGAACATCTTTCCTAATTTCTTTTAGTGAGGTTTCATGGTGGTAAATTCTCTTGGCTTGCCTGAACAGTCTTTATTTTGCTATTGTTTGTGAGAAACGGTTTTACATCACAGAAAATTCTCATTTGTTATCTTTCAGCATATTGACACTGTTCCACTGTCTTCTGCCTTCTGTTGTTTCTGTTGAGAAGACAGTCATTAGTCTAAGCTGTTGTTCCTATGTCTGGCTGTGTCTTCTCTCTGGGGCTGCTTAGATAACATCCTTTTTATTATGAAAAATTGAAACATGTGGGAAAGTGAAGACGAGTGCGGTGAACCGTGTTCCGTCTCCACCCTCCCCAGTCACCCACGTTTTGCCCGTATTGTTTCACTTACGCCCGTCCTTGCTTTCTTGTGTATCATTTTAGGTGTGAATATGCCAGTAAGCACTTCTAACAATTAAGGATTTATCATAGCCATGGAGCACTATTACACTTAACAATGTTGATAGTAATTCCTTAATATTATGTAATACCTATTCCAAGTTCAAAGTTTACCAGTTATCTCAAAACTAACTTTACAGTTGGCTTGAGTCAGGATTCAGACAAGGTTTACTCGTTTGACTTTGCTTTATCTCAGTCGTTTACTCTAAAACAGCTTTCCCCCCGTTATTCATGCCATTTATTTGTTGAGGTGAACGTACAGTTTGTCCTGTAGAATTTCTCAGTTTGGTTGTTTGCATCATGGCATCGTTTGGTACAGTCCTCTGTCCTCAGTGCATTTTGCTACCTGGTAATTAGATCCAGAACAGGGTTTCTGAGCCTTGGAGCTGTTTGAAGCTCTATTGTGGACCATGGCCTCTGCATCTTAGGGTGCATAGCAGCATCCCTGGCCTCCACCCGCTAGAAGCCAGGAGCGCCCTCTAGTTGTGACAACCAAAAGATGTCTAGAGACCTTTGTGAAAGAATCCCGTTCCCTTCTTTAGGAAGGCTTCCAGGTGGTGGTGTACTTCCTGCTGCTTTGTATCAGGAGCTCTGTCATGTCTGGTGTCTCTCCGGGTGATATTAAGATGGAGCAGTGGGTTCATCCTGATCCTTCAATTGTAAAGTTCTCCACCGGTCTCTCCCCAAAAGGTTCTAGTCACCCAGATCTATGATTTCAGTGAGGGCCACAAAATGGTGAATTTAGAATTTTGTGATTCTTTCTGTGTTTGTTATTTTGACTTTTTCTGTAAGAAAGATCTGATCTTATCAACTGTTTGGTTGCCCTGAAATGCAGTTTGTATGTGTGCTAAACAAGGTTACTTGCTTCATTCTGTCCCTTTTTAATAAGTTTTTAAAATAATGAATCAATGTCCTAGTAACAAGTATGACCAGTGAGAGCTGTAAGAAAATTATTTTGGTAACGTTTTGGATTTTAGTGCTTGATGTGTTTCAGTTCTTTGCAGTCATTATTACTTTTGGTGCTTGAATTGCCCCATCTTGGCCAGTGTTCACCCTTTCAAGCCGATCATTCTGTCCTCTTCATAGGCCTGGAGTAGAGTTTGACAGTTCTGTGGTTTTTGTCTGTGACAGCATGTTCCAGGATGATTGTACATACTTCTGGTCCCTGGTCTGGAATCGCTCATTTCTCCAAGAAGCAGCACACGCTGGACACTGCTGTGATTCCTGTAGATTTCCATGCCTCCCCCCCCCATATTCTGGTGGCCTTTGCCTCCAGGGGCTTCCTCTTCAGCTCCTCTTCAGAGACGTCCCATAGACTACGGGAGCCACCGGAAGTGCATGGGAGTTTGCATCCTCCAAGGTGGCACTTAGCCAGTGAAGGAAAGAGTGGGTGTAGGAGAGCCAGCCTTGTGGCTTCCGTCGGGCCAACCTTCTGGTTCAGATGAGAGCCCAGAGTGCCCCTGTGGGAGCCTAAGCTACCTTTGCAGGACTTGGTCTGAAGCACGCACCCTTGCTTGGCTTCTTCACCTCCCTGTCTTGCTTTTCTCTTCCCTTCTGGTTTTCTCTTGGAGCCCATGCCACCTCACTTGTGTTTCTGTAGAACCTGAGTCGAGACACCATGGTTCCTTTGATAAGACAGTGTTTAGAGGCAGTCATCTGTGGTCATTGCTGCTGGGTTTTTATTGCTTTCAGGCTTTTTGGTGGGGTTTTTAAAAAGAGAGAAAAGAGGCCGGGTGCAATGGCTCACACCTGTAATCCCAGCACTTTGGGAGGCCAAGGTGGGTGGATCACCTGAGGTCAGGTGTTCGAGACCAGCCTGGCCAATAGGGCGAAATCCCGTCTCTACTAAAAAAAGAAAAAAAAAAAAGATGTATAAAAATTAGCCAGACATGGTGGCACATGCCTGTAATTCCAGCTACTCAGGAGGTAGAGGCAGGAGAATCACTTGAACCCAGGAGGCGGAGGTTGCAGTGAGCCGAGATCACGTCACTGCACTCCAGCCTGGGTGACAGAGCAAGATTCCATCTCAAAAAAGAAAAGAGGGAGAAAGAAAAACGTATGTCATGAATTCTATGGCATTTGTCATTCAAATAGAAGATTGTAGGATTTTCACCTCACTTTTGTATTTATCTCTCTTCTGTCCTGAAAATGTCTTTTTCCCTTGCTGATTCTGTTTTCTTAAATGGTATTGTTAAAAAATTTTTCTTTCCTAATTATTTGCTTCTATTACATAGAAATAATAAGCAGTTTCATCTGTTGGTTCTGTGTTCAGCCACAGAATTGTCAAACTCTCATTACTCTAATTTTCCTGTAGATTTTTTTTTAAGGACACAGTTGTACCATCTGTGAATATATCATATTTGACCCATGAATTCTTTATTCAATTTCCAAATGTAAAATTTTAATTTTAACTAATCTCTTTGTTTCTGGTTTCTGCCTTAATTTCTGACTTAATTGTGCTGTCATTAGAGAACATGATCGGTCTGATAGTTCCCTTTGAAATTTATTTGCAGTTGTCTGTGCCTTGGCTTTATTGTCAACTGTTTTCATGGTTGGCTTTTGTACGTGTTCTATTTGTGCTTAAGAGGGATGTGTTTTCTTTAATTTTGTGAGCTCTGAGCTTTTTATATTTATGTTAAGTTCGTTAGTTGTATTACTCAAGTATTTTTTATATTCACCAATATTTTGCTTGATTCACCTGTCAATTTTTTAAAAAATTCTTATCGATTTAGGGGGTACAAATGCAGTTTTTTTACATAGATCTATTGTATAGTGGTGATGTCTGGGCTTCTGGTGTAACCATCACCTGGGCTCACGTGATCCTCCCACCTCAGCCCTCTGCAGTAGTTGGGCCACAGGTGCATATCACTATCCCAGAGCTCATTTTTTGTATTTATTGTAGACATGGGGTTTCCACATGTTTCTCAGGCTGGTGGTGAACTCCTGGGCTCAAGTGATCCACCTGCCTTGGCCTCCCAAAGTGCTGGAATTACAGGTGTGAGCCACCACACCCAGCCTGTATTTACTTATGTATCTCATCTAAAAATTCCTGCATCTGAAGTCTTTAGGGGTGTGAATGTACCCATTGTTTCTGCTGTTTTTAGGGATGTGAGTGAGTGTACTCATTGTTTCTGCTGTGCCTTCCAGTCATGGTGACCTTGTTTCATGATGTGTTTGGTGATATTTTTTGAGTTCATATATGACTGATCTTAATCCTCTGTATTAGGGTTCTCTTAGAGGGACAGAACTAATAGATGGGAGTTTATGAAGTATTAACTCACACGATCACAAGGTTCCACAATGGGCTGTCTGCAAGTTGAGGAGCAAGGAGAGCCAGTCCGAGCCCCAGAACTGAAGAGCTTGGAGTCTGATGTTTGAGGGCAGGAAGCATCCAGCCCAGGAGAAAGATGTAGGCTGGGAGCCTACGCCCGTCTCGCCTTTTCACATTTTTCTCCCTACTTTATATTCGCTAGCAGCTGATTCGATGGTGCCCACAAGATTAAAAGTGGGTCTGCCTTCCCCAGCCCACTGACTCCAATGTGAATCTCTTTTGGCAGCACCCTCACAGACATACCCAGGATCGATAGTTTATATCCTTCAATCCAGTCAAGTTGACACTCAGTATTTAACATCAAGTCCCCCTTTTCTCAACTAGGTTTTGTGAGATAATTAAGCCCTACAGAAAATGAATTAACTACTTTTTCCGTTTTCCCAAGGATGGAACATAGCTTGTACCTCTCCAGATATAGAGGAGAGAAATCCCTTCTATACCATGGATATCTTGGGAAATAACAGCTTAAGTTATCTCCAAATTCCCCCTCACCTGTGGCGATTCTGTAGGCCAGCTGAGAAGGTTTTTGTCAGAGAGGATTTGCTGTTGTTTCCGGAAGCCTGGGGTCCTGCCAGGCTGGGCTTACCTTAGCCCCCCTTGGGGATGCAGTTTCATAGGAAAGTCCCGTTCAGCTTCCCCATCTTGAAGTGAGCCCGAGGCTCAGAACTCCTACCCCAGCACTGGAAAGGGCAGTTCCTCAGTTCAGCCTCAGTGTCTTAATCTGGAAAGGGGGACCTGTGCCGTGGCGTGCTGTTAGGAGGAGGAAGGCACCTGGGCTGTGTCTGGCGCGTGGCTGTTTTTAGTGAAGGCTGTCTTCCTTTCTCTATTCCCCTCTGAAGCTTGCCGTTTTGCTTCATTACCTCCTATTTCAGGGATTTAATTTTTCTCACTATTAAGTCATTTTAAAAATAGTCTTTCTCCAACAATGAATTTAGTCTGTGTAATTTTCATTTTTATCCTTCCCTTCTTTCTTCTGCTTTGACTTAATTGACATTTTTTTCCCCTATGATTGATGACTTTCATATGATTTTCTGTGTTGTAATAAATTAATTTCAGGAGAGATAATTCTATCCAAGCTCTGGAATTTGTGTTCCATTTATTTTGAGCAGCAGAAGTTTTCACTGAATCCAGACTGATTATTTTTTCCCCGTTTACTTAAGTTAATTAATTATTTATTTTAGAGACAGAATCTCATTCTGTCGCCCAGACTGGAGCCTAGTTGTGCCATTGTGGCTCACTGTAACCTCGAACTCCTGGCCTCAAGTGATCCTCCTGCTTCAGCCTCTGTAGTCGCCAACACACCTAGCTAATTTTTAAATTTTTTTGTCATATCCTGGCCAACATGGTGAAACCCTGTCTCTACTAAAAATACAAAAATTAGCTGGGTGTGGTGGCACATGCCTGTAATTCCAGTTACTCAGGAGGCTGAGGCAAGAAGAATCGCTTGAACCCGGGAGTGGAGGTTGCAGTGAGCCAGAGTCGCACCACTGTACTTCAGCCTGGGCAACAAGAGTGAAACTCTGTCTCCTGTCTCATTAAAAAAAAAAAAAGAAAGAAAAACAAAAACTTTTGGGAATACAGATTTTTGTATACATGCTTAATTTCCTTAGCAGATAATGTTTTATAAATTAACATAATTTTTTAGGGCTTCAAGTAAGTTTTGCCAGATTGCTTTCTCAGATTACATAATTTTCATTTTCAACAGGGAAGTTTGGTGGTGCCCATTTCAAAAGTGGTCACTTTAAACTGCTTGTGCTAGTGGGTGGGGGCTGGTTATCATGGCTCTGTAGCCAGCATCCTCGGTGGTGTAGACACATACTGCTGTGGCTTCGGCTGTTTTCATGCTCACCTTGAAGCTTTTTTTCTCTGGCAAGGCCTTTCTCTGCAGGACTTCAAAGTGGCCAGCAGTCAAGGGCTCCACAGCAGGCTCTGGGGATTAGCACCTTCACTTTGTTGCTCTTTAAAATCCTATTTGCTTTTATGTTTCTTTAAATAATTCAAAATGAGTTGCAGCAGTGGGAGGTGCCTCCATGTCACTGCACTTTTTCCTTGGTGTCCCTGAGGTCTCAAGAGCTCTGTCACCTACAAGAATTAAAATATACAATAGGATGGTTGAAGATGAAAAATTACTGTGAGGAAAACACTGGTTAGGGACAACAAAATTTACCTGAAAAAAACAAGATCATGGCCATGTTAGCCCTGGGGAGCTGGATTTGTGGGAACACAGCTGGGGTAGGGGTGGGGTGCTGAGTGTCAGAGGATAGGGCCTGGGGGAAGGAGACGATGAATGGGGGGCTGGCGAGGGAGTGGGGCCTGAGCAGAGGCTGGGTCCCCCCAGGCAGCGCATCCTTCCAAGCTCCATGGCCTCACAGGACCCTCTCCTGGGATCCCAGGTCAGGGCAGACTGGATGATGACGATGAGGTCCAGGGAGACTCTGTGGGTTTGTGGGTTGGGAGCTGGCTCCTGATTCTCCCTGTGCTGTGGGTCCGAGGTCCCAGTGGAGGCAGTGGGAAGATCTCACCAGGACTTGGGGTTCTCAGCGCATCAAGACCCCTCAGTGAGGCAGGGGTTCCACAGCCACGGGCAGTGCTGGGTTCAGTGCTGTTTTCCACCTTGGCACAGCAAGAGGGAAAAAAGGGTCTGTTAGGGTCTCTGCAGCAGACAGTGGTCCTGGCTGTCAGGCACTGCGGTCACATGTGTGAAGCAGTGCCCTTAGCTGCGCGCCCATGCCTCGTGGGCCCGTGAGGACCTGACGCAATTGCCAGTGGCAGTGGAGCTGGGAGAGAGCCATGCGATGTGGGCCTAGTGTACACCACACCCCTTACTCGGGGGCCCTGTGTCCTTGTAGGTGGTAACGTGGACCTGGAGAGCCAAGCAGAGGGAAAGAAGGAGGTGGAAGCGGATGACGTGATGAGGAGCGGCCCCCGGCCCATCGTCCCGTACAGCTCCATGTTCTGTTTAAGCCCCACCAACCTGTGAGTCTCCTTGCCTGGCTGTTTGTGTGGCTGTGCACTCACCCATGCATCATGACCTGCAGGAACACAGTAGCCAGCGTGTGCTGATTCTGCGCAGTTACGTACATAAAAGGCTCTAGGTACCACAGCAGTCCCTGGAGGCACGTCCCATGTGACCTCATTCTGCAGGAGGTTCTGTGACGTGTTCACAGGCAGCCTCCACAGAGCTGGGGTGAGCACAGACAGCTGCAGGCTTGGGCTCCTCACCTCCTCTGCGGTGTGTGTGTCTCTGCACACAGGGACCCTGTTTGCCCTGTCTCACACACAGTTCCGTCCATCTGCCTTCCCTTCATACCTGCCGCCTGTGTTGCATGCACATGGGCACCGTGTTCCTTCGCAAGTCTGTCCGTGTGCCCGCGCCTGTGCTTTTCCTGCATTTGTCATCCACTCTTCAGTCCAGGGCCTCCATGAGTCCACCTGGTGTTCATGTGGCAGATAGCACTCTAGGTGCTGGGAGTGTCTAGGAATGAACGAGACAGGTGAGAGCCCCTGTCTTTGCTAAGCCTGTGTGCTGGTGGGAGAGACAGACAGCAGACACGACAGACAGTAAGAGACGTAAGATGCCCTTTGGTGTGTGCCAGGAGGAAACACAAAGCAAGGCATGAGATGTGGCCTGTTGGGTGCTAAAACTTAATGGGAAGGTCAGGTAGGGCCTCTGGGGTGAGACTGGAGCAGAGCTTGAGGAGGAGGAGGCAGAGGGAGAGGCAGAGCAGAGGTGGAACCACACGAACTCGCCCGGCCGGAGCAGGGGCTGGGCAGGTGGATGGGAGGACAGAGGGCAGCAAGGCCACATGGACGTGCCCTGGCTTGTTACCCATCTGTCCATCCCCTTCTTCTTTGATCAACCAACAGTCTTTGCACCAAGCCCTGCATTATATCCTCTCACTGCCTCCTCCCTCCCGTCGTTCTTTTGTCCAACACGCGTCTTGGGAGCTTACACTGCTGTGCTGTGGTTAGGAGTAAAGCAGTAGTGGAGACGGACATAGACACCACCATTTCAGGACTGATTGTGCAGTGGCAGGTGGGGGTGGTATCCCAGTGTGGAAATGGAAACACAGGAAGGTACTGGCATTCTGGGAGCAGGTGAGAGAAGGCCAGGGAGGTTTTCTGGTGGAAGTGACATCTTGGTTGGAAACTGAAGGATGAGTAAGAATTAAGGCGAAGGAGGGAGAGGGGAGGAACTAGTGGAGCATTCACAGTGGCCCAGAAGTAGAAGCCAGCAGTCAGCAAACCGCCGAGGACAGAACTGCGTCAAAAAACAAAAGGGTAGGAAGGGCTGGCTGGGTGTTCTCTCATGGGGTGGGGGTCACACTGTCCTGGAGCACACTAAGAAGTGTGAGACTTGTGCACAGTGGGGACACTCAGACTGTAGCCCAGCAGGGCCCTTTGATGGGGAGACTGCAGACGGAGACCACTCAGTAGGTGGTCAAGGTTTCAGGCAGAGAGAGTGGTGTTTTGATCAGGGTACTCACAGTAGAGAGGTTTGGAAGTCAAGTGCTTGTAGAGGGATTTTGGAGGCAGAATCTGCTGAGTTTGGTGATAAATTAGATGTGGAAGGGGAAGGAGACATCGAGGATGACACCCAGTTTCTGCCTGACAGTGGGTGGAAAGCCCTGTGTTCACCGAGACCAGCAGTGCTGCTGGGGTTCTACCCGCAGACCCTGCAAGGCCTGGGGCAGCTGGGGATGTCTCATGGCCAGTGGACTTGGGATCTGAGCTGCGGGTAGAGCTGAGTGCCAGAAACCCAGACACAACTTGGAGTGGATGATGGCTGAATGAGAAGGAAAGGCAGCTCTTTTAAGGAGGGGAAATGGCAAGGTCTGAGGCAGCAGCAGGCCGGCGGTGGGCTGGGGACAAACAGCTCTGGGGACACAGGCAGGAACTAAATGGCAGAGGTCCCTTCAAGGAAGAGGGAAACACGGGCAGCTGCTTAAGACAGATGGCTCTTGGAAGTTCATAGGTGTGGGTGAGAGGAAGAGCTGACAGGGGCTGGGGGCAGTGGGCATGCCTGCGAGGCAGGGGGGGTACCGCCAGAGCACAGCCCTTGAGGTGGGGCCGTCTGCCCCACCTGCTCCATCCATGGCTGCCTCTTGTCCCCCACCCATAGATGGGCTTCCCAGCCTCCTGGTTGCTGTGTACTCTCACTTGGTGGCTCTGCCGGCATCAGGGAGGCCCCTGCTTGTTGATTTCCTCACTCCTTCCCGGTGTTTTGCCTGATGAAATGGAGCTTCATGAGGCCTGTCCTGGTCGCCCATGTGTCCCCCGGTGTCTAGCATGTGCCTGGCAGGGCAGTCTCTCAGTAATGTTGAACAAGCGAGTGAGGCAAACGGGGCTAGAGCAAAAGGCGAGCATGTGGCAGTGCACGGAGCGTGTTCTCGTGGAGCGTGTCCACACGCACCTTGGGAGCCCGGACAGGCACTCACCCCACACAGGCCCCAGAGGACTTTCCCAGGGCAAGAAAGGCCTGTTCTCCATGAGCATGCTGATGCTGAAATTCTTCGTCTCTGAGCAGCTCCCTCCCTGCTGACCCCTGCTAATCTGTTCTGTGAAAGGGCTGTGTAGTTGATGCTCTTGGCTTTGGACTGCTGTTGGCTGCATGGACAGTTGGTAATGAATGGGTGTAGCTGTACTCCACTGAAGTTTTATTCACACAGACAGGTCAGCCTGATCCGGCCTGCGAGCTTTGGTTTGTTGACCCCTGCCATGGGGTTCTGCAGCCTTCCTCACCCTCTATCCCGGGATGCCCTCTCGGAATCCCAGCCACTGTCCGTCACCTGGCTGCCACCTCCAACCACAGGGCCCATTAGCAAAGCAAAGCTCTGGCGCCACAGCTTCCAGAGGCAGCCCAGGACCCTTTCTGCAGGATGGGCCGAGCCTGCCGTGTAGCAAGGGTCTGGTGCGCCTGGCCAGTGGGCCTCGTGGCGATCCGTGTGTTCCCTCACAGGCTCCGCCGCTTCTGCCACTACATTGTGACCATGAGGTACTTCGAGATGGTCATTCTTGTGGTCATCGCCTTGAGCAGCATCGCCCTGGCCGCCGAGGACCCAGTGCACACAGACTCGCCCAGGAACAATGTGAGTGGTCCGGATGACTGGGCCCCTGCCAGCCTGTGGGGTGGGAGCTGGGTGCCTTCACAGGGACCCAAGGGGCTGGGGTGGGCTGGGGTCCTGTCTTCTCCCAGGACACCCTCGTTCCTCTGTCTCTGTACCTGGGAGTGCAGGACCAAAGGTCTGGAGACAGGAAGACAGGCTGCGGCAGAGGGGGCCTGTTCCCAGACGGTACTCGTTGGAGCCCCCCTCCCAGAACGGTTTTCCGCAGGTTCCCTGGCTCCTGGCTGACTGGAGGAAGAACTTGGAGCCACCGAGGGCACCGTGGCTCAGGTTTCAGCCCAGCTTCTGAGAATAACCTTCCTTTTGGTTTCAGGCTCTGAAGTACCTGGATTACATTTTCACTGGTGTCTTTACCTTTGAGATGGTGATAAAGGTGAGATACGTGGCTGCCGGCTGCCCCTGGTAACCCCAGTGTTTTGCTCTCCCTCCCTCATGACTGAGATGGGGCCAGGGCAGGGGTTGGACCGCAGTTCCTATAAGCTCTTGTTAAGACATGTGGTGGGTGTGCTCTGGTTGTGTGTTCAGTGCGTGAATGTATGTGCACAAAGAGGCTTTGTTTTCACTGAGGACAAGACGAGCGCTCCCCAGTGCCATGCCTGGGCCTCCACTGCCCCTGGTTTCTTGAAAACAGGAGCTGCAGGCTCTCTCTAATGTGCACATGTGGGCTGAGGCCCTCCCTCTTGGGACAGCAGAGGAGGAAGACGGTGCAACACTGTTTGGGGAAGAACGAGATCTGGGAGAGAGAGAGAGTCGGAAGATTGTTTGAAGTGGGTGCTGGAGACGAATTTAGGAGTGATGTGGCATTTGTCTTCGGGTAGATTCAGAGTCCTTCACTGTCTGCCTCTGAGTGTGGACTCGAGGTGCCCCCATATCACTGTCTGACTAGTGTGACCCTTGTGCATTTGCGCAGGTGTGCATTCAGTGTGGTTGAGTGTGCATACACATGCACATCAGTGACTTTCGTGCAGCTTACGGTATATGTGTGCCCGCATGCATGCACACAGGGCAGCGTGTGCGTGTGGAGCACTTACGGCACATGCATGAGCACATTACCTCTGCTATTTCACTCTTGCAAACTTCTGTGGGGTGGGCGTCATCATCCCGATGTTACAGATGAGGAAGCTGACACTTAAGAGAGGTTATGGTTCTGGCCCAGCATCGCAGCAGCAGGAGTCACAGAGCCAGGGTGTGAGTGAAGGTCTGTGTAGCGGCCGTCCTGCTGGTCTTGCCAAGCTCGTCCTGCTGAGCTTGCCCGCAGGGGATCTGGGTGAGCTCTGGGTTCCCTGTGTGCCTGTAGCCCAGCGATGGAGGAGCAGATGGAGATGGAGACTTCGGTCTCATTCAGACTTCAGGGAAGTTGGGAGCCCAGGCAGGATCTCAGCCAGCCACGAGCCATGTAGGGATATTTGAGTCAATGGCGTTGAGGTCCAAAGCCCCACTGAGGCCCTTCGGGGTGTGACCTGGGCCATGTCTCCCTACTCTGACAGGGTATGGGAAGGTGTCCCTAAGGTCACTGAAGTCACAGGTGTGCACATATGTGTGCACTGTCAGCCACACTGACCCTTCCACGGGGACCTAGAGCCATATTCTTCCCCCATGACTCCGGAACCTAGCTCTCCCTGTCTTTCTGGTTTTTTTGTTTTGTTTTGTTATTTTTTTTTAGACAAGGTCTCGCTCTGTCACCTAGACTGGAGTACAGTGGCGTGATCTCAGCTCACTGCAGTCTCTGCCTCCTGTAGAGATGAGGTTTTGCCGTGTTGGCCAGGCTGGTCTTGAACTCCTGAGCTCAGGTGATCTGGCCCGCCTCAGCCTCCCAAAGTGCTGGGATTGCAGGCATAAGCCACTGCACCTGGTCATGTTTTCTTTATTGTTTTAAGAGACAGGGTCTCACCATGTAGCCCGGCTGGTCTCCAACTCCTGGGCTTAAGCGATCCACCTGCCTCAGCCTCCCCAAGTGCTGGGATTGGAGGCATGAGCCTCTGCGCCTGGCCTCTGCCTGTCTTTTCTGACTATCACATACCTAAAGTGTGTTTCTTCCTCCCAGATGATCGACTTGGGACTGCTGCTTCACCCTGGGGCCTATTTCCGAGACTTATGGAACATTCTGGACTTCATTGTGGTCAGTGGCGCCCTGGTGGCATTTGCTTTCTCGTAAGTAACATTTGCTCTGAATTGGCTAGGGAGAGCCCCCAGAACCACAATGGGCTTGAGGGTGAGGAAAGAAGACAGAGTCCCTCCTGTGGGCCTCCATGGTTTGCCTGTGGCTCTGTCACTGTCCATGTGGGACTGTCCCTGTCTGCTTGGGGTGGAGCTGTGTGGGGTTAGGAGAGCCTGAGGTCTGTCTGTGGCTCTGGAATTAGGTAGGGCCCTGAGACCATCCCCGCCTGCCTGGAGAGGTTGGGGCTATGTGGGGCTGGGAGGCCCTGGTGTGGCCTGTGGCTCTGGGACCAGCTGTGCCCAGCATTTGCCTACCAGGGTCCTTGGGGGCGACTTTACCTTGACCTGCTCTGAGGCAAGTCTGCTCCTGACCCAGGGAGACCTCTGGTGCTTTTGCCCAAGGCAGAACTGGTGGTTACCTTTCCCTCTTGGGACGCTAGACGTCTCTTCTGACTCCCTGAACTCTTGAGGCTGAGGCAGGCAGATCACCTGAGCCCAGGGGCAGTTGGCCCCGCCGTGGCTGGAACTGGAGTTGGCTTCCTCAGATCCCGAATGGAGGGTGTCAGGTGTCGTCAGGGCTCGGGCAGCTGGGGATGGGTATTTGGGGGTGGGGAGGGGCGGGGGGTGCGGTTTGTGGGGTGAGATCCAGAGACAAGGAAGACCCCTAGTGGACGGCAGACACAAGGGAGGGTGCACATCTCTCGGAGCCGCTGGAAGGGCTGCTCCTGGCGCCACTGACTCTGTTCTCTTTGTCTTCCTCTTGCTGGACTCGGCAGGAGCTTCGTGGGGTAATGCCTTCTCTCCCCCACACACTGCCCCTGACATCACAGCATTCCAGCAGCCCTTCTGGGGTCATTTCATCTCCAGCCTCACCTCCTGCTCATCCACCTTCACCCCATTGGGGCTGCATGCTGCTGGGAGCCGAGTCCCCGGCCAGGGGTTCCTGCCATGCCTCTGGGAGTGGGGCAGGGAGCTGGGCTGGGGCTGGGCATGGTCAACCCTTGGTGAGGCGCTTCCTGGTGAGCAGGGTGTCCCCAGTGAGGGCTGGAGGCTGGGGACGTCGACCTGGAGGGCAGCAAGGGCTCCAGGAGGGCACTGCCACCTGTGGCCAAGCCCGAGGATGGGGTACATCCCCAGGCGCTCTCGGTGCGTCTCCTTTCCGGAGGAGTGGCGCTCTTTTGTCTCTTTCCACTCCAGCCCCTTGCATTTCCCACCCTCTCCTCTTTCTGTGATAAAGGAATGAGAGCTTTGCTGGAGCATCAGCATGGGCCTTGGGAGTGGGAGCACTGCAGACAGGAGGAGGAGAAGGGGTGGGGCCGATCCAGGGGGCCTCAGAGCAGGAGAAGGGAGCAGGCCTCAGGTAGACTGCTCCCCAGAAAGCCACATTTACTGGGCAACAAAGCATTGTCTCCTCTCTCCTGCCCCGTCCCCTCTTTCCCCAGCTGGCAGAGGAGGCTGGTTTGAGAGTGGGTGTTGGGGGCACTGGGGTGATGGAGACAGCTGGCATGGTCAGGTGGCTGGGTTCTTCCCACCTGGAAGCTAAGTGTTTGAGGATGAGTTTGATCTGATTCTGGAGTGTAGGCTATGGTCAGGGGAGAAGAAGGGGACCAGGGTGCCCGAGCCGTGTAGCTCACCCTTCTTGCTCAGCCCCGAGTATTGCTGGAGCCCCAGGAAGCGCACTGGGGGCAGGGCCACCCCTACAAGCAGGCCTTCCCCAGGGAATGTGGGGGGGATGTGGCCTCTGAGCAGTGTGAGGAAGGACTCTGTATGTGAGTGAATCCCACCCAGCCCTGAGCCCTCAGCTTCCACCCTCACTCCTGCCCAAGTGGAGTGGCTTTGCTTCTGAGAATGGGGGCCTTCTTAGGAGGAAGTCTCTCCTTGACACTGCTGGCCCAGTCTCGGTAGGGTCATGGGAGGTCCAGCCTCCGGAGCCTGCTAATTCCTGTGTCCCCAGTAGGTGGAAGCAGCTACATGGGTCTGCCCTGGCTTTTTCTTGGAGGGGCCCTGATCAAGGCCCACTGGTCCTGTGCTTCTGCGCTTGCTTCTGTGCCTGGAATTTTCTTTCCCCGACTTCTGTGTTGCCATCCCTGCATGAGATTTCCTGTCTGCTGCTTTCTGGGTTGCATTGGTGTCTGTCTCTGTGGCCTGCCCTCCCTCCCTCCCTCTCCGCCCCTCTCCCCTTGTCTGTCCTAGTCCACCCTGCCTCTTGGATTGCCTTTGTATTTGACTTTTTCTATTTCTTACTCTCCTTCCCGTCTTCCATCTTCCTGCTGTCAGTTTCACATCAGCGAGTGGAATGTTAGGGCGGCTGAGGTGATCTGTAGGGCAGAGGCCAGACAAGTCCCCTTTACCTCCCTCTAGGCAGCCCAAAAAGCAAGGAAAAAAGCCTTTTCAGATTTTAGTCCTAGAAATGTGCTTGTGGACTTCCACTTCTGGGTCTGCAGTCCTCGTGCAGGCCCCTTCTGTTCTCTTATTCCTGGAAGCTGGGGTGGGATGGGTGTTGGGGTGATGGTTCTCCTTGTGTGCCAGGTGCTGCTGCCCTGGCCCCAGCTCCTGTGGTACCTGCAGGGCAAGGCCTCTCTGCTCCTGGGTCCTCCACCCTGGGGTCTGACAAAATGCACAGGGGAGCAGGACCCAGACCCTGGTGGGCCACATGGGAGCCGGGCACACCCATGCCTCCTGCCTGTCTGCATCTGTGGCTTCTCCCTTCTAGAGGATCCAAAGG
Organism: Sapajus apella; assembly: GCF_009761245.1. Lineage (NCBI taxonomy): Eukaryota > Metazoa > Chordata > Mammalia > Primates > Cebidae > Sapajus > Sapajus apella. Next base: position 158,426 of record NW_022437066.1, on the reverse strand, counting down.
GAAAGACATCAATACCATCAAGTCCCTGAGAGTCCTTCGTGTCCTGCGGCCCCTCAAGACCATCAAACGGCTGCCCAAGCTCAAGGTTGGAGCCTGGAGTAGGGGCTTGAGGGATGTGCATGCATATGTGTGTGTGCGCGCATGCGGTGCACGAGTGCGTGCATACGTGTGTGTGCATGCAGTACACGAGTGTGTGCATGTGTGTGTGCATGTGGTACGTGAGTGTGCATACGTGTGTGCATGTGTGTGCATGCAGTACGAGTGCATGCGTGTGTGCATGTGGTACATGAGTGTGTGTATGCATGTGTGTGCATGTACATGAGTGTATACATGTGTGCATGTGGTGCGAGTGTGCATACGTGTGTGTGCATGTGGTACATGAGTGTGTGTATGTGTGTGCATGCAGTACATGAGTGTGTGCATACGTGTGTGTGCATGTGGTACATGAGTGTGTGTATACATGTGTGTATGCATGTGGTACGAGTGTGTGCATACATGTGCATGCATGTGTGTGTGCCTGTGGTAATGAGTGTGTGCATACATTGTGCATGCGGTACGTGAGTGTGTGCATATGTGTGTGTGCATGCGGTACATGAGTGTGTGCATACATGTGTGTGCATGCACGTGTGTGCTCAAATCACACCCCTGTGTGAGGGGGTTGGGCTCACTCAGCTGTAAGTCCCCTTTACCCAAGTAGACCTTGTTCCCAGCTGCGTCCTGTGACAACCCTCCTCCTCAGCCCAGCAGGATGAGGCGGCACAGGGTTTCTCTTCAGCAGCTGCGGCGCATTGTGGGAAAGGCTCCCGGGACAGGCACAGGGTGGTGGAGGGAGATGCTGGAGGTCTGGGGCTTGGGACACTGGCTGCTGAGTGGGGCCCTGGGAGATGGGCATGGGCTGAGCTTCTGGATAAAGACAGAGCATTAACCTAAACACATAGGGCCATGCTGAGACCTGGTAATTGTGAACTTGTGCTAGGCCCTGTGTAAAGTGCTTCATGTGCTTCAGCTCACTTAATCCCCCAAAACTTTATGCAGCAGGTTCTTTTACTGGAAATTCAAGCTATTGAGACCTGAGGCAATGTGAGACTTAGAGAAGAAAGTTTGCTTAGACCCTGTGTGTGAAGGAGTGGGCTGGCAGGTGGCTGGGGAAGGCGTTGGAGGCCCTCTGGCTCCAGGGAGGAGTGGCTCCTCCCCTGGCACCAAGTGCTCCTCTGCAGTGGGCATCCGTAGTGCACTGGGCCATTTTCTGGGAGACGGTTGTGGCCCTGCCTTCCTGTCACAGCCAGATCAGAGCAGCCAACATGGTGTCTCCCCAGCTCTGAGGGCAACATCGTGTGCACAGGGAATGCTGATCTTCCAGGTCAGGAAGAACCTGAAAGAAAGCCTCAGGTGCTGGTGGCTGATGACAGGGTGGCCTCGGACAACAGAGCACATGTGTCCTTGTCCTGGAGCTGAGCCACAGCCCTACTGCTCTATTCTGTTTGCCCATACTGCTTCCCTGATGCAGGGCAGAGCCTGGCTGCATCCACTCTACACAGGCCCAGCCCCTCCTGGTCATTCCTGTTCCTGTGGCTGAACTCCGACCTGTGAGGCCGGCTCTCCTGGGCATCCAGCCACTGCCCCTAGCACCTCCTGCCCCTCCATCCGGGCCAAGATGCCTCCCCTCATGAGAGACACGGCACCAGTCTTCTGTGTCAAGGAAGCTGGTGGTGGAGCCTCCCTGCAGTCAGGGGCCTGAGGGCCTTGCCGGGCCCTGGAATGGCTGGGGGCCACCTGGGCCTCAGTGGTCCTCAGGTTTTAATCCTGTAGGTCCCCTGCCCTGCCTGATCCCCTCTCTCCTGGCCCTCTCCACATCGTTTCCTGCTTCCAGCCCCTCCCTGTGGCTCCACCCCCTGTCGTGGCTCCACTCCTCCCCTCACGGCCCTGCCCTCTCACCATGCCTCCACCCATCTCCTTGTGGCCCCACCCATCTCCTTATGGCCCCACCCTCCCATCTTGGCCCCACCCCCCATCATGGCTCTGCCCTTGCCCTATGGCTCCACCCCTCCAGGCTCCACCCCTTTCCTCATGGCTCCACCCCTCCCCATGACCCAACCCTTCCGCTCCTGGCCCCACTCTCCTGCCATGACTCCACCCTCTCATCTTGGCTCTGCCCCTCCTCCTGCAGGCTGTGTTTGACTGTGTGGTGAACTCCCTGAAGAATGTCCTCAACATCTTGATTGTCTACATGCTCTTCATGTTCATATTTGCTGTCATTGCGGTACAGCTCTTCAAAGGGAAGTTTTTCTACTGCACAGATGAATCCAAGGAGCTGGAGAGGGACTGCAGGTAAACTGAGGCAGAGTGCAAGGTGGGACACAACCCCACAATGCAGAGAACACCGGGAGTTCCCTTGGGACCAGGTGGAGCTCATCATGTGGCTTGGGAGACTCCACTGCAGAGCATCATAGACTCTGCCTGAGGTTGGGTAGGGGCTTGCGTGAGAAGCTCTAGTGTCACCACAGAAGATGGGAATGCATCCCCTCCCCAGCACCACACCAGAGGCCCCCAGCACTTCCTCCTCAGCAGGGTCAGGAACCAGGCATGTTCTGAGGGACACAGATGTCCAGGGAGCTCACAGTGCCCACTGGGCAGGGCTTCTCTAAGCCCTAGAGATCTAGGCAGGGCTGGAAGGTCAGAGGGGCTGCCTGATGGCTGGAGCCACTGCCACCATCCACGTGAGGCCTCAGAGCTTCCTGTGCCCAAATTGGTCTCCAGAGCAGACAGGAGAGGGCCCCTTGGGGAAGAGCTGGGGAAAGCAGGGTAACTGCTTGTGTGGACCCTGGGCAAGGCAGTACCCACAGTGTCTTCCTGCCTGTGCGGCAGCGTCCCAGCTGCCTCTTGTGTGGATATCACACAGCTTCCTCCTGTGCTGTGTGACTGCTGGGAACTTGGCTGTTTGCAGCTGGGAACGCTGCACATGCATGTGTCCACCAGGGAGCAGTGGCAGTTTGGGGAGGTGTATCTGTCTAGGAGTGGAATTGCCAGGTCCTGGGTGTGTGTGTGCTCAGCCTTAGTAGATGCTGCCATCCCTGGTGTAAAATTAGGCTCTCTCTAGCGTGGATGAGAGCCCCACATCCTACCTACATCTTAGTGTTTTCTGTCTTGCCTTTCTGGGTGTAGTGGTAATTCACTATGGTTTAATTTGCACTGGTGTGTTGATCAATGAGATCGAGCCCCCTTTCCTAGGGAGATTGGCCACTGAGGTGTTCTTTTTTGGAAGTGTGTGCCTGTGGTCCTCTGTGTGCTGCCTGCCTCTTTCCGGTTGGTTACTAGGTACCGTGTAATGTTCTTTACAGGAACCCTTTGTCAGACGTACAGATCGTAGGTGTCGTCTTCTCCTCTGCATGGTGTTTTCTACTCTTTTAATGATGTCTTTTGAAAAGCAGAGTTGTTTCTTATTTTACTTTTTTTTTGAGACAGGATCTCACTCTCACCCAGGTTGGAATTGCAGCTGCTATTGCAGCTCAGTACAGCCTCGAACACTCAGGCCCAAGTGATCCTCCCTCCTCAACCTCCTAAGTAGCCTGAATGACTACAGGCACGTGCCACCACACTTTGCTAATTTTTAAAAGTTTTTGTAGAGACGGGGTCTTACTATGTTGCCAAGCTGGTCTCAAACTCCTGGGCTCAAGAAATTCTCCCGCCTCGGCTTCACAGAGTGCTGGGATTACAGATGTGAGCCACTGCACCCAACCACGGTTCTTGATTTTAATATAGTCCAGCTGATCTTTTTTATTCTTCTGTGCTAAGTACTCTTCATACCCTGTTTAAGAAATCTATCTTAAGGCCAGGGATGCTTTCTCTGAAAAGTGTTATTTTTGCCTTTCACATTAAGATCTGCAATTTACTTGGAGTTGATTTTTATGTGTTGTGTGAGGTATGGGTTAAGTTTTCTGAAGGTAGATATCCAATTCACCCAGCATTGTTTATTTGAAAAGGCTGTTCTCACCCCAGCATAATGGGCTTTTTGTAAAAACAGCTTTATTGAGATATAACTTACACATTATACAGTTTGTTCATAACAGTCCATTTAATGTGGACAAGTAAGTAGCTTTTAGTATATTCACAGGTACACGTAGCCATCACCAGAGTCAATTTTAGAACACATTTTCAGCACCTCAAAAAAAACGAAAAAAAACGCATACCTTTTAACTATCATCCCTTACGTCCCTGTCCCCACCTCTAGCCAAGTACAAATCTGTTTTTAATCTCTATAAATCTCCCTGTTCTGGACGTTTTGTGTAAATCGAATGATAGAACACATGGTCTTTTGTGACTGGCTTCTTTCGCAAGATGTTTTCAGGTTTGTCCACGCAGCGGCCTGTGTCAGAGCTTCGTTCCCTGATACGGCAGAATATCTGTTCTGTGCTGTGCCACATTTTCCTTATTCTTTCATCTGCTAATGAACATTTGGGTTGTTTCTACCTTGTAGCTATTATGAATGATGCTGTTGTACACATTTACATCTACATTTTTGTGTGGGTCTGTTTTTGTTTCTCTTGGATATGTACCTAGAAGTGAAATTAGTGGGTGATTGGGTGTGTTTTACTGTTTGAGGAAATGCCAGACTGTTTCCAAAGTGGCTAAAGCATTGTATATTCATGTGTGAGCATTCTGAATTCCCCATATCCTTGCCAACACTTGTTGGTTTTCATCTTTTTAGTTTTGGTGTTTTTTAAATTACAGTCATCATCATGGGCAGGAAGTGGTGTCTTGTGGTGTTTTTGATTTGTCTTTCTCTGATTATGAGTGGCATTGAGCAATGTTTCATGTGCTTAATAGCCATTTGTATACCTTCTGTGGAGGAATGTCTATTCAGATCCTTTACCCATTTTTTCTTTGGGTTGTTTGTCTTTTTTATTAATTAGAATAGTTATTTACATATTCTAAATACAACTTCCTTATCAGACAGATGATTATGAAATACGTATTTTTTTCCCATTCTGTGGATTTGTCTTTTTACTTTCTTGATGTCCTCAGAAGCACAAAAGTTTCAAATTTTGATAAAGCCTAATTTATCTGTATATTTTTTATTTTGTTGCTTATGATTTTGGTGTCATATCTAAGGATCCATTCCCAAATTTGAGGTCATGCAGTTTTGCCCATTTTCCTCTAAGAGTTTTGTAGTTTTAGCTCCTTACACTTAGGTCTTGAATCCATCATGAGCTAATTTTTGTCTGTGGAATAAAGTAGGGTCCACACTCATTCTTCTGCATGTGGACATCCAGCTGTTCCAGCACAATCTGTTGGAGAGGCCATTCTTTCCCCATGGAATGGTTTCAACACCCTCTTCAGTGTCGGCTGATAGGTGGGTTTATTTGGATCTTCTGTCTTTACCCTCTAACCTTCCATGTTCTCATTCCCAGGGGTCAGTATTTGGATTATGAGAAGGAGGAAGTGGAAGCTCAGCCCAGGCAGTGGAAGAAATACGACTTTCACTACGACAATGTGCTCTGGGCTCTGCTGACGCTGTTCACAGTGTCCACGGGAGAAGGCTGGCCCATGTGAGTGCTCATTCTGCTCACCGTGGCTGGGGCAGGCAGCTCCTGAGCTTGGCCTCCCTGCTCCCTCCATCCCTGGGCTCAGGCGTGGAAGCAGACCCATCCTTGTGGTGCAGGTCTTGAGTTCTCAGGGCTGTCTCCTTTGGGGGTTCCCCTGATGCTTGCTGTCCTCTGGGCCCAGGGTGCTGAAACACTCCGTGGACGCCACCTATGAGGAGCAGGGGCCGAGCCCTGGGTACCGCATGGAGCTGTCCATCTTCTACGTGGTCTACTTTGTGGTCTTTCCCTTCTTCTTCGTCAACATCTTTGTGGCCTTGATCATCATCACCTTCCAGGAGCAGGGGGACAAGGTGATGTCTGAATGCAGCCTGGAGAAGAACGAGGTAGGTGGACGCTCTGTGGCGTCTCACGGTGGACAGTGTGGGCAGCACCGTCAGGCTTTCCTTGTGTGCACACATCACTCATGGCTGGTCAGCTTCGGCTGCCACTGTTTCCAGCACAGGGGCAGGGCCTCCTTTCTCCTGCAGAGAGAACACATTTGGTCGGTTGAGGCCTGCTTGGAGAAGGCCTGGGATGCCTCTGTCTGCCTTCTCATCAGGGCTCCCTGTGAGGGCTTGTGAGATGCGGCTGGGTGCAGTCGATGCCGTAGGTAGATTTTCCGCCTGTGAGTCTCTGCGCTCCTTTCTCCCTTACAGAGGGCCTGCATTGACTTCGCCATCAGCGCCAAACCCCTGACACGGTACATGCCCCAGAACAGGCAGTCGTTCCAGTACAAGACGTGGACATTTGTGGTCTCCCCGCCCTTTGAATACTTCATCATGGCCATGATAGCTCTCAACACAGTGGTGCTGATGATGAAGGTGTGTGTGGCTCAGCACAGAGGGGCAGCTGGCGCTGCTAGGGATTAGGATCTGAGCCTGAGGCCTTCTTCCTTCCTGCATGAGCCAAAGCGCTGATGGCCTTGCCTCTTGGCCGGCGCGGGATACCTGTAGAATCCTGTTTCCCTTTGTGGCCTATGGGCTGGGACAGTGGGGAGGTTCTGGGAGGACTCGGAGAGGAGGAAGGGGTGTTCCAGGCCGAGGCAGGGGTGGAGTTCTGTCTGCCCCCTTTGCTTGGCCATAGTGGTCCAAGGTGGGGTGTCTTGGGGCTGCCAAACCCATGGCCAACAGCGCCTATTCCCCGGGCAGTTCTACGATGCACCTTATGAGTATGAGCTGATGTTGAAATGCCTGAACATTGTGTTCACATCCATGTTCTCCATGGAGTGCGTGCTGAAGATCATCGCCTTTGGGGTGCTGGTATGTGCTTTGGTCCCCCCTTTGCCTTTTGACAGCCTGCATTCTGGCTCCCCATCTGTTGGGTGACCTTTGGGGACTCACAATTTGGAGCTGGGAATTCCCCGAGAACCCAGAGTACATGTGACACTACAGGGCCCTGGGGAAGGGCTGCTCTGACACTCTTAGCTGCATAAGCTGTGCCCCCAGCCTAGGTCCTAGGAGGCAGGCAGGGTTGGGTTGTTACTCTTTGGACACATGGCTCTTAGTTCTGCCTCTGCCCGGGCCCAGAGGAATCTGTGTCCCTGGCTTCGACATCTGCTTTGTTCTGGCCTCGTGCTGTGCCCCCTGGGGTGGCCCATCTGCCCTGTGCTTACTGTCTATTCTTGATCGGGGCCACCACCTACCCCTCTTTGCCGACAGAGCCCTCATCAGCCACTGGCACTAACTGCTCTTCTTTTTCTCTAGAACTATTTCAGAGATGCCTGGAATGTCTTTGACTTTGTCACTGTGTTGGGAAGTATTACTGATATTTTAGTAACAGAGATTGCGGTAAGTAGCATTTGTGTCCCCACTTCAGGGCCCCCAGGTGGTTCCTTCTGGAGGGTGCCCCTCAGTGCATCTCCAGGCCCTGTGTTAGCCGCCTTCTGGGTTCTCCAGGATACCCTGAACACATGGAGGCTTCCCTCCGGAGGTGGAGTTTAGGGATTGGGTTTTGTCTCAGCAAATGTTCTTTGTTGAATAAGAAAATGGTTCTCAAAGATCTTTTGAGCTGCTGGCCTGAGAGTTACCTGGAGCGCCATGGTAGCAACTAACCAAGAGGATGCGAATCTTCAATTTGTATGTGTCTAATACGTATCTAACAACATGGTACCCAAAGTGTGTAAACTGAAGCAAGTAGGGATTTGTATTTTAAAATATTGCCCCCGTCTCTCTCTCTCTCTCTCTCTCTCTCTCTCTCTCTCTCTCTGTATGTGTGTGTGTGTGTGTGTGTATGTATCTATATATCCGGAAATAACTCATTCTTATCAAACGTATGTGGTGGATTGTGTCTTAAAATTGACCAGTGCTGGGACATAAACTTGTCTCAATTAATTTCAAAGCATCTGAATCATAAACAACATTCTTTGAGTACAGTGTGTTACACTGGAAACAAATGGCAGAAAATCTCGTTTGTTTGGTCTTAGGTTGAATTCTCTAGAAGCAGACGCTGAAACAAGCACTCATGTGAAAGTCATTTCTTAAGTAGTGTTCCCAGTAGAAACCAGTAGAGGGGCATGGGAAATGGGTGGAAAGAGAAGGACCAGAAATGCTGCATCCCAAGCCAAGTCCTGGTGGGTCAGTTTGGGTCGTCTCCCAAGGGACTTCTGGCAACAGCGTAGGTTGCACCTCAGGGCTATCCCTGCAGAGAAAGGGAGCCTAATGCCTCAGGATGGCATTAGGCTGAGGGCTGCATTTGGGGTGTCCATTCTCAGATGCTTCTGGTTCCCCGAAAGTGAAGCATGAGTGCCATGAAGCAGGCTCTGCCGCCCAAGCTGTTGGGGCTGAAGGATGTCGGACACCATCACAGGAGGACCTGCTGGAGCTCCAGGCTCTTTACTGGTGGCATTCAGCTCTGCCCACACTTTACATTGGGTTCACTGTGCTCATTCTTTAGGACGGTGCTGGTCATCGTCTCTGGAAGGTAAAGCAGAGCTCCCTCTGCTGTGCTGGTCCGAGCAGAGCTGATGTTCATCATCTCATTCCCCCACCACCCTTTGTAGAGCCCTGACCTATGGCCAGCCCTCTGCTGCACTGGCTCCTGGCTCAGACCCTCTGCCCTGTGCATCCCAAGCCCCTACTTGTTGCCATTCCTTTGTCCAACCCTGGCTGCTGTAGCAATGCAGTCACGGTTAAGACTGGTCATAGGAGCACGTAGAAGGGCCCAGTGAAGAATTATGCAGTGGCAGCTCTGCCCTTCACAATAATCAGGGTCAGGTGATCCGGCCCGCACGTCAACTCTCTGTGATGCCTGCTGGCCCTCTGGCATGAGCAGCCCCAGTGACCGGGTGGCCACCGTGGCTTTTGGTGTTGTGTAGTAGAAGCCTTCTCCACCCCTTTGAACCAGGGCCTCTAGATTCGTCAGACCTAAAATTGGGGAGGATGAGCACAAAGTTCATGCAGGGTTTCTGGGGCAATGGCGAGTGGGGCCGCTTCTCCTTTTGCCATTTCTTTGATCCATGTATTTTACTGATTGGGCACCCAGTACCATCGATTGGCCATTGGTTCATCTTGAAATATGGCACCCGAACCCCATGAGATATATCACTAAGCCGGCATTTTATCTGTGCCTTTAGGGTCAGGGCAGCACCTCCTGAGTGGTGTTGTGTTAGATGATCCAGTGGACCCCATGGTCGCCTGGCTCACATGCATCCCCTGTGTGTGCTCCGAGCTGATGTTATATAGAATCCTGTGTGGGTAAATCTCTGGTACCAGCCCTGAGATGCTAGTGCTGGCATGGTACTGCACAAAGAAAGGCAGAGCCACACCTGGGATGTGAGTGGGTCCCGGCTGAGACAGATCACTGCCCTTTCCAGGAGAAGGTGCCTGGTATCATCATCACCATTAGGTGGCTGGCTGACAACCACAAGGATGGCGCCAAGTGGGAGCCCAGTGTTGCTGCCCGCGCGTACCCGGTAGATGATTGTCGGTGGTTGTGGCTGGATCATGCTGCTGAGAGGCTCTTGGCCATGGTGGTCATCCTATCCATAAGTCTGCTGTGTGGACAGTGGGACTGGTGAGGACAGAGGCTGGCCGACAAGTTGGTCGACTTATCCCAGTGCTTCCTTTTTAGTGCCCCATGGTGAGCATTTGTTTGCAAAACAGAGGCCTCTGCCCCATGCCTGTTCCCAAGGCCCATCTGTCTGCCTCTCCCCTGACCTTATTCCCTCCAGGGTCTGGACCAGCCGTTTGTGCCTGCCTAGGACCCTGTTATCCTCAGTACAGGTAACTTGTGTTCCCCCACGTCAGAGCTGAGCAGGTACCCTGCCCAGGGCTCTGCCCCACCACTGTCTTTCAGGCTGTTCCCGTTTGAGGCTGTAGTGAGGCCTGCACCAGTACACCAGGAAATGCATCCACAAACCAGGTCTGCATTTCCCCCAAGTGGTAGTGAGTCCTCATGAAGTGATGGCGGGAGTGAGCTGAGGATGTCATTGGTCAACAGACGTGTATGTCATGGGGGATTGGGCTACATGTTGTGCGCTGTGCCCTCTAGACATGCTTGGATTCAGTCATAGAGGTACCCCTTCCCTTGTTCACTGGGCCTGTGGTGGGTCTGACAGCGCATCACTATGCGTAGACGTTTTGGTGTCAGAGATGGCAATATCTCGTGGTGACACACACAGCTGCCACCAGGGCCAGGAGCTAGTTTGGCCCCTCTCATTATGCCTCTGTTCTGTAGATGGCATGGCCTGCTCCCATATGCTAGGTGTCTGCACTGACTTCTCTGTGAAGGCTTTCCTGAGACTTTACCCAGTGTCCTTTTGTACCACATAAACATCAAGGACCCTGGGGGCTGTGGGGTTTTGTGGCCCAAGTGGCAGGGCCACTGCTATCATAGCATGGGTCTGTTAGAGACCCCACTTGTGGTCTGAAGCCTCTCAAACTTGGCAGCGTTTTGAGTCACAGCAGAATTTCCTAAGTGGTCTATGCCATCTCCAAAACCCGAAGCAGCCTACTCGCAGTAGAAGTGCGAGCAGCAGTTATAACTTGTCTCTTACCTTGGAGTATAACCAGCCACCTAGTGGTAAGTTGATGATGCTAGAACACCTTCTGGAAAGGGCAGTGATCTGTCTCAGCTGGGATCCACGCACAACCCAGGTGTGGGTTTGCCTTTCCTTGTCCTTGGAGTCCTTGTCTTGGCATAGCCCAGACCACTGGACACCTAAAAACTTCACTGACATGGAAGGTCCGTGAATCCTTATATGATTTATCACCTGTGCTCTGAAGTGCGTCAGGGCATCTGATCTGAGTGGCATAACATGGATGTGGTGGACCAGTGTGGTATTCTGAAGAATGTCTTAGCCAGGCACAGTGGCCCACACCTGTAATCTCGGGGCTTTGGGAGGCCAAGGCAGGAAGATCGCTTGAGCCCTGGAGTTGAAGACCAGCCTACGCAAGATGGCAAGACCCTGTCTCTGCAAAAAATTTAAACAATTAGCCAGGCATGGTGTTACGCACCTGTAGTCCCAGCTACTCAGGAGGCCAAGGCAGGAGGATTGATTGAGCCCAGGAAGTCAAGGCTGCAGTGAACTATGATCACACCACTGTACTCCAGCCTGGGCCGCAAAGTGAGTCCCTGTCTCTAAAAAATAAAAATAAGAAAGGATTCCAAATGATTAGGAGTCCCTTTGGACCACATTGTGACATAGGGTCAGACCATGAATGTCTGCCATGAATGCAAACCGCTTCTGACCCTGCTTAGCAGTGACTGCTAAAAAGAGGGTGCTCACCAGATTGGCATCTGTGTGCCAAGTCCCAGAAACTGAGTCAATCTATTCTATTAAAGAAACCAAATCTCCCACAGCAGTGGGTACTGAGCTTGGCTTATTTGGGCAGTAGTGCACTGTCATCCACTGTGATCCAGCTTTCTTGCACAGTCTGTACTGATGAATTAAATGGGAATGAGGTGTAGACCACCCTTTCATCTTCTGATTCTTTGAGGTGGCACTAACTTCTCCATTCCATACTGGATGCAATGTTATAATTTACTATTTTGACTAGGGGGTATTAGTGTTGAGGACTTTTCTGTTGTTATGTCTAATTCACATGTTGAGGACCCAGTGTGATAGGTTCTGCCAGTAAGTGAGGACTAGGCAGATGAACACTAGCCATGTCTGTGGGCACACAAGACCTCTGAGAGACGGGCCTGGACCAGGGATTCGTTGGCGACCTGGCCTCTGCATGCACACACTCTGACATGGAACCACAATCTCATTTTAGTTCCTTGGTGTCAATGTTGTCTTGGACCTTATATCCAATAGCCTTCAAAACATCCAGGGAGGCCGGGCGTGGTGGCTTACACCTGTAATCCCAGCACTTTGGGAGGCTGAGGCAGGCGGATCACCTGAGGTCAGGAGTTTGAGAGCAGCCTGATCAACATGGAGAAACCCTGTGTCTACTAAAAATACAAAATTAGCCGGGTGTGGTGGTGCATGCCTGTAATCTCAGCTACTCGAGAGGCTGAGGCAGGAGAATCACTTGAACCTGGGAGGTTTAGGTTGCAGTGAGTCAAGATGGTGCCGTTGCACTCCAGCCTGGGCGACAAGAGCCAAACTCCATTTCAGAAAAACAAAACAAAATCATTCAGGGGAGTCTTCTTTCTCCAGTGTACAATTTCTCAAGTAAATGAGCAAGAGCTCCTTGAGGAGGGGCAGAGAAATGACTGCTGCATAGACTCCTTCGTGTTGCGGGATTCCTCTGCAAGGGGGCCCAGACTCTCCTCTAAGCTATGGACCCTGGATCTGAAAACTGGTTGAGAGGCTGGGAAGGCAGTGTGTTTGTCCACCGAGGTGGCTGACATCAGCCTTCTGCTCACTTCTTTTGAATTCTGTATGTACATATGTTCATCTCAAGCAGCATTCTTGTTGGCACTGCCCCTCTGCCCTGCCTCTAGGAATGCCATGGTCGATTAGCTGCCACTGTGGACCTTTGCAGGTCAGGGCTCTTGGTTTCCAGGGAGGCCTCGCTGCCCATTGAGGTGGTTCCAGGCAACCAGCCTTGGAAGGGAGCCAGCGTCGTGTGATTGCGTGCTGCCGTGGGGCCTCTGCAACTCCGGAGCCCTGTCTTCCCGAAGGAATCCCTGTTCCTTGGCAGTATCTCCTCCCATCAACCCTGGTCTGCAGAAGGTGGCCACCAGTGACCTTGTGAGTGATGCCAGTGCCCTCCTCCAAAAACGCTTGTGGTGCTGCTGCCTCTGAGAAGCTGGTTGGCTCGTGGGCTCTTGGATCTTACACGGTAGGCTCTTTCTAGCATGCCTACCACTCTGAGCTTGTTGGTCCTGTTCCCAGCGTCTGCCAAGGCAGTTCTGGCACCCCCACCTCATTTAATGTGGGCCATCAGTTTTTCCAAGCTCCTGGGAGTCCTCCCAGCAGCCTGTTAGCACCTGCTTCAGGTGCCCTTGCCAGGGACTTGGATCTTGAGTCATGGGAGAAAGCTCCCCTATATTAAAAATAGCTTTTATTTGGCTTGTCTTCCAGCCGTCCTCGTCCAGTCCCTCCCGCCTTGGTCCTGCTGCACATACCTGTTACATCACACAGCCCTTCACTGAGCAGCCTTTTTTCTCACTCAGCCGAACCACTGCTCCCCCGGTCAGGCTGTATGAAAACTCAGGTTATGGGTCTAGTGGCTGGCATGGGAAGTGAGGTGGATCTTGGGGCGGGTGAATACTGTTGTGGAAAGCATCCACCTCAGCTGAGACCCCTGCAGGTATTCAGGCAAGACAAAGTGAGGTCCTCCAGCAGGGGTAGGGGCCACTCCTGCAGGCTCAGTCAGGCCCAGGGCATCCTAGAGCTCCGTGTTTGGGGTATGCCCACACTGGTGTTCCTGCTGTTTGTGTCAGGGCCTGCCCTCCCTCTCCGGGTGTTGATGTTGGAGCATGAGAGACTTGTGAGCCCTGGTCCTCTCTCGAGTCCCAGGCTGGTCAGCACAGTCCGCAGCACAGACCACATTTGTGTTATACTTGGAGTTGCTAATTGACAACTTACACTGTAACTATTTTTTCCCCCAGAGTAATTGATGGCTCTTAGCCACAGTTCTCCAGCCCCACCGTCCTTACAGTGCCCATTCCTGATGGCCTGTGGATACTAATGATATCTTGTGGTATCATTATTGCACCCCTTTCAGCCCTTTACAGATTTGCCCAAGATGAATGCTTCGGCAGTTTTAATGCACACCAAGAGTTACTGTCACCTTACTTTCCAACAACAGGAGAATCTGGCCAGTGAGCCACTCCCCAAGGGCTCCATCCTCAGAGTTGCCTTCCAAGGAACCACCTCTGGTGCCACCTGTCTTTGGATCAGAACCTGTGATCCAAATGTGATTTATTTGGAAGTGTTTCCAGAAGTGGTTGGTGAGGAGGGGGGCTGTTGGATAAGGAAGAGAGCCAGTTTCGAGCAATTCCGTGTAATTTGGGCTCCTTCCTGCAGGGGAGCTCTGAGGTTAGTGTGGCTGCCCCGTCAGAGTTGTCCCAGTGAGGGGCAGGAGAGTGCAGCCTGTCCTCCACCTGCAAAGCAGGTTCTAGCAGCCTATGGGAGTCCTTGCATCAAGAGACCCAAGTGGACTGGGTACACCTGTACTCCCACGACGTTGGGAGGCTGAGGCAGGATCTCGAGCCTTGAGCCCAGGAGTTCGAGGCTGCAGCGAGCTATGATGGTACCACTGCACTCCAGTCTGGGCAGCAGAGCAAAACCCTATCTCTTAAAAAACAAGACAGAGAGAGGAGAGAGAGAGGTGGGGAGGCAGGAGGAGAGAGACAGAGGGAGGAGAGGCAAGTGCTGCTGCTGTGTGTGAAAGCGCATTGGGAGCCGGTATGGACAGAGGCAAAGCGATCAGAGGGCATGTGTGGCTGAAACACTAACACTACCTTCTGTACTTCTTTGGTTTTTATTTTTTGAGACAGAGTCTTGCTCTGTCACCCAGGCTGGAGTGCAGTGGCGCAATCTTGGCTCACTGCAACTTCTGCCCCCTGGGTTCAAGCGATTCTCCCCCCTCAGCCTCCTGAGTAGCTGAGACTACAGGCACACGCCACCATGCCTGGCTAATTTTTGTTATTTTCAGTAGAGACGGGGTTTCACCATTTGGTCAGGCTGGTCTTGATTCACCCCGACCTCGTGATCTGCCCGCCTTGGCCTCCCAAAGTTCTGGGATTACAGGCGTGAGCCACCGTGCCTGGCCCCTCTTACGCTTTTAAGGAAAGAAACTTCCGAATAAGTTATGGGTAAATGAATGAAATAATGATGGAAATTAGAAAATATAAATAACAGAAAAACAATGAAAATACTGTTTATTAAAACTCATGAGATAACAGCTGAAACAGTATTGGGAAAGAAATTCACAGCCTTAAATGTTTATATTAGAAAAAGAAAAAAATGTAAAAATTAATGAGTTTAGCATCTAACTTAAAAAGCTAGAAAAATAGCAACAGAATAAGCTCAATAAAGTAGAAGAAAAATGTAAGAATAGAAATTAATAAAGTAGAAAACAAAGACCAGAGAGAATCAATAAAGTCTAAACTCAGTTCTTTAAGGACTTTAAAAGTTGACACACCTCTGGCAAGATTAATCAAAGAAAAATAAGAAGGTAAGATACGTGATGTACGGCAGGGGAAAGAGTCATGACGGTGGGTACAGGAGAGTGTAACATCAGTAGAATATTGTGAACAGCTTATGCTGGTACATTTGAAAACCTGAGTAAGCGGATATATTACTGTGAAAATATAAATGACCAAATCTGACAAAAGAATAGAGAAAAACCATGAATGGTTCTTTATTAAAGCATTAAAAGAAGTTGAATCAATAATCTTTCTACAAAGAAAACATCAGATTCTAGTGGTTGTATACATTAGGTTTCTACCTAAAGTATAAGGAAAGATCATTCTCCTCTTAAACATTTTTCTAGAGAATAGAAAAAGAGTGAAAATTCTCTAATTAGACTAGTGTAATGTTGGCATTAAAATATTTTAAAAGAATAGAAGGTCGGGCGCAGTGGCTCATGCCTGTAATCCCAGCACTTTGGGAGGCTGAGGTGGGCAGATCACCTGAGGTCAGAAGTTTGAGACCAGCCTGGTCAACATGGCGAAGCTCCATCTCTACTAAAAATACAAAAATTAGCCAGGTGCACGCCTGTAATTCTAGCTACTTGGGAGGCTGAGGCATGAGAATCGCTTGAAACCAGGAGGCGGAGGTCACAGGGAGACAAGATTGCACCACTGCACTCCAGCCTGGGTGACCGAGTAAGACTCTGTTTAAAAAAAAAAAAAAAAAAACGTAACTCTGGCACTGCTGATGGGCATGCCAGCTGCCACAGTCTCTCTGGGAGGGCCCTGCAGCACCCCGAAAGTTGGACGTGTGCACGCAACTCAGCAACTGTACTCCTAGGCATGTGTCCCAGAGAGTTCTGTGCAGATGACTCCCAGAGGCATTTTCACACGTGTTCCTGGCACAAGTGTTCTGCTGACCAAACACAGAGGCATCTGAGTGCCCATCAGTAACAGAATGTGCCAGTTGTTAGGGTCTGTTAATGTGAAGGGCCACATAGCAGTGAAAATATGTAAATGACATGAAATTGAGTTCCCCACTGCAAATACAGCTTTGAGGGGGTTTCTGTGTGTGCACCCCCTTCCAGTGACATCGATGTGGATGCTTTTCAGAAACAGTTTGGTGTCAGAGCACAGGTCTGTGCAAGTCAAAGAAGCCTGCGAGCGGCCTGATCCCGCCACAAAGGCTAGGAACAGGCAAACATACAATGCATTTTCAGAGTTTATGGTACAGCTGAAAAACAAGCCGTGATTAACAAGAAGGAAGGGTAGTTGCTGGATCTTCAGAGGAGGGAGGGAGACCCAGGAAAGGCTTCAGAAGCAATGGCGATGTTCCATGCCTAAAACTGGGTGATAAATATGTAGATATTTGGTTTTACTTATCTTTAAAATATTGGTGCATAATCTTTTATATGATACGCTTTATGATTTTTAAAAGTTAATGATCTGAGTAATCCAAGCAAATAAGCTGAAACCTGACATTTAATCAGAAAAATCAGAAAAGTTTTGTTCCGCCAGCCCCGGTGTTGCGTTTCCCGGTGATTGCCTCCTCCGTGTGTGTCTCACCCAGAAGCAGTTAGTTCCAGTGCCCTTTCCAAGGGGCACAGGTGGGCTGCATTGCTGATTCCTGAGGGCCTCCTCCTTGGAAACAGAAATCTTCACTCATCAAATAAAGTGATCTTAACACTGAGCTCCCAGCTGCAAGGACACAGCTGGGGCAGGGGGGTTCTGCGTGTGTGAGCCTCCTTTCCAGGAGGGGCAGTGACTGCTGACTGCTGAGAGGGCACAAAGTGGAGTGCGCCTGGCTGACATCAGACGTGCAGAGAGCACCAGTGCCCAGCTGGGTTCTAGGAAAACCTCCTCACACCCCAAAGAGGCCCCGGTATAGGCCAGAGGCCTTGATACAAGGCAGATGTCTGCTGCAATGCAGGCAGCCAGAGTAACCCACACTCAGTCCCTCAGCTACAAGTCGACAGTCGAGGCCGGGGCTGTCGTAGTCACATCAGACCCTGAAGCAAGGCCGCCTTGGCAGCTCCTGCCAACCTTGGACACCCAGCAGGTGGGGGGCCTGAGAGCTGCTGGTTTGAAAGCTCGGCTGTCCCCTGGCCACCCTCACTCCCGGAGCCTAGGTCGTCTGCTCCTCTGCCTGGAGGAGAAAAGATGAAGGGAAAGCCATCATGTGGACTGGTGGTGCTGTGTTTTGTTTGTGTGTTTGTTTTCCATTCGGAGCCACTTCATATGTTTACTTTGTGAATGCACTTTTTTTTCTTAGGCAAAAATATGAGTGTCAGTTCCCATTCCTAACTTAAAAATCAAAATAGAGTTTTAGCAAGGGCACCCAGAGAGACAGCTCCAAGCAAGCATGAAACTGACATTGATTTCTTTGCCTGGAAATAAAAAAATAAGTGTCTGTGAGTCATCTTTGGATTTGCATTACAAACAAGAATGCAAATGCTGCCTTGTTTGCATAACCTACAGATTTCAAAAACATGTTTTGATCTGATATATTTTAAGAAAAATATGCAGTTTACCAAGATCCTAAAATTTTCTAGTTAAATAATCAGAGTTTGAGTTTTTGCTTGTGTTGATGACTCATTTTCTCTTTTGTTTTCTGTTTTTGTTCTTGATTTTCCTTAACCTACCTGCTGACTCACGCCATCCAACCAACATACAATGCGAAAACCCATGTCTCCGTCTGTATGTTGCGCACCTGCTGCTCAAACCTCCCCAATTTGTAAATAATATGCAAATATCCATCCATGAAAACATCACATGTAGGAAACGGTTGGTTTCACGACTCTGAATGGTTCTTGAAGGTCCTTGCTTTGCTTGCTCTGCTCCTCTCCTGCCCTCTGGTTTCTGGGATTCCAGCCCACTGCCCTCTGGGCGTGTGGTTGGATGTGGCTGCAGCCACTCACCTCTGGCCTCCTGGACTGGCTCCCTCGGCTCTGGGTGTCCAGCAGGACTTCTGAGGGCCCTCCGGGGAATGCTTTGATTCTGGGAACTGGCCTTGGGTGGGGCTTCCCTAAGACCTGGCCAAGGAGAGGGAGGTGGGGTTTCTGGAGTGGGTAAGTGTCTAGGGCAATTTTTCCTTTGGGACTGGCTCAAATTTGGGGATGCTTTGCAGGACATGAGTTCCTGGTCCCTGCAAGTACATGGTTTCTGTTGCACAGCCGTCTCCTACCTGCTGTGTCCCCATCATGCCAATCAGGAGGGCTCGGCTTTCCCCAGCTGGCCTCTGCAGTGTCCCCTGTAGCATCCACGCATCCTTGACGGACCTTGGCTTGGGGTGGGTGGGTCAGGCCTGGGGTTCAGGGCTCAGGGGCAGGGCTTAGAGATTTGTCTTCGTGATTGAGAAGGGTTCAGAGCGGAGGCTCCTCATTCGCATGTCACTGAATTGTGTGTGTGCCTCGGTCAGCAAGCTCATGTGGAGTGCTGGCCCAGCCAGAGCTTCCTGCTAGGTCTTCAGGAATTTTAGAGCAAAGTTATTTGGTAGCCAACCCAACTTTAGCTGTGACTGTGGAAATTTTTGTAAGGTAGAAGATATTTGAGGGTCATATAAAAGTGAATGCTTGTGATACAGCAGTTCACAGTTGGAGCTTGAGTTTTGAGAAAATGCCATTTGATGATGCAGAAACAGATGATGTCGTCTGCACACGTCTAACTCATGCCAGTTAGGCCCCTGTTCAGCATTACCTCCTCGGAGAGCCCTTCCCCACACTGTCCCCGTCCTCTCTCCATGACACACGCACACCTGACACGTTACGCATGTGCACATGCACTCCTCTTCATTCATGGTCCTCATCAGAATGAAAGGGAGCCACAGAGTAGTTTTCTACACCTGCTGGGCCTTGTCCCCTGGCATGGTGCGTGGCCCACAGATCTGGGTGGTGTGCCCAGCTGACACTCGGGACAAGTCCTCACCTATGACTCTGACCAGAGGCTGTGGTGGTCTTGGATACAGGGGATGCTAGTCTTGGTCTAGGGTCAGTGGGTCAGTGTCCTGACAGGGTGTCCTGCAGTGCTAAGTGCAATTTTAAATTCCTTTTCTCATGTACTCCTCACCTGCCGGACTGGGTGTCCCCATGTTTCTGCTTTGCGGATGAGACAGCTGAGGATTGAAGGGTTAGGGAACATTGTCCCTTCAAGGTGAGTCAGCCACCACATTGAGGGCACTTTGGGGTGCTGCAGACCTTTTTCCACTCAGGTGGAAGCAAGGAAGGGCCTGGCCTTGAAGCAGGTGTGGCTGTGAGCTTGTGCAACAGAAGCCATGGACTCTGAGGATGGGGCAGGCTGTGTCTGCCTCCGAGGGGCCAGCTGAGGCCAGAGGTGACGGTGCAGGTACACGGCGTGGTGCTGCATGTGCTTCTGTCCCTTGCTCTCCTGCGTGCAGCTGGCATGGTGCCTGGCCTGCCACGCTGTGCTGTTGTCACCGTCTGTCTTCACAGCTCTCCAGGGCACCCGTCTCCTGCCTCCGGCTCCTGAGTACCCACAGAAGCCCCGAGAGAAGCCAGGGTTTGGAGGGAATGCGGGTCTCCACAAAGACAGAATGATGGTGGCTGAGTTTGGCATTCATGGATTATGTGATGTGGACAAACTATTACTCTCTACGCACGTGTCACCTGCCCTGTTGTCTTCCAGTGCTTCCTTCTTACCTGGCAGCCTTTATTTTCCCCCGTCTTCAGGAAATCTTGTCCATGCCGCTGCCTGACTGTGCACTGCTTTGAGCCAATGGGTGCTATGTTGCCCCAGTCTCTGCCCCTCCAGATCTCCTGAGCACTTGGTTTCAGAGTGGGGGCCTCCAGCCCCTGGCTCTGCTTCATCATTTTAAATACGGGTCTCCTGACACTGGAGACTGCGGTCCTCCCACCTTGTACCCACGTTCCTAAGATGGCCAGCTTGTCTGTAGGTAGAGGTAGCTCTTGGCCACCTTGTCTACCATGGAGATTTTCTTTCCCTGGCACAAGCAGGTTAGGGAGCTATAGGTACACTTGTGTGCACTCTGGCATCACACCCTGAAGTCTACTGCTGTCTTCTTGCTGATATGGATCATAGTCAGCCTGTCCTTGTGCCTAATGGCCATGGATATCGTTTAAAACCAGCCCTCCCACAGTTCCAGCATCCTGCCTGAGAGCCATTCCCCAACTTGAGTACTCAGCCATCATGCCCCTGTGGTGGAAGTGGCAGACCGAGGTGGAGATGTCCTCTGAGTATGGGTTAGGCCACTGTCCCTGGAAGTAAGAACGAGACCCACCTTTCCACTGATGCCTCATTCCCACCTGACATAGCCCTGGAGAGTCGGGACGCCCTGCCAGGCTCTCACTGCCTCTGCGCCTGCACGTGCTCCCGCTACTGCTGTCTAATTCGACATCTGTGTTTTCTTTATTTGATGACTGAATCTGACAACACAAACGTGTCTCTGAGCCTGAGCTGCTTGCGTATTTTAAAATGTTGCAGTGGCAGGAAGCTGCTCTCAGGCTGTGTGTGAGAACCTGACCTCTAGGTAGACAGAGGGCAGAAAGCCTCCTGGGTCCACAAGCACCCCCATCTCTGCACGGGCACCTCCCCAGAGCCTGCTCCCCTGAAAGAGATGTACCAATACAGTAATTCAAGCGCCCTGGGGCCACGTGGAGGTTTTACTCCCAGGTAATCTGTGGAGTCCCAGGTTTATCTGTTTGTCCTTGTGCTGCATTTTGAGCCCCTTGGATGAGGGAGCTATGCTGGACAGCCTGGGTTCTCTAAAGCAGAGGCCTGTTTGTGGATTGCAGAGGTGGCTTCCGTGGTGTGAGCAGCAGAATAGCTGTACCTTCCATAACTTAACTGCACACACCTGGAGCAGCCTCAGAGGAAGTGTTTGCCCCTCTACCGGGTCCCAGTGGGGGTCCCAGACAAGCAAGGGCTTCGCTGACTGAGCCAGGAAGGGAAGGGCATGGCTGTGAAGCCTGGGCGGGGGTCCCTTCAGGGGTGCTCAGTGGAGAAGCAGTCATGCCCCGCACGTGGTCAGCTTGGCCGTGTCCTGTGAGAGGTGGTCACTGTTGGAGGCCCAGCCACAGGTGATCTCACAGCTCACCTGGCATCAGGTAGATGGCTGGGAGAACTTTTCTCTCTGTTGCTCATGGTTGGAAGTGGGGAGGGGCCTTAGAGCCGAGGAGGTTTTCTCTGATTTGCTGCATGAGAAGTGATTTGCAAGGACAAGCTTTACTTCTGGAAGATTTTCTGGTGGCCGATTGCTGCTTAGACTGTGAAGCAGAGGTTTTTTATTTTAATCTTTTTAACCACTTTTCTTTGGGGCCCCAGGGGTGTGGGAAGAGGTTGCAGGGTGGCAGCAGCTTGCCTGCGCTTCCGGGGCTTCTGAAGGTCAGAGAACAATTCCTCTTCTCTGCAGAACAATTTCATCAACCTCAGCTTCCTCCGCCTCTTCCGAGCTGCGCGGCTGATCAAGCTGCTCCGCCAGGGTTACACCATCCGCATCCTGCTGTGGACCTTCGTGCAGTCCTTCAAGGTGGGCCGGGCAGGGGCCCCGTGCTTTCTGCCCTCTTCCTCCGCCTTGCTTCCTCCACCCTCACCCACAGGGGCCCCTCCTTTGGGAGGCTGGAAGAGGGTGTGGTGTCCAGGTCTGGTGGTTGTACCCATTGTCCTGTTGTCATTTATAAAGACATTGTAAGTTGTCCATAGGTTTTCTTGGTCATGCTCGCAAAGAACTGTGAGGTGGGTTTGATGACTCCAAGTTAAAGAAATTGGGGCATTACTTGGTGAAGGGGCTTGGTGGCCAGGGGGATGGAGCTGGCGTAGGCTGAGGTCTGTGTGGCCTCAAAGGCCCAGCCACCATAGCGCGAGGCCTGGACGTGGGGGCCGGGAGGCGCCTGTAGCCGACCTGCCCCTGTCTCTGCAGGCCCTGCCCTACGTGTGTCTGCTCATCGCCATGCTGTTCTTCATCTACGCCATCATTGGCATGCAGGTGGGTGCTCCCCTTTGGGGCAGAGTGTGGCCCTGGCCTCCCATCCCCCGGAGCAGAGGGGCACTGATCATGATTGTTAAATCATAGTCATAATCACCTGGCCCTTAGTGAACTTTCTCTATGAGCCAGACCCTGCTTTGAGCACTTCATGAACTTACATATTTCTCAGAAAGACGGTTTTACGGAGGAGGTCACGGAGGTGCCATAAGATTGGGCTGCTTGCCCAGGGCCACCCTTTTGTGGGGCAGCTCTGGCCCTCAGCCCATTGCCGCCTCGCCAGGTGGATGGACCACTGTGTTCTTGAGGGCTGCATGGGCTTCTGGCCGGTGATGGTAGGGTGTTGGAGCACAGGTCAGAATGGGTGCTGGCCATGCGGTGGCAGTGCATTTGAGCACAGCCGTTGTGCCGAGCGGCCTGCACAGCAGCATTCGGTCACCCTGTGAGTCTGGCAGCTGTGCTGAGGGACAGACCTGACCCGCAGCCTGGGTGGCATGCTGCTGAGGAAAACCGCCTGAGAATGTGAGCAGGAGCATATCAGATCCTTGCACTGGGCAAACTTGGCTTGCATAATTTAGATTTTCTTTATTTTGCCAAAGAACATTTTGTCAGCTATTTGGGAAAAAGCATTTGAAAAACATAAAGCAATGTCCCAGTTATAAATCTTTGGCCTCTGACCACTTTCCAACAGTAGAGATGGAAGAAGAATCCAAATGTTAATTTTTGATGGAAGGTGCCATTTTTTCAAAGGTTCACTGAAAACTGTATTTCAGGGATTGAAGAATTCTCTTGCTTTAAAATTTGCAGAGATCTGATGCTATTTAAAATAAATATATCTTTTTTTCCTGCTTTGGTCTGGTGATATACAAGAGCACGTACATTACTGATCTTTGTGGACTTGTGATAGTCCGTAAATTTGCAGCCAGATTCCAGATTTTAGGCTAAGTACAATTACTGACCCATTTGCATTTCTTACTGTGGAAATATCGATTAAAATGGATAAAAAGCCCGTTGTGCTGTGCATATGTTTTAAAAGTCATTTTCCTATGATCTTTCAGACCTGTTACCAACATAATATCTGCTTTGGAGTGGATGATGATCCCACTTGAAAACACTTGCTGTGTTACGTGTAGCAGAGGCCTCACAAGCCTAGCTCTGGGCCGTTCTTATGAGTGTTTTGGACTTGCATCCGTGAACAGGGTCAGAGCTAGAGCCAGCACGTGTTTAGCCACGGAGAGGGTGTCTATACTGGGTACACACCCTAGCCTCTCCTGGATGGGAGTTCTCTGGTGGAGGGCAGCTGCTCATCCCATGTGGGGTCCCTGTGTGGCTTGCACACCTTCTCAGGCAGGAAGACACATTCACCCACTTCCCCTGTGCTCCCAGGTTCACTCTCAAACCACAATGGCCCACAGCTCCTGTTCCACGCCAAGGAACAGCAGCTGGTGCTGAGCCCTCTCCTGGGCGCAGCTCGGCCAAAGGGCCTCCGAAGACCCCGAAGCTTGTGCAATGGCCTCTTGGCTCTCCTGCGGCAGCTCCTGCAGACCCAGCAGTGCCATGCCATTGCTCTTCCCCATTGCAGGTGTTTGGGAATATCGCCCTGGATGATGACACCAGCATCAACCGGCACAACAACTTCCGGACGTTTCTGCAAGCCCTGATGCTGCTGTTCAGGTGTGTTGTTTGGTCAGCCCAGGCAGACGTCTGCTCTTCCATCAGGGGCTGCTTTACTCAGGATGAAGAAGGGTGGGGGCCAACCATGGAGACCACCTCCTTTGAATTCCCTGACCCCACTGGCTTCCCCTCAGCACCTCAGCAGGCCTTCCTGGTTCTTCCCCTCTCTCTGCTCATCTTTTCCAACGGCTCTTGATGTCTGCCCCAATCTCAGAACAAGCTGAAGGGAAGCCCTTAGGGAGGTCATCCTGGGAGCCCTAGGCCAGGCCAGCTACTGCCGCCTCGTCTGTGCTCCCTGGCGGCAGCTCAGGGGCCAGCGGTGAGGCTGCAGTCAGAGGTCTGGGAGGACAGAGATGCCTACTGGGGCTCTCTTGATGTGCGGGCTCCAGGTTTCCACCTGCACCCTTGTTGGTTCCAGGCAGTGGTGGGCTCTCGGGATGCAGGGCCGCAGAGGGAACTGCTGCCAGCAGAGTCTCCAGCCACTTAGTGGCCCAAGGAGCCCAGCTGGCCAGAATGCTGGTGTGAACATACCTTTATTTTCCATCATCTCTCATGGGAGCTGCCATGCCTTGGGCTCCTGGATGCAGCCAAGCCAAGTAACAGGCAGAATTTGGAGGGGCCAAGAGCCCATGGCACAAGCTTCGGGGCCTTCAGAGGCCTCCTGGCCGAGCTGTGCCCAGGAGAGGGCTCGGCACCAGCTGCTGTTCCTGGGCATGGAACAGGAGCTATGGGCCATCCTGGTTTGAGAGTGAACTTGGGAGCAGAGGGGAGGTGGGTGAACGTGTTTTCCTGCCGCCCGAGTCTGCCTCAGTTTATCACTGATGAACCTAGGACAGAAGGAAGGAACTCTTTTAGGGATTTACTGTTTCAGTTCATGTATGCAAATGCACTGGGCTGCTGCACAGCCAGCCCTGGGGAATGCTGGACACAGCCCACCCTGCTTGCAGACCCCTGCTGGCGTGAGCTCAGCCCCAGACCTGCTTTGCTGAGCTGCCTGGAGAGACCTCTTAGACTTATTTCTTTGCATAAGATAAGCAGGGGCCCTCAGGCTGACACTGCCCCAGATGGTGCTGTCTGTGCTTTAGTGGCTGCGTTGATTTTATTTTCTTATTAATAGTCTGCCTCACGCTGCAGAGGAGTTAAGGCAAACCTATAAAGTCAGCCTTAGTTTTGACACCTTGGGTCTCCCGGCTTTCTGTTTTTCTCTGAACTTTGTGTTCCATGGGAACTACTTCATCTTCTTAGCCTTACCAGTCAGGCCCGGCGTAGGCGGAAGCAGCAGCCCTGCAGGAGTCCCCTGCCCCTGGCTGTTGTCGGTAAGGAGTGGGCCTAGCCTCTGCCCAGGGCTGGCCACACACACAGACATGGAGGTGAGGGTCCAGGCCTCTAACCCACTTGTACCCTGCAAGCGCCTGGTGCTGGCTGCATCCAGAAACAGACTCTGTGCAGGAGCATCCAGGGGTAGCTGGGCACTCTTCAGGTGTTCAAGGACCAGTAGAGGCCGGGATGCTTGGAGTGGCCTGAGCTAGAACCAAGATGGGGGTGAAGTCAGGGAAAGAATGGGCAGCAGGTCCCACGGTGCCTTGGGCAGTCATGTAGATTTTAGCATTTCTGGTGAGCATGGGAAGTTGTTGGAGGGTTTTGAGAGGAGAAGAAATGTGATCTAACCTGTGTTCAGTGGACCTGCTTCCTGCTGTGTAGGGCAGAGTGCAAAGATCAGCTTGGAAGCCTCCATGGCACAGGGCAGGTCACGTGTGCATGGCCTAGGACAGTGAGGGTGGTGACAGCCTGGCTATGTTTTGAAGGCAGGTGAGCTGATGAGAACAGGGTTTGGAGAGAGAGAGGGGAGGCAAAGGTGACGTCCACGTTTTTGGTGCAGAGCAGCTGGAAGGAGTCACCATTTCTCGAAATACATGTGTCTGGGAGGAAGGCAGGAGCACAACTGGGGCCTGTGGTATACACAAAGAGGTGCTCACCTTGGCGCTGGCCTCTGGTACAGTAGATACTTTTTAGTAAGCATTGCTTTCCCAATTAATGATTAGTTTGGAAATCGAATGCCAGAAAGTTCTTTTGAAGAAACAGCACCAGTGACTCAGGCCTTGCACACGTGTGAGCTCTCTGTGGGAAGGAGCTCAAAGGAGTGGGCACGCTTGGAAGCCCCATAGGGCTCAGGCTCCCATGGCTCCTGGCCGGCTGGGGCTTCCTCGAGTGCCTCTGTGGGCCTCACGGCTCTGCCCTTCTTCTCAGGAGCGCCACGGGGGAGGCCTGGCATGAAATCATGCTGTCCTGCCTGAGCAACCAGGCCTGTGATGAGCAGGCCAACGCCACCGAGTGTGGGAGTGACTTTGCCTACTTCTACTTCGTCTCCTTCATCTTCCTGTGCTCCTTTCTGGTGAGTCCTGGTCACTGTGCCCCTCCCAGGGCCACGTCTTGTCTCAGTGCAGCTGAGGCGCCCCCCACATCTCCTGCTGATCCATGACTCTGATCCAGGCCATGTCACAAGCTGAGTCCATGCTGATGGCGCTTGTTTCCCCAGAGATATCCGTGGAAAAGGCCCTTCCTCGATGTCTGTGGAAAAGGGTTACATTTCCAGGGGCAACTGTCCCGTAACTTCCAGCTTCTGGAAGTCATCCACTGCGGCCTGGGTGGGGAGGTTGGCAGGCCAGGCCCCAGAGGTGTGGATTTTATTCCACGTGCACGGAAGCCTCTGGGGGCCTCACAGGATCTGCCTGATGTTTTACAGCTTTGCTCTGGCTTCGGTGTGAGTGGGGAGGACGTGGCTGCAGAGTGAGCGGTGAGATGATTGGGGGCAGCAGTGGCCTGGAGAAAGGAGAGGCAAGGGCGTGAGGTGGGATTGGGCTGCATTTTAAAAGTAGAGCTGGCATGATTGATGATGAGAGTTGGGCATGGGAGAAGAGAGAAAAGCAGGCTACATCCTGGGGTTTTCTGGGGTCACAGGGTGAGCAGTTCTTCTGAGATGGGAGTGCCGATGAGCTGAGATTAGGTTAGGGATGAGGCAACAGAGACGCCCAGTCAGCCTCTGGGCTGGAGATGTAAACGAGTTGTCGTTAGTGTTTGTGGGGCTGCATGATATTCGCTGGATCTCTGCTAATTGCGAAGCTTAGTGCAGTGACCTGCATCCAAAGCAGCGCCTGAGTGCCTGTTAGACATACAGATTTCCGGGCCCCTCCCCAGACTACATCAGGATCTCTTGGAGATGGATCCAGGAATCTGAGTTTTAACAAACGCTGAAGGTGACTCTGTGTGCTGAACTTTGATGAGCATTGACATAGAGGAAGAACAATGTTCAGAAGAAGGCTGAAGACTCTGCCCTGAGGTCTTTGAGGAGGCAGAAAGGAGCACTGGATCCTGAAACTGAGGAGGAGCAGTCAGGGAGACAGTTGGAGAGCCAGGAGAGGGCAGAGGGTGGAAGTAACCAGCCATGCACCATATTGACAGAAGGTGATGCAAGATGATGACCAAGAATTGTCCATTGGGCCGGGCACGGTGGCTCATACCTGTAATCTCAGCACTTTGGGAAGCCCAGGCGGGCAGATCTCCTGAGGCCAGGGGTTCGAGACCAGCCTGGCCAACATAGTGAAACTCCATCTCTACTAAAAATACAAAAATTAGCCAGGCATGGTGATGGCACCTGTAATCCCAGCTACTTAGGGGGCTGAGGCAGGAGAATCATTTGAACCTGGGAGGTGGAGGCTGCAGTGAGTTGAGATTGTGCCATTGTACTCCAGCCTGGGCAACAGAACCAGACCCATCTCAAAAAAAAAAAAAAAAAAAAAAAAAGCTGAGGCAAGAGAATCACTGAAACCCAGGAGGCAGAAGTTGTAGTGAGCCAAAATAGCATCACTGCACTTCGTCCTGGGCAACAGAGCAAGACTCCATCTAAAAACAAAATTGTTTATTGGATGTGTAAAGGCAGAGGCCATCGGCGCCCTTAGTACGGTGTTGTCTCCATTAGCATAGTGGGAGTGAAGGCCTTGTTGCTGCGAGTTTGAGAGCCAGTAAGAGGAGAGGAGCACAGCTGGGACAGAACCGCTCTTGACAGTGAGCAGCACTGAGGAAACACCTCGAGCCTGTGGCCCTAATTCCAAGGAGGAACAGCTGGCATGGGCTATGCTTTTCTTTAGTCACATTCACTCCTCAGTACGTCGGTAGAAAGGTGCATTATCCAAATTCGGGATTTTCCAGACAAGTGCAAGGAGGGAGAGAAGGGTGTGTGTAGGAGTGTGATTATTGTGTTAGATGTGGGATCAAAGCTGGGGACAGAGGAGGGTGAGGGGCAAGGCCACTGGATTGGAGGTTCTCATGAGGACACGTTTTGGGATGCAGTTATTTGAAAATGTGAACTGGGAGGGTAGGTGGTGAGAGCAAGAGTGGGACGTGTGAGGTGGAGACTTGAGAGGCAGTGATGATGAAGCCACTGGTAAACATTGTCGTGGTCATTACGTTATCACTGCAAGATCACTGCACTAACATTAGCACGATCACTGGTGATAAGCATGTTTAGCCTGAGTTGTGGGACCAAGGAGCTGAGCTGATGGGTGAGAAGGTTCAGGAATGGAGAGAGTAGGCAGTGGTCATTCCATCTGTGTGGATTTTAAAAGCAACAAGAATGATAACAAGAATAGAAGTGGAGACACAAACAGCAAGCCAGGTCCTAACTTTTTTGTGAAGGAAGGAAACTTAGTAGATGATATGAGCCCCAGACAACAGGTTTTTAAAGAAGAGACCAGAGGGGACATTCATCCTCTTAGCTGTTTGAGCCAGAGCTAGAAGAAGTGGAGAGTGCTCAGAGAAGATGGAGATGTAAGGACTTCTGCTGATGGCGGACGTGTGGGCTTTGTGGGTACAGTAGGAGGTTGGGAATGGTGTGCACTTGAGGTAGGTAAATTTATGCTTTGATAGAGAAATACGAAAGAATCTACAAAACCGTGTGTTACTACTTGCCAGATACCAAGGGAAGGATTTCCATGTTTGAGTTATCTCCTGATCCCTCAGAAGACCCCTTGTGGGCAGCAGGGAGAGTGGGCTTTTTGGAGAATCACTTTCCTGAGGCATTGGTCTCTTTACTGTTCAAAGACATCTGGTGCTATAAGAACCACTAAACCTAAGGACACAAAGCCAAACCTACTAGCCTGACCTCACCATGTACCTGGATGCAGAGATGGGGTTCCCCAGAAAGCCACATTTATGATACCACACCATGCACAGGGCCAGCACTTACTAGACACG
Organism: Sapajus apella; assembly: GCF_009761245.1. NCBI lineage: Eukaryota > Metazoa > Chordata > Mammalia > Primates > Cebidae > Sapajus > Sapajus apella. The sequence goes on along the minus strand of NW_022437066.1, from coordinate 129,437 downwards.
TCCAGGATGAGCGGCACTGGATGAGGATTCCCTGGGTTTAGTTGTCACTCCTTTGCAGAGAAGTGGGTGTTTTGTGGTCTCTGTCCTTTGTTCTTGTCCCCGTGGACCTCTGTCATGGTTCTTGGCTAACACTGGTGTCTCTTTACTGAAACTGTAATCCTAATCCTCCTGGTACTTCCCTCACAGATTGGACATGCTGGGAAACTCATGCTTTGAAACACTTGGATATGGTTTGGTCTGATAGAGAAATGACTTGGAAAAAATGGAACTGTGAATTTGGGATGGGTGGCGGGACTTGATTAGGTTGGGATTTGGTTACCTTGATCAGAATAGATGGAAGAATAGGGAATGAGGTTGGTCATGACAGCCTGCTGATTGAGTCAGGCACTATGTAGAGTCTTAGGAATACATTATTTTAGTCCCTGTGACAGTCCTGGGATTGGTGTTGTTATTATTAAATGAAGAAATGGAGTTTTAGAGATGTTAAATATCTTAGCCTGTGTTTAGAACCTAAGCTTTTGAAATGGATAAATTCCTAGAAAGACACAAATTACCATAACTGACTGAATTAAGTGAAGAATCTGAACAGACCTATAACAAGTAAGGAGACTGACTCAGTAACCAAAAACTTCCCAATAAAGAGAAGCCCAAGACCATATAATGGCAAAGGGACACTCTTTGCTGGAAAAACAGGACATTCACATACAAAAGAATGGAGTTGGACCCCTACCTTGTACCATATACAAAAATTAACATAAAATTAAAGAACTAGATGTAAGTGCTATAACTATAAAGCTCTTAGAAGAAAACAGTGGATAAATCTTTATGACCTTTTACTTAGTAACAGAGTCTTAGATTTGACACCAGAATCACAATAAAAGAAAAAACAAATTGGTCTACTCAAAATTAAACACTGTTGTGCATCAAAGGACACTATCAACAGAATGAAAAGGCAACCCAAGGAATTGGAGAAAATATTTGCAAATTACCTTTTTGATAAGGGGTTAATATCAGGATTTTAATAGAAAATCTTGAGCCAAATTAAAATTAACAGAGTTTAATTGAGCAAAGGAAGATTCACAAATTGTGCAGCCTCCTGAGTCGGAGTAGGCTCAGAAACTCCAGCACAGCCATGTGGCAGAAAAAGATTTATGGACGGAAAAAGGAATATGATGTACAGAAAATGGAAGTGAGGTACAGAAGCAGCCAGATTAGTTACAGCTTAATGTTTGCCTTATTTGAACACAGTGTGGACGGTTGGCCCCTCTGATTGGCCAAACCTTGATGATTGGCATAATAATAGGTTACAAAGTCTATTTACACTTCCATTTAGGTTATAGTTCACTAGGTACAGAGAAATCTTTAGGCTGAACTTAAAGTATATAAGGAGACAGCGTTAGGCTAAACTTGATTTAACAAAATATATAAAGAACTTCTACAACTCAACAACAACAACAAAACAACCCAATTAAGAAACAAGAAGTGACATCAGCAAGGTGGTGGACTAGAAACCCCTAGTGCTTGTCCTTCTTAAAAAGATAGAACAGTAAACAAAAAACTACATTTTAATGAAAATAACTGAGGGAGAGTGCTGGAGTACATCAGAGGAGTAACAGAGACATTGGTGAGCATAGAAACTTGGGATGGCCACCGAGAATGGAAGGAAACACTGAGCAAATGCCACCACCCCATCCCACAACTGGGGTCAGCTGGGACCCAAGGGAAACTTTTCCTTTTGGTAAGGAGGTAAGCGAGAGGATCCTAGCAGCCCCCATCACCTCGGACACCTACAGACACCACCAGTCAGGTCCTCTGCAGGCCTCAGGGCACTAACCCCAGCCGAGGCAGCTGCCTGGAGTCCACACAGCTATGCTCCCCACAGAGACAAAGTCAACACTGCCCAGCCCTTGTGGCCCCTGTGGTTGCTGCAGTCTACTACCTAGGGACTGGAACAACAGTAGGAGTGTGTCTTGCTCTTGGAGTGGCCACAGCTTCCCTTTATCCCTGAGGCAAACTACCATCAAAGTAATCGAGACTGGTGGCCGACATCACCAAGCTGAGCTGCCAACAGCTGTTACACCCTTCCCCGAGGGGCCAAGTGGAGGTGGAGCTGCTTCACCTACCTTTCCCTTCCATGCCCTCAAGCCAGAGCTGAAGTGGTACCCTGCCTCCTGGGAAAACAGTACCTTGGCCACTCAGAGCAGTCACACCTCCCCAGTGCCTAAGTTGAAGCAGTTCCCTGCATCCCAGGAAACAGTGCATTGGCCACCCAGAGCAGTCACATCCCCCAAGCCTGAGATGAAGCAGCACATTGCCCTTGCCCACCTCCCCCGCCCCGGGAATCAGTGCCCTGGCTCAAGTGAGGGCTGTGCATCCCATGGCTGAACTGACACAGTACCCTGCAATCCCAGATAAATAGAGCCTTGGTTCAGCTCAGACACCCAGCTCCATATGCCAAACAGCTTTAGTGCCCTGCTTCCCTGGAGCTAGACTTGCCCCCCAGGGTCTGAGCTGCTGAGACAGCCCTGAGGACTGGAGTTCCCTGCCTCTGCAGGGCTCAAATTACAGCTATGCTCTGCCATTCTGGGGTACATGCTGCCGCTACACCTGGTCTTACAGAACCTGGGATACTGCCAAGCCCCACCATCCCAGGGTCTAGAGTAGCTACTACATGGTGCCTTTTCCCCTGGGACCCAAGATGTCACTAAGCCCTATAGGTTCAGGTTCCTCAACTGCAACTGTACCCAACTTCTCAGGCCCAAAACCTCAGGGCACCCCTTCTTCCTGAATTGGACCAGTGCTATGCCCTGTCTCCACCCCACCCAGGAGTCAAATCACAGCTATAATCTCACCCCCAGGTCTGAGCTGCTAGGGGATTGCTTGGAGTCAGATCCTGGCACTGGGGGCAACCTACACCTAACCCTGCCACAGAGGGCAACCTGTACTCCAAGACTCAGGTGCCACATTAAGGTCATGAGATTCTAAGGATAGGACCCCAGCTCCACAGCCACTCTGAGCACCTGGACCTGGAACCCAGTGGTGCTGTAGCTGATTGCAGGCCATCAGACCTGATACCAAGAGGCATCCCCTTAGCTAAGTCTTCCCATTGTGGGGAAAACAAAGATAGCAGGACCCCAAAAGCCCTTGACACTGAGGACATTTACAACCTACACTGCCGCCGCTGCTGCTGCTGCTGCTGCAGCTGCAAACTTCTATACTCTAGGCAATTGAAGTGCCCACCATAACTGCTGATTTTAAATGCAGCTAAAGAAGTTGTAGAGAGACTATACCACTGCACTTGGAAACAGTAACTACACCCTTTCCAGCTGGCACACTAAAACCCAACCGTACTGTAAAAAGTTTGGAAGGGGTGATTTCTTCTACCAGATGTACAGACATCAGGGGACACAAGACACATGATATCACCCAAGGAACATAACTCTTTGGTAGTCGACCCCATTGAAAAAGAAATTTTTTAAATGCCAGAAAAGGGATTCAAAATAATGTTCTTAAAAAAGTACAAGATACAAGAAAATACAGATAGACAATGTAATGAAATCAGAAACACAGTTCACAGTATGAATGAAAAATTCAACAAAGAGATAGGAATCATAAAAAAGGACCAGGCAGAAATCCTGCAGCTGACAAGTTCAATGAATGAAATTAAAAATAAAAGAACTAGCAACAGAGAACTTCAACAGTGAACCTGATCAAGCAGAAGAAAAAATAAATCTCTGAACTTGAAGATAGGTCATTTGAAACTAGTCAGAGGGGAAAAAAAGAAATAATGAAAAAGAATGAAGAAAAGCCTTCAAGAATTATAGAGCACCATTAAGCAAAAAAATATTTATTTTGTGGGTGTTTACAAGGAAAAGATAAGCAAAAAGGTATAGAAAACCTTTTAGTGAGGCTGGGCATGGTGGCTCACGCCTGTAATCCCAGCACTTTGGGAGACCAAGGTGGGTGGATCACGAGGTCAGGAGATCGAGACCATCCTGGCCAACATGGTGGAACCCCTTCTCTACTAAAAATACAAAGTAATTAGCTGGGCATGGTGGCACACACCTGTAGTCCCAGCTACTCAGAAGGCTGAAGCAGGAGAATTGCTTGAACCCAGAAGGCAGAGATTGCAGTGAGCTGAGATTGCGCCACTGCACTAGAGCCTGGGCAACAGTGTGAGGCTCTGTCTCAAAAAAAAAAAATAAAATAAAATAAAGAAAGCCTTTCAGTGAAATAATAGTTGAAAAATTCCAGTCTAGGGAGAGAAAAATTCCAGTCTGGGGAGAGGGAGAGTCTGGACATTCAAATCTAAGAAGCTCAAAAGTCCTCAAATAGATTCAACCAAAAGGGTTTTCCCCAAAATGTGTTGTGGTCAAATTCTCAAAATTCAAAGAGAATAGAAAATTCTAAAAACAGTATGAGAAAAGCATCAAGTGACATATAACAGAACCCCCCATTAAACTGACAGCAGATTTGTCTGCAGAAACTTTACAGACCAGGAGAGAATGGGATGATATATTCAAAGTGGTAAAAGGCGGGGGGGTGAAATAACTGTTAGTCAAGAATACTATACCCAGCAAAGCTGTCCTTCAGAAATGAGGGAGGAATAGTCTTTCCCAGACAAGCAAGAAGTGAGGGAATTCATCACCACTAGACCAGTCTTATGAGAAATACACAAGGGAGTCCTACATCTGGAAGCAAAAACATGATAATTACTATCATGAAAACACACAAAAATAGAAAACTCACTGCTAGAGTAACTTTCACAAAAGAGAAAGAGAAAATAAACATTATTATTACAGAAAACCACTAAACTATAATGACAAATAATGAGAGGAAGAAAGGAACAAAGGATAACAAAACAGAAAACAATTAACAAAATGACAGGAGTAAGTCCTACCTATAAATGATGACCTTACATATAAATGGATTAAATTCTCCCACTTAAAAGATATAAACTGGCCGGGCGCGGTGGCTCACGCCTGTAATCCCAGCACTTTGGGAGGCCGAGGCGGGTGGATCACGAGGTCAAGAGATCGAGACCATCCTGGTCAACATGGTGAAACCCCGTCTCTACTAAACATACAAAAATTAGCTGGGCATGGTGG
>NW_022437066.1:91204-124229 GCF_009761245.1 Sapajus apella | reverse complement strand
AAAAAAAAAAAAAAAAAAAAAAAAAAAAAGATATAAACTGGCTGAATAGATTTTTTTAAATGACCCAACTATATGCTGCCTACAAGAAGCTCACATCACCTATAAAGCCACATATAGAGTGAAAGTAAAGAGATGAAAAACATATTCTACATTAACAGAAACCAAACTGAGCAGGAGTGCTATACTTATATCAGGCAAAGCAGACTTTAAGTTAAAAAAGTCTGAAAAGAAGCCCAGTGTGGTGGTGCATACTTGTAATCACAGCTACTTGGGAGGCTGAGGTGGAAAGATTACTTGAGTCCAAGAGTTCAAGACTGTAGTGTGCTGTGATTATACCTGTGACTAGCCACTTTACACTCCAGCCTGGCCAGCATACCAAGACCCCATCTCTTTAAGAAAAAAATTTTTAAGGCAAGGAATGTCATTATATAATGGTAAAGGAATCAATTGATCAAGAAAATACAACAATTGTCAATTTATATGCACCCAACAGTAGAGCACCCAGATATACAAAACAAATATTAGATCTAAAAAGAGAGAGATTCCAGTACGGTGTCATTTGGGGATTTCGGTACCCCATGCTCAGCATTGAACAGATCATCTAGACAAAAAATCAACAACAAAAAACCCACATGGGATTTAAACTGCCTTTTATTCCAAATTGACCTAACAGACATTTCCAGAACTTTTCATCCAGCCATTGCATGGTACACATTATCTTCATCATCACATGGAAAATTATCCAGGATAGATCACATGTTAGGCCACAAAACAAGTCTCTACAAATGTAAAAGAATTGAAATTATATCAAGTATTTTTTTCTAACAAAAATGGAATAAAACTAGAAATCAGTAACAAGAAGAACTTTTGAAATTGTACAAATCCATGAAAATTAACATTCTCCTGAATGACAAATGGGCCAATGAAGAAAGAAGGAAATTTTACAATTTGGCCTGGTGCAGTAGCTCATGCCTATAATCCCAGCACTTTGGGAGGCTGAGGCAAGTGTATCATTTGAAGTCAGGAGTTTGAGACCAGCCTGGCTAACATGGTGAAACCCCATCTCTACTTAAAACAGAAAAATTAGCCAGGCGTGGTGGCGGGTGCTGCGATCCCATCTACTCAGGTGGCTGAGGCAGGAGAATCACTTGAACCTGGGAGGCAGAGGTTGCAGTGAGCTGAGATTGCACCACTGCACTTCATTCTGGGCAACAGAGCGAAACTCTGTCAAGAAAGAAAGAAAGAAAGAAAGGGGGGGAAGAGAGAGAGAGAGAGAAAGGAAAGAAAGAAAAAGAAGGAAGGGAGGAAAAGAAAGGAGGGAGGGAGGAAGGAAGGAAAGAAAGAAGAAGGAAAGAAGGAAGGAAGTAAATAATAAAAATAAAAATAGAAGCAGATGTCATGATAACTCCATCCAGGGGAGTGGGGCAGGTGGGGAAGAAATACAACATGTCAAAACTTAGGTGATATGGCAAAAGCAGCATGAAACGGGAAATTTATAACAATGAAAGCCTACATGAAAAACACAAAAAGAGGCTGTGTGTGGTGGCTTACACCTGTAATTCCAGCACTTTGGGAGGCCAAGGCAGGCGAATCATGAGGTCAGGAGTTCAAGACCAGCCTGGCCAATATGGTGAAACCCGTCTCTATTAAAAAATCCAAAAATTAGCCGGGCATGGTGGCACATGCCTGTAGTCCCAGCTACTTTGGAGGCTGAGGCAGGAGAATTGGTGGAACCCAAGAATTGGAGGTTGCAGTGAGCCAAGATTGTGCCACTGCACTCTTCCAGACTGGGCCCCACAGAGTAAGACTCTGTCTCAAAAAAATAAAAAATAAAAAACCAGAAAGATTTCAAATGACTTAATACCATATCTCAAAGAACTATGAATAAAACCCAAACCAGGCCAAAAATTAGTAGAAGAACAGAAATAATAAAGATCAGAGCAAGAAAGAAACAAAATTGAGATGAAAACATTACAAAAGATCAGTAAAATAAAAATGCAGCCAGGCATAGTGGCTCACACCTGTAATCCTAGCACTTTGGGAGGCCGAGGTGAATCACTTGAGGTCAGGAGTTCAAGACCAGCTGGCCAACATGGTGAAACCTTGTCTCTACTAAAAGTACAAAAATTAGCCAGGCATAGTAGTAGGCACCTGTAATCCCACCTACTTAGGAGGCTGAGGCAGGAGAATTGCATGAACTCAGGAGGTGGAGGTTGCAGTGAGCCAAGATTATGCCACTGCACTCCAGCCGGGACAACAGAGGCAGACTCAGTTTAAAAAAAAAAAGGGGGGGGGGGGTGGGGGTTTGAAAAGGTAAATGAAAAATTGACAAACCATTAGCTAGACTAAGCAAGAAAAGACACAGATAATTCAGAAGTAAAAAAGGAGACATTACAACTAATACCATAGAAATGCAAAGGATCATTAGTGACTATTATGAATATCTATACACCAACACATTAGAAAACCTAACGGAAATGGATAAATTCCTGGACATATGGAACCTACCAAGATTGAACCAAGAAGAAAAGAAAACCTGAACAGACGACCAGTTACTGTAATGAGATTGAATCTGTGATTTAAAAATCTCCCATCAAAGAAAAGCCCAGGATGTTTCAACAGAGAATTCTGCCAAACATTTAAAGAAGAACTAATACCAGTTTTCTAAAACTCTTCCAGAAAATTGAAAAGGGGGAATTATTCTAAACTCATTCTACAAGACTAGCATTACCCTAATATAAAAACCAGACAAGGACACAGCAGAAACAGAAACAAAAATGAACAAAAAAACACGAGAAAGAAAAAGAAAACTATAGACCAATTTATTCCTGATGATCATAGATGCAAAAATTCTCAAGAAAATTAGTATTTTATAGTAATTAGTAGTAACTGAATCCAGCAGCACATTTTAATTCACTGTAACAAAATGGGATTTATTCCTGGGATGTAACGATGGTTCAATGATGATTGATTACTCATTAGTAAATGAGTAATCAACATAATACATCACATCTGCAGAGTGAAGGACACAAACAATGTCATAATCTCAATAGACACAGAAAAAACTTGATAAAATTCAGCATCTCTTTATACTGAAAACTCAACAAGCTAGGTTGGAAGATACCTCAACACAGTAAATGCTGTATATGACAGACCCACAGCCAACATCATACTGAATGGGGAAAAGATCTAGAACAATAAAGAGTACCCACTTTCACCACTTTTATTCAACATAGTCCTGGAAGTTCTAGGTGGAGCAGTTATGTAAGAGAAAAAAAGTAAAGGGCATCCAAATTGGAAAGAAAGAAATCAAGTTGTTCCTGTTTGCAGACAATATGGTCTTATATATAGAAAACCCTAAAAGCTCCACCAAAAAAACTCTTAGAACTTATAATTTAGTAAAATCAATATACAAAAATCAGTAGTGTGTCTGTGCACCAGCAACAAACTTGAAGAAAAAGAAATCAGTCTCATTTACAATAGCTACAAAAGAAATAACTAAGGAAGTGAACTCTACAAGGAAAACTATAAAACATTGATGAAAGTTACTGAAGAGGACACACAAAAAACAGAAAGACATCTGATGCTCATGGATTGGAAGAATTAATATTGTAAATAGACCATATAGATTTAATCCAATCCCTATTAAAATACAATGACATTCTTCACAGAAATATAAAAAACAATCCTAAAATTAATACATAACCACAAAAGGCCCTGGATAGCTTAAATAATCTTGAGCAACAAGAACAAAGGTGGAGGCATCACACTACCAAACTTCAAAACAGCATGGTACTGGCATAAAAACAGAAACATAGATCAATGGAACAGAACAGGGAACTCAGAAATAAGTCTTTGCATTTACAGCCAACTGATTTTCAACAAAAGCCCCAAGAACATTCATTGGAGCAGGACAGTCTCTTCAATAAATGAGGGTGGGGAAACCGGATATCCATATGCAGAAAAATGCAGCTCAACCCCTATCTCTCACCATATACAAAAGCCAACTCAAAATGGATCAAAGACTTAAAACCATGAAGCTACTAGAAGAAAATACAGGGAAAACACTTCAGGACATTGGTCTGGGCAAACATTGTATGGAAAAGACCTGAAGAGCACAGGCAACAAAAGTACAAATAAACAAATGGGATTTCATTTCAGTAAAAAGCATCAGCACAGCTGATGACATAATCAGCAGAATGACAAGACAACTTGCAGAATCAGAGAAAATATTTGCAAACTATTTATCTGACAGGTGATTAATAGCCAGAATATACAAGGAACTCAAACAACTCATTAGGAAAAAAAAATCAGATAAATAAATGGACAAATGAGCTGAATAGACATCTCTCAAAAGAAGACATACAAATGGTCAGCCAGTATATGAAAAAGTGCTCAACATCTCTAAGCATCAGGAAAATGCAAATCAAAACCACAGTGAGATATCTCATCCCAGTTAGAATGGCTGTTATCAAAAACACAAAAAAATACCAAACGCTTGTGAAGATGCAGAGGAAGGCTCCTCAGAAAACTAAAAATAGAACTACTGTATCATCTAGCAATTCCACTATTAGGTATATATCCAAACAGAAAGAAATCAATATGTCAAAGAGATGTCTGTGGTCTCATGTTTATTGCCATACTATTCAAGATATAGCCAAGATATGGAATCAAGTGTTCACACATGAGCAGATTTTTAAAGTATTTTATTTATACACAATGGAATACCATTTAGCCATAAAAAGAATGAAATGCTGCTATTTGTGGTAACATGGTGAGCTTGGAGGTCATGTTAAGGTAAATAAGTCAGGCACAGAAAGATAAATGTTGCATGTTCTCACTCATATGTAGAAGCTTAAAAAAATTGCTCTCATAGAAGTGGAGAGTGGAATAGCAGTTACTAGAGGCAGGGAAGGTTAGGAGGATGGGGGATAGCCAAAAGTTGGTGAACAGATATAAAAGTACAGCTAGACAGGTGAAATAAGTTTTAGTTTTCTATATCACTATAGGGTGACTATAATTAACAACAATTTGATGAATATTTTCAAATAGGAGAGCAAATTTTGAATGCCCCAGCACAGAAATGATAAGTGTTTGAGGTGATAGATATGCTAATTACTGTTATTTTATCATTACACATTTGTATACATGTATCAAAATATCACACTGTACCTCATAAATATTTATAATTAATTGCATGTCAATTAGAAAATAATAAAGCAAAAGAAAAAATTTTAAGAAAGAAATGGGCAAAGAAATTTGAATTTTTTAAAAAATAAATTGAATAAGTAAAAAGCTTCTGCACAGTCAATGAAATAACATAGTCATGAGACAACTTGCAGAATCAGAGAAAATATTTGCAAACTATTCATCCAATAAGTGATTAATATCCCTTTCTCCAAATAAGATGACCAATAAGAACATGAAAAGATATTCAACATCACTAATAATTAGGAAAATGAAAATGAAAACCACAGCTAAATACCATTTCACACCCAGTGGAATTGCTATTACTAAAGAAAAAAAAGATAGGAAAATGAGAAGAAAATAGGCCAGGCGCAGTGGCTCATGCCTGTAATCTGAACACTTTGGGAGACTGAGGTGGGTGGATCACTTAAGGTCAGGAGTTCAAGACCAGCCTGGCCAATAAGGCAAAACCTTATCTCTACCAGATGCAAAAATTAGCTTGGTGTGGTGCTGCATGCCTGTAATTCCAAGTACTCAGGAGGCTGAGGCGTGAGAATCACTTGATGCTGGGAGACGGAAGTTGCAGTGAGCGAAGATCATGCCTGGGCTGCAGACTGAGAATCTGTCTCAAATTAAAAAAAAAAAAAAAAAAATGGAGGGGTGAGGAGAAAAAGGAAGAAGAAGAGGAGGAGGAGGAAGAAGAAGAAGATAAAAGAAAATAGGCCCAGTACACTGGATCAGGCCTGTAATCCCAGCACTTTGGGAGCCTGAGGCAGGCAGATCACTTGAGGCCAGGAGTTTGAGACTAGCCTGGTCAACATGGTGAAACCCCATCTCTACTAAAAGTACAAAAATTAGCCAGGTGTGGTGGTGCACACCTTTAATCCCAGCTACTCAAGAGGCTGAGGCACAAGAATCCCTTGAACACGGAGGTAGAGGTTGCAATGAGTTGAGATCGCGCCACTGCACTTCAGCTTAGGTGACAAAGTGAGACTCTCTGTCTCAAAAAATAAAATGATGCAGAAATCACAAGCATTCCTATCCACCAATAACAGACTTAAAGAGATCCAAATCAAGAATGAACTGCCATTCACAATTGCTACCAAAAGAATAAAATACCTAGGAATACAATTAACAAGGAACGTAAAGGACCTCTTCAAGGAGTCCACTGCTTAATGAAATAAGAGAGGATACAAACAGATGGAGAAACATTCCATTTTCATGGTTAGGAAGAATCAATATCATGAAAATGGCCATACTGCCCAAAGTAATTTACAGATTCAGTGCTCTCCCTATCAAGCCACCAATGACCTTCTTCACAGAACTGGAAAAAACCACCTTAAACTTCATATGGAGCCAAAAGAGAGGCCGCATAGCCAAGGTAATTCTAAGCAAAAAGAACAAAGCGGGAGGCATCACAATACCAGACTTCAAACTATACTACAAGGCTACAGTAATCAAAACAGCATGGTACTGGTACCAAAACAGAGATACAGACCAATGGAACAGAACAGAGGCCTTGGAGGCAACACAGCATATCTACAACCATTTGATCTTTGACAAACCTGACAAAAACAAGCAATGGGGAAAGGATTCCCTGTTTAATACATGGTGTTGGGAAAACTGGCTAGCCATGTGCAGAAAGCAGAAACTGGACCCCTTCCTGACACCTTACACTAAAATTAACTTCAGATGGATTAAAGACTTAAACATAAGACCTAACACCATAGAAACCCTAGAAGAAAATCTAGGCAAAACCATTCAGGACATAGGCGTAGGCAAGGAGTTCATGACCAAAACACCAAAAGCATTGGCAACAAAAGCCAGAATAGACAAATGGGACCTAATCAAACTCCACAGCTTCTGCACAGCAGAAGAAACAGTCATTAGAGTGAATCGACAACCAACAGAATGGGAAAAAATCTTTGCAATCTATGCATCTGGCAAAGGGCTAATATCCAGAATCTACAAAGAACTAAAACAGACTTACAAGAAAAAAACAAGCCCATTCAAAAGTGAGCAAAGGATATGAACAGACACTTTACAAAAGAAGACATACATGAGGCCAAAAAACATGAAAAAATGCTCATCATCACTGGTCATCAGAGAAATGCAAATCAAAACTACATTGAGATACCATCTCATGCCAGTTCAAATGGCGATCATTAAAAAACTGGGAGACAACAGATGCTGGAGAGGATGTGGAGAAATAGGAACACTTTTACACTGTTGGTGGGAGTGTAAATTAGTTCAACCATTGTGGAAGACAGTGTGGCGATTCCTCAAGGACCTAGAAATAGAAATTCCATTTGACCCAGCAATCCCATTACTGGGTATATAGCCAAAGGATTATAAATCGTTCTACTATAAGGACACATGCACGCGAATGTTCATTGCAGCACTGTTTACAATAGCAAAGACCTGCAACCAACCCAGATGCCCATCGATGATAGACTGGGCAGGGAAAATGTGGCACATATACACCATGGAATACTATGCAGCCATCAAAAACAATGAGTTGATGTCCTTTGTAGGGACATGGATGAACCTGGAAACCATCATTCTCAGCAAGCTGACACAAGAACAGTAAATCAAACACTGTATGTTCTCACTCATAGGTGGGTGTTGAACAATGAGAACACATGGACACAGGGAGGGGAGCATCACACACTGGGGTCTGTCGGGGGAAATAGGGGAGGGACAGCAGAGGGTGGGGCATTGGGGAGAGATAGCATGGGGAGAAATGCCAGATATAGGTGATAGGGAGGAAGGCAGCAAATCACACTGCCATGTGTGTACCTCTGCAACAATCTTGCATGTTCTTCACATGTACCCCAAAACCTAAAATGCAATAAAAAAATAAAAATAAAATGAAACCACACTGTAATCCCAGCACTTTGGGAGGCCAAGGTGGGCAGCTTACCTGAGGCCAGGAGTTCAAGAGCAGCCTGGCTAAGATGGTAAAATCCTGTGTGTACTAAAAATACAAAAATTAGCCAGGTGTGGTGGCATGCACTTGTAATCCCAGTTTCTCAGGAGGCTGAAACAGGGAATCACTTGAACCCAGGAGCCAGAGGCTGCAGTGACCTGAGATTGCGTTACTGTGCTCCAGCTTTGGCCATAGAGCAAGACCCTATCTTAAAAAATAATAAAATGAAATAAAATAATAAATGTTGGCAAAGATGTGGAGACATTTCAACCCTTGTGCACTGGTAGGTAGGGCTATAAAATGGTGTTGTGAAAAACAGTACGACAGTTCCTCAAAGATTAAAAGTGAATTACAGAATGATCCAGTAATTCCAATCTTGGTATAGAACCAAAATAAATCAAATCAGGGACTTCAACAGGTATTTGTCCACCCATGCTTGTGGCAGTGTTATTCACAAAAGCCAAAAGGAGAAAGGAACCCGTTTCCATCAGCAGATGAATGGGTAAACAGAATGTGGTATGAACATGCAATGGACTGTTATTATTCAGCCTTAAAAAGGGAGTTCTGACGCATTCTACGATGTGAATAAACCTTGAAGACATGTTAGGTGAAATAAGCTAGTCACAAAAGGACAGATACTATGCGATTTCACTTATATGAGGTACCTATAGTAGTCAACTTCATCGAGACAGAAAGTAGAATGGTGGTTTCCAGGGGAGGGTGAATGAGGAGTTATTGTTTCATGGATACAGAGTTTTAGTTTGGGAATATGGAAAACGTTTTGGAGATGGTTAGTATTCATGGTTGCACAACAATGTGAATATACTTAATGTCACCAACCTCTACACTTAATAATTGTTAAAATGCGGGTTCACAGCTGAATTCTACCAGACATACAAAGAGGAGCTGATTCCATTCCTTCTGAAACTTCCAAACAATACAAAAAGAGGGAATCTTCCCTAACTCGTTTTATGAGACCAACATCATCCTGATACCAAAACCAGGCAGAGATTCAACTAAAAAAGAAAACTTCAGGCCAATATCCATGATGAACATCAATGCAAAAATCTTCAATAAAATACTGGCAGACTGAATGCAACAGCACATCAAAAAGATTGTCCCCCAAGATCAAGTAGGATTCATCCTGGGGATGCAAGGCTGGTTCAACATATGCAAGTCCATAAACATAATCCATCACATAAACAGAACCAGAGACAAAAACCATATGATTATCTCAATAGATGCAGAGAAGGCCTTGGACAAAATCCGGCAGCCCTTCATGCTAAAAACTCTCAATAAACTAGGTATCGACAGAACATACCATAAAATAATAAAAGCTATTTATGACAAACTCACAGCCAATATCATACTGAATGGGCAAAAGCTGGAAGCATTCTCTTTGAAATCAGGCACTAGACAAGGATGCCCTCTCTCACCACTCCTATTCAATATAGTATTGGAAATTCTAGCCAGAGCAATCAGGCAAGAAAAAGAAATAAAAGGTATTCAATAGGAAAGGAGGAAGTCAAATTTCTCTATTTGCAGATGACATGATTTTATATTTAGAAGACCCATTGTCTCAGCCCAAAATCTCCTGAAACTGATAAGCAACTTCAGCAAAGTCTCAGGATACAAAATCAATGTGCAGAAATCACAAGCATTCCTATACACCAATAACAGACAGAGAGCCAAATCAAGAGCGAACTCCCATTCACAATTGCTACAAAGAGAATAAAATATCTCGGAATACAACTAACAAAGGATATAAAGGACCTCCTCAAGGAAAACTACAAACCACTGCTCAATGAAATAAGAGAGGACAAACAGATGGAAAAACATTCCATGCTCATGGTTAGGAAGAATCAATATCATGAAAATGGCCATACTGCCCAAAGTAATTTATACGTTCAGCGCTATCCCCATCAAGCTACCAATGACCTTCACAGAACTGGAAAAAAAACACTTTAAATTTCATATGGAACCACAAGAGAGCCTGCATACCCAAGACAGTGCTAAGCAAAAAGAACGAAGATGGAGGCATCACACTGCCAGACTTCAAACTATACTACAAGGCTATGGTAATCAAAACAGCATGTTACTGGTGCCAAAGCAGAGACATAGACCAATGGAACAGAACAGAGTCCTTGGAAGTAACGCTGCACATCTACAACCATCTGATCTTTGACAAACCTGACAAAAACAAGCAATGGGGAAAGGAATCCATTTTTAATAAATGGTGTTGGGAAAACTGGCTAACAATGTGCAAAAGGCAGAAACTGGACCCCTTCCTGTCACCTTACACTAAAATTAACTCCAGATGGGTTAACATTTAAACATAAAACCTAACACCATAAAAACTCCAGAATAAAACCTAGGCAAAACCATCCAGGACATAGGCGTAGGCAAGGACTTCATGACCAAAACACCAAAAGCAATGGCAACAAAAGCTAAGGTAGACAAATGGGCTCTAATTAAACTTCAGAGCTTCTGCACGGTAAAAGAAACCATTATTAGAGTGAACTGGCAACCAACAGAATGGGAAAAAAAATTTGCAATCTACCCATCTGACAAAGGGCTGATATCCAGAAACTACAAATAACTAAAGCAGATTTACAAGAAAAAAATAAACCCGTTCAAAAGTGGGCAAAGGATATGAACAGACACTTTTCAAAAGAAGACATACATGAGGCCAACAAACATGAAAAATTGCTCATCATCACTGGTCATCAGAGAAATGCAAATCAAAACCACATTGGGGTATCATCTCACGCCAGTTAGAATGGCGATCATTAAAAAATCTGGAGACAACAGATGCTGGAGAGGATATGGAGAAGTAGGAACACTTTTACACTGTTGATCAGAGTGTAAATTAGTTCAACCATTGTGGAAGACAGTGTTGCGATTCCTGAAGGATCTGGAAATAGTAATTCCATTTGACCCAGCATCCCATTACTGGGTATATATCCAAATGATTATAAATCGTTCTATTATAAAGACATATGCACACATATGTTCATTGTGGCCCTGTGTACAATAGCAAAGTCCAGGAACAAACCCAAATGCCCATCAATGATAGACTGGCCAAAGGAAATGTGGCACATATACACCATAGAATACTATGCAGCCATAAAAAATGATGAGTTCATGTACTTTGTAGGGACTTGGATGAATCTAGAAACCATCATTCTCAGCAAACTGACACAAGAACAGAAAATCAGTCACTGCACGTTCTCAATGATAGGCGGGTGTTGAACAATGAGAACAACTGGACTCAGGGAGAGGAACATCACACACTGGGGGCAGTTGGTGGGGAGGCTAGGGGAGGGACAGCAGTGGGTGGGGAGGGATAACATGGGGAGAAAGGCCGGGCGCGGTGGCTCAAGCCTGTAATCCCAGCACTTTGGGAGGCCGAGGCTGGTGGATCACGAGGTCAAGAGATCGAGACCATCCTGGTCAACATGGTGAAACCCTGTCTCTACTAAAAATACAAAAAATTAGCTGGACATGGTGGTGCGTGCCTGTAATCCCAGCTACTCAGGAGGCTGAGGCAGGAGAATTGCCTGAACCCAGGAGGCGGAGGTTGCAGTGAGCCGAGATTGTGCCATTGCACTCCAGCCTGGGTAACAAGAGTGAAACTCCATCTCAAAAAAAAAAAAAAACAAAAAAAACATGGGGAGAAATGCTGGATATAGATGAAGGCGGAATGGAGGCAGCAAACTACCTGGTTATGTATGCACCTATGCAGCAACCCCACATGACCTGCACATGTATTCCAGAACCTAAAGTACAATTAAAAAAAAAAAGGAAAGAAAAGAAAAAAAAGTTGTTAAAATGGGGCTGGGCGTGGGGCTTATGAATGTAATCCCAGCACTTTGGGAGGCTGAGGCAGGCAGATCACCTAAGGTCAGGAGTTCAAGACCAGCCCAGCCAACGTAGTAAAACCCCATCTCTACAAAAATTTAAATACAAAAATTTAAATAAAATAAAAAATAAAAATACAAAAATTAGCTGGGTGCAGTGTCACGTGCTTGTAATTGTAATCCCAGCTACTTGGTAGGCTGAGGTTGGAGAATCACTTGAACCTGGGAGGCAGAGCTTGCAGTGAGCCAAGATTGGGCAACAGAGTGAGACTGTTTTTAAAAAAAATTGTTAAAATGCAAAATTTTTTGTTACGTATCTTTCCTACAGTTAAAAGAATAGATAAATTAAAAAAAAAAATTAACACTCAGACTTTCCCCAAAAGTACAAGAGGAGGAAACGCTTCCTAACACATGCTGTGGGGCAGGCATTAATTACCCTTATATCGTGGTCAACTATGCCACAAGAAAAGAAAACTGCAGACTAATAGCCCTTACTAATATTGATGCAAAAATCCTCAACAAAACACTGGCAAACTAATTCCAACAACACATTTCCCAATTTCAAAACAAAACAATGTGATACTGGCATAAAGATAAATACATAGGTCAATTAAGTAGAACAGAAGGTCCAGAAATAAACTCAAATACCTGTGGTCAGTTGACTTTTGACAATAGTGCCAATGGGGGAAAGAATTGTCGTTCTTTCCATGGTAATTCAGTGGGGGAGAGAATAATCTTTTCAAGAAATAATATGGAGAAAACTGGATATTCACATGCAGAAGAATGAGGTTGGATCACTACCTCAATATACAAAAGTATCTCAATCAGTCAAAGACCTAATAGAAGAGCAAGCATTGTGAAACTATTAGAAGAATATATAAAGGGTAAATTCTCAAGACCTCAGAATTGGCAATGGATTCTTAGATTTGGCACCAAAATCATGAGCAACCAAAGAAAAAAATAGATAATCGGACTACATCAAAATTTAAAACTTTTGTACATCAAAGGACCTTATCAAGTATGCAGAAATACAGTGTACAGAACAAAATGGTAGAAAATACTTGCAAATGACATATTTAATAAGGGGTTAATATTCAGCCTGTATAAAGAACTCCTACACCTCAACAACAAAAAACCAAACAACCCAACTTTTTAAATAGCAAGGGATAAGAGTCAATCTTTCTCCAAAAAAAATATACAAATGTCAGACAATCACATGAAAAGATATTTAACATCTTTGGTCATTAAGGAAATGCGAAGCAGAACCACAGTGAGATACCACTTTGCATCCACTATGACAGCTACAACAATAATTTTTCTCAAAATTGAAAATAACGTGTAACAAGGATGTGAAGGAGGAGGAACTGTTGTACCTTGCTGTTAGGAATGTAAAATGCACCAGCTGCTATGGAAGAAGTTTAGCAGTTTCTAAAAAAATGAAGCAGAGAATTACCATATGACCCAGTAATTTCACTCCTAGGTATATGCCCAAGAGAAATGCAAAGACGTATCTGCACATACATTTGTACATGAATGTTTATGGCAACATTAATCATAATAGTCAAAAGGCACAAACAACCCAAATGCCTATCAGTGGATGAATGAATGTGGTATATACCAATGGAAAATTATTCAGTCATAAAAAGAAGTGAAGTGCTAACACGTACTACAACATGGATGAACCTTGAACTAAGTGAAAGAAGCCAGACATAAAATCATACTGTGTGATCCCTTTTATGTGAAATACCCAGAATAGAGAATGCTATAGAAACAGAAAGGAGATTGGTGGTTGCCAGGAGACTGAGGGGGATGGGAATTGGGGTGACGATTACCTAATGGGTATGGAGTATTCTTCTGGAATGATGAAAAAGTTTTGAAACTAGAGAGATGGTTGCACAATATTGTGAATATACTAAATGCCACTGAACTGTACATTTTAAAATGGGTAATTGTATGTTATTTGAATTTTAAACTTAAGAACCCAAACTGTTGGCCTGTAGAGTCCAAACTGTCACTGCTTTCATGAAAGGGCAGTCTGAGATGGAAAGACAGTGTGATCACAGACAAAGGGCGGGTCATGGACAAGAGACTCCAGGCCCTGAATTAGGGGGAGACACTGGCATGTGGGATCCAGAACTCTGGGTAAGCAGGAAGTCTTGGAAGTCCCACGGGGAGAGCAGGTCTGGGCATGAGCTAGTCAAATCCCAGTGACCCCTGCTAGCCTGAAAGCTTGCCTCACACACACTGGAGAGTGGTGGGGGGCTGGGGGAAGGCAGGTTGAGGTCTGTCTACGTCACCTGTTCTCCTTCCTACCCTGCAGATGTTGAACCTCTTTGTGGCTGTGATCATGGACAATTTTGAGTACCTTACGCGGGACTCTTCCATCCTAGGTCCTCACCACCTGGACGAGTTCATCCGGGTCTGGGCTGAATACGACCCGGCTGCGTGGTAAGTGAGCCCTGGTGCTCTGCGGTCCTTGGGGTGGTTCATACCCGTAGATCTTGGGATGGGCCTGGTGGCTTCAGACATGTTTTAAGTGAGTACCCCCTCAGGTTTTGGTAGGGGATCCCGGGATCTGTCCTATTCCATGTCGAGCAGCACTGGGATCTGCTCTGAGTGGTGCCTCCCTTTTCCGTCTTGTGTGCCTTTGTGCAGCTCCTGGACTGCATAAAGTGATAAAGGTCTTTTGAGACCTTGAGTTCAGTTCCTTGGGAGATACCCGGAGTCGTAGAAGGTTTTCAAGGGGTTTGTGAGACTCGGGTCTCCTGCTGAGTGGGGGTTTACTCTCTTCTTCCAAGGCCTGTCATGTGAGGATTTGTGGAGGGCTTGTGGGGGAGTGTGTAGAAATGGCACAGCCATAGCGTCCTGTGAAACTTGATGTGGGGTTTTAGGACAGTCTCCCTAAGGGACTCAGGAGTCTCCCCCTGCTCTCTCCCTTGGGGACAGGAGCCAATGTGCACCTCTGTGTCCCCATCCAGGCTGCACATAGTGGGTGTTTGGTTAACATTTTTGACACCAGATGAGCTACCAGGAAGGCCCTAATGTGACCTTTGTCTGCCATCTGTCATGATGGAAAGTTTACTTGTTTCAAAGGCGAGGGGCGGTGCCTTTCCAGACAGAACAGGAGTTGCATGAAGGGCATGGTTTGGGTCAGAAGGTGAAGCTGTTTGAGGCCAGGTTTTACGGGGCTCCTGTGTAGCATGACGTGCCTCCCCTCAGAGCTGAGCGCTCATTCAGGAAGGAAGGCGGGTCAGGCAGCATGGCTTCTCCATCTTTCCATTTGTCCGTTCCTCCCATCACTCGTTTCTCATTTTCTTGCTGACTCACCCCCTCAAGCAGTGGCTACTGTGGGCTGCTCCCTGCAAGGTCACAAGGCTTCCTGGCACCTAGCTCACAGTGTGTGCCCAGGAAATGGCCGTGATGAACAGCTCTCAGTGAGTGCGTAGACATCCACCACTCCCTGCGCCTAGAGGGATAAGAACCATGGCTGCCCCAGAGGCCTGCCTTCTCTCTCTGGCTCCCAGCCTGTCCAGGCCCCCTCGCACTCCTCTGCCTCTGGCGCTTTTGCTGGAGGAGGGCCAGCATGACGTGGTCAGGCCCCTCGTGGTGAGGTCCTGCTGCCAACAGAGCTCCTGGGCTCTGCCTGGTTTTGCTTAAACTGCAGCTTGGCACAGGGAGTCCTCTGCAGACACAAAAGGCCTGGGAGCCTGACTAGACCTCCCCAGCCCGCATCCACTCAGCCTCCCCCGAGCACCCCCACCCTCCCAGTGAGGAGCCAGAAGGTGCTACACAGGGCCCTTCCCAGTCTGGGTAAGGTCTGGAGCCACTGGCAGCATCGGGGGCCCTCGACAGGGCCTCTCCTTTCCAGGCTTGTCCAGGCCCATAGCATCTCTGTGGGGGCTTTTCATTTGAGTGGGAAATACACAATTTTTATGCAGTGCCGAAGAGACACAGAGGTTGCCTGTGTTTCATGGTGTACGTGACCATTTCTGTGGCTTGCGAGAACCCCGTCATGTCTGACGCAGCAACACGTTTGTGTTGGGAGGGACAGGCTCAGGCACATTCTTACAGCACCTGTGGTCAGGACAGCCCAGTCGACTTGGGGGAGACTCACCGTGCTTAAGACCTAGACCTTGTTAGGCAAGGGAAGGAGAGACTGCAGCTGAGGCAAGGTTAGGTGAAGTCTAGGCGGGTCTCCCTAATGGTGTGGTCCGGAGAGTCTCCGCTTTTTCTGGGAATATTTTTCTAGAGGAGACTGTGTTGCGGAAAACAGATACTTTGTACCATATAGTTAGTACTGAAGGGCAAAGGCAGATCAGCAAAGGTCCATGAGAGGAAGACAGCATTCCCCAATCTTTATGAAGTACACCCAGGCCTTCCAGCCAGCCACTGGTAAGCACAAGTAGGAATGCGAAGTGGACTTGGGCCAGCCAGCAGCTTGGTTACCACACACAGTGCAGGTTCAGACTTGGCCCAAAGCCAGAGTCTCAGAGCAGGGGTCCTTGGAAGACGTAGGTAGCTAGGGATATGAGAAGTGCTTATTGAAGAGTAGACAGCAGAATACAGGCCTCACCCCAGAGATAGGATGCACAAAATAATACATAAAACTTGCGGGCCTTGAAATTGCACAGATGGGACCTGTGAGCAATGTGATTCTGCCCCCACGAGCAGCCTGGGCTCACCCCAATAGCTCAAGCTGGCCAGGATGGGCCAAGGGGCCCAGCGGAGGCCGCTGAGCAGACTGGGTCTGGGTCCTGCATCCTGAGCAGAACACAGGGCATCTCGAGCCTTTCTGGTGGCCTCCATGACAAATGCAAGGATGTAGTCATTTATGTCCCAGGGGACCACTCTATGGCTACTCATTCTTTAGGAGAAACTTTGAAACAACAACAAAATTTTATGAAATTTCGTGAGTTGTGTGTGCACGTGTGACTGTGCATGTGTGCACGAACATGGACATGTGTGCATATGCGTGACTTTGCATGTCTGCACAGTGACTGCATGTGCATGTGTGCAGGTGTACACGTGTTACACACAGGCACACATGTCTACACGTGTATGATTTGCACACTTGCATGCTCACGTTGTGGGATTGTATATATGTGTGCATGAGTGTATGTGTGCAAATGAACTGCATGTTTGTGTGTCCATGCCTATGTGGTGGTGTGGATGTGTGTATGCATGGCATGTGAGCCTGTGGGTGTACATGTGCCTGTATGTGCGTGCATATGTGTGCCTGTGGTGTGCATGTGCCTGTGTGTGCATGTGTGTGCCTGTGGTGTGCATGGGCCTGTGTGTGTGCCTTTGGTGTGCATGTGCTGTGTGTGTGTGCATGTGTGTGCATGTGCCTGTGTGTGCATGTTTGTGCCTTTGGTGTGCATGTGCTTGTGTGTGCATGTGTGTGCCTGTGGTATGTGTGTGCCTATGTGTGCATGTGTTTGCCTGTGGTGTGCATGTGCCTGTGTGTGCATGTATGTGCCTGTAGTATGCATGTGCCTGTGTGTGTGCATGTGTTTGCCTGTGGTGTGCACGTGCCTGTGTGTGCACGTGTGTGCCTGTGGTGTGCACGTGCCTGTGTGTGCATGTTTGTGCCTGTGGTATGCATGTGCCTGTGTGTGTGCATGTGTTTGCCTGTGGTGTGCACGTGCCTGTGTTGTGCATGTGTGTGCCTGTGGTATGTGCCTGTGTGCCTGTGGTGTGCCTGTGCCTGTGTGTGTGCATGTGCCTGTGTGCATATGTGTGCCTGGGGTGTGCATGTGCCTGTGTGTGTGCCTRTGTTTGTGTGCATATGCCTGTGTATGTGTGTGCCTGTGGTGTGCATGTGCTTGTGTGTTTGCCTGAGGTGTGCCTGTGCCTGTGTGTGTGCCTGTGTTGTACATGTGCATGTGTGCATGTGCGTGTGTGTGTGTGCATGTATGTGCATGTGTGCCTGCGGTGTTCATGTGCCTGTGTATGCATGTGTGTGCTTGTGACGTTCACGTCCCTGTGGTGTGCATGTGCCTGTGTGTGTGTGCCTGTGGTGTGCATGTGCCTGTGTGTGTGTGCCTATGTGTGTGTGCACAAGCCTGTGTATGTGTCTGTTGTTTATGTGCCTGTGTACATGTGTTCACGTGCCTGTGCGTGCCTGTGTGTGTGTGCCTGTGTATGTGCACATGCCTGTGTATGTGTGCCTGTGGTTTACATGTGCCTGTGTGTGCATGCCTGTGGTGTGCACTTGCCTGTGGTGTGCATGTGTGTGCCTGTGTTCACATGCCTGTGTGTACCTGTGGTGTGCACATGCTGTGGGGTTCACGTGCCTGTGTGTGCATGTGCCTGTGTGTGTGTGTGTGTGCCTGTGGTGTGCACATGCTGTGGTGTTCACGTGCCTGTGTGTGCATGTGCCTGTGTGTGCGTGTGTGTGCCTGTGGTGTGCATGTGCTGTGGTGTGCATGTGCCTGTGTGTGCATGTGTGTGCCTGTGGTGTGCACGTGCTGTGGTGTGCATGTGCCTGTGTGTGCGTGTGTGTGCCTGTGGTGTGCACATGCTGTGGTGTTCACGTGCCTGCGTATGCATGTCCCTGTGTGTGCATGTGTGTTCCTGTGGTGTGCACATGCTGTGGTGTTCACGTGCCTGCGTGTGCATGTGCCTGTGTGTGCGTGTGTGTGCCTGTGGTGTGCACGTGCTGTGGTGTGTGTGTGCCTGTGGTGTGCACGTGCTGTGGTGCGCATGTGCCTGTGTGTGCCTGTGGTGTGCACGTGCTGTGGTGTGCATGTGCCTGTATGTGTGTGTGTGTGCCTGTGGTGTGCATGTGCCTGTGTGCCTGCGTGTGGTGTGCATGTGCTGTGGTGGTCACGTGCCTGTGTGTGCGTGTGTGTGCCTGTGGTGTGCACATGCTATGGTGTGTGTGTGCCTGCGTGTGCGTGTGTGTGCTGCGTGTGGTGTGCATGTGCCTGCTGTGGGCGGATTCTGATGGCTCGGAGCTGTTCACCCTGGTGCCGCCTTTCCCAGCCTCCCTTTGTTGTTGCTTTAACCCTGTGTTGTGAAGCCTGGAGACTTGAGAGGAGAATTGCAGTCACACTGGCAGCAATCTGGCTGCTCATTTCTGTGTGCACCGATCTGTCCAATAATACCTCCTGAGCACCTGCCATGTGCTGGCACAGGGGCCTGAAGGTGAAACAGACACATGCCGTCAGAGCACTCAGCCAGGCCTGGCAGTGAGACCACACGGTGTCTGTAGCTCAAGGCCAGGGCATTTCTGCAGAGGGAGAGGCCACATCCGGCCTGAAGAATGAGAGAAGGTCACATTTGAGCCAAACTTAAAGGAATAGGAAGGACTGAACACTAGAGAAGTAGGATGGATTGAGCTGGGGACGGGAGGTGGGGCAGCGGGGAGAGGGAGGCCAGGCAGCTTCTGTCATGCTGGAGAGGAGGGTGAATTGCAGAGGGGCTGCAAGGAAGGCTGAGAGTGGTTAAGAAAGGCATTGAAACTGATTGAACAAGTCAGCTTGATTTTGTTTTATAGACAGTGGGTACAGTCCTCGAATCGAGCATTGATGGTGTCAGGGCCATACTTTTCACCTGGACTTGGTGGGCAGGGACAGTTGTGGAGGGTGGGAGGTCTTACATGTGTCCAGCCCCTCGTGGTGGTCCCTTTGCTGCAACAAGCTTAGCAAACACATTTGGTGAGGCCGAGATGGGGCTTCCTCTTTCTTCCACGTTTTACAGAAGCAAATCCAACATGATTTGGAACTGATTGGACCGAGGGCCTCAGGGCAGATCCATCTGCCAGGAAGAGACTATCCCCTTTCTTTCCTGGGCCACCTGAATCTGGCTGTGTCTCTGGGACCCCAAGCCCACAGGCGGGTGTCCCACTGTAGGACAGAGCAGCATTGGTGGTGACCCGAGGACACCAGCCCTGTGATGAGAGAGTCCTTAGCTGGATCAGGGCTTCCAGGGAGGACACAGAGCCTTCAGGGAGACAGGGTCCGTCAGGAGGCAATGGGTGTGGGCCTCTGAGGCTGCTGTGGTAGAGAGGCAGACCCACTGTGCTGTGGTGGTGAGAGAGTCAGGCCTCAGAGGGAGGCTCATGAGGAGGGGCCTTGGCTGGCCTGAGAGGCCCAGGGAGCATCCTCGCTCAGGGGGCGAGACGAGGAGCTGGCGGAGAGGGAGGGGCAGGACAGGGCAGGCCCAGGAGAGACACAGGCCACAGAGCAGAGTGCAGAGGAGGGCTGGGCCCAGCCAGCAGCTGTGGACATGCTCCGCCTCTGTGGAGCACAAGGGTGTTCTGTGCAGAGCGGCTCCTGCACACACCGGGCTCTGGAAATTACGCCGGGGTTGCCGCACCTCCTGGGGAGCTCCAAGCCCTAGTCCCCCAGCGAGGTGCCACCTATCCAGTGCAGCCCTCACCTCCACCGCCGCGCCTGCGCGAGGCAGGTCTTCCCATCACAGGCTGGGCGGGCGGGCGGGACGGGCTCCACCCTGCCTTTGTTGCCATAACCTGTGACATTTCCTTTCCAGTTGCCGGATTCATTATAAGGATATGTACAGTTTGTTGCGTTGTATTGCGCCACCCGTTGGCTTAGGGAAGAACTGCCCTCGTAGGTTGGCCTACAAGGTTTGCAACTTCAGAGCCTCCATCCAACATACTTCCCTGCCCGAAGCGCAAACACAGCACACACTCCCTGCCTGGTTTGGGAATGACGACACCTCACCTTTCTTTCCTCCTGTCCTGCCCCGCACTCCAGCCTCCTGGACGCTTTGGTTCCCTGTCTAATCTCCCCTGACCCTTCTAGCTGGCTGGGGACAGGCAGCCTTTTGAGAGTGCACAGAAAGCTTTCTGGCTGGGCCATGATGGCTGAGACCAGCTGGCTGGGTGGGAGCTGGGGGCGAGGTCCCTCCTGCATCAAGGAAGCAACTGTCCCACCTGGTTTTTCCTCCAAGCTCTTGAGAGTGAGCTGATGGTCAGACAAGGCTGCGGCCCCCAGAGGAAGGGAGTGCGGGCACAGGCCTGCCAGGAGCAGCCGTCCTCTGGGTTGGAAGAGCCCAGTAACCAGTGGCTCTCCAGTCCCTGGGGGAGGAGAGGGCAGAGGCAAAGTGAGGTGCCAAAGACCAGCCATCCTGCTTTGCCTCTGGAGTGATGTGCTCAGCTCAGCCAAGAAGCCCCTGGTCTGGAACCATGGAGGAGGGCAAGGCCCCAGGGCAGATCCATCTGCCAGGAAGAGACTATCCCCTTTCTTTCCTGGGCCACCCGAATCTGGCTGTGTCTCTAGGACCCCAAGCCCACAGGCGGGTGTCCCAGGGTTGGAGGTAGGCCCCAGGCCTGGTGGCCTCTCAACTTGAGAAGAATGTCGTTAGAGCCTTTAGGTTCCCAGATCCTGCAACCTGCCCCTTTGCTGTCAGAGCTGGTGCAAGGTGGCCCTAGGCCACGTCCCGCCAGCTCCTCCCACCTCCCGCAGTCTCCCATTTCCCACCCAGCCCTGACCCCCAGCAGCAGCCCTGCCCTGGGCTGGCCTCGGGCGTCTCTGGGCTTGAAGCAGGACTTGCCCCACAGTCAAGTTTGGCTTTAGAGCTTCAGGGCTCCCTCTCTAGTTTTCTGGTTTGTTATAGATCTTCTCCACCTTTTAGCCTCTAGCCTTACTTGGAAGCAAATCTGATCATAAGGGAAGCTGATGTCTCTGCTGTGGTTCTCAGCCACTGCCTTATCTGCACCTGACCCTGCCTGCCAGCTCTTCCAGCAGGGTGAACCAGCTCTTTTCTGATTGGCATTTACTGTGATTTTTAAAAGACTAAAACCAGAAATTATGAACCCAAAGCCGCCCCGATGCAGCCCTTCCTCACCCCTCCATGTTCATTAGCTCGGACGCCACCCCCGCCCACTGCCCCGTGTGGGGCTGGAGTGAGGAGGTGAGGCTCGGGGGTGGGGGGCCAGGAGGGGTCAAGCCAAGCAGAGAAATCCCTCATTTTACTTATTTTGATTTTGGGCTTTGAATCCGACACTTTGATTAACTGGCTCTGTTTTCTTGTCTGCTTCCTCCCTGCCCCCTCACCCGCCCCCCCCCCCACCCGCTCCCCTCCCCGCTCCCCTCCTGCTGCCGCTCCTCCTGTGGACCACCCCACTGTGCCCTGGCCTCGCTGGGACGGGTTTCCAGTGGGCGAATCAGTTACAATGACATGTTTGAGATGCTGAAACACATGTCCCCGCCTCTGGGGCTGGGGAAGAAATGCCCTGCTCGAGTTGCCTACAAGGTAGACCCTGACCCTGTAACCCGCCCCCGAGGAGGCTGTGTGTGCTCTGCACGGGGTGCTCGCGCTGGCTCTTCCAGCTCCTCTCCTTCTCGGGGGCTCCCGGCTGTCTGTCTGCCGCTCTGCTGTGCGCCCCTGGCCACCTCACTGTGTCCTTCTCTTCAGCCCCATCCCAGCTTCCTTCCCAGACAGAGGGACATGGCCACCATGATGTCTCACTGGCCTGTTGTCCTCACATCCTGAGCAGCCCCCTCTGAGAGCCCCCTGGAGGTTCAGGGAGACAGAACTAGACCCTCCTCCCTGCCTTTTCTCCCTCTCTTTCTTTCCTAGGAATGAGGGGACAGACCACTTGTTTAACAGAGGTTGTTTTTGTTCTGGGCTTACAACGAAGCCCTAAGCCCCTGGTATGGCTGGAGCTGTTCAGCCCTCTGGGTCTGGCCCTGGGGACAGGTGGGGCCTGCAGGACCTCTGGTGCTTTTGTATAATCCCCTCCCCAGCTCAGCAAGAGCAGAGGTTCCCTAGGCCCAGGCCGCAGTCTCCAGGGACGTGCTAGGTTCTATGGTGCGGAGGAGGCACTGTGGCATTGAGAAGGAAAGGGGCGTTGGGGAGAACATCTTGCTGTTATTCCTGGTGCCTCAGGCTGCAGGATGGGGACAGCCTCAGGGCCTAGGAGTCATGGGATGCTGAGTCCCCAAGAAGGGGGTAAATCGAGGGACACCTCCAGGCCTCCCTCCTGGGTGGGCAAGCAGGTCACATGGCCCAGCCCTAAGCCTGTTCCATCTGCCCAGCTGTCCTCAGTCCCACCCCATGCCCCCCATGTGTAAGCACCTTTGTTCCCCAGCACCCACCCACCCACCCGAGAGTCCTCCTGAGGCCCTCACTGCTCTCCCGCAAAGGGCCTGTCTTTCCGCCAGCATGTGCCTCAAGTGTTCCTGAGTCCCCCTCTGTCTGAGGAAGCACTCTGCCAGAGCTTTCATCTCTGAAGCTGTGGACAGCTCTTGTGCACGCCATCTCTCTCTGCCCTGACTCTAGGTCTTTCTTACCTGATTCAGTGCAGCCTGTGGGAGCCGAGTGGCACCTGAAAGCCATCCTCAGCCCCTGCCCTGCCCTGCCTTGTGCCTGCCTGGGGTCCTGCATGCAAGGCTGCAGTTTTGTCCCCAAGAAGGAGAGCTCTGTCCACACTTGGGGTCGGGCTGAGCAGGAAGGGCCATGATGGAGCAGCCTTTGGCAGACTCCAAGGTTCTGGGCATGGAGAGACCAAGAGAGGCCTCGGGGTGGGAGCAGGAGACTGGACAAGCTGAGGAGGGTCCAGGAGATGCCCAGAGTGCCCCACCACAGAGGGCCCAGGGCAGAGACACCTGTCTGTCCTGGCCTTGCCTCTTGGCTTCTTCCTGAGATTCTTGGCCCTTTGGGGCCTGGGGTGGGCTGATGGCACCCCTGGGTAGGGCAGCCCTCTAGTGCCTGGGCAGAGCTCTTCCTTCTTGGAAATCACCTGCCTGCTCTGCCTTCACTGCTATCCCCAACTCCCTCCACCGCCTGCCCTCCAGGAGAGGAATTCCTTGGTTTCTCGCTCCACCATCCATGCTGGTCTGCAGGGATGCTGTTCTCTGGGAAGCCGTTTACTCCTCATGTGCTGCACACAAATGCTGTGCAAAGCCCTGGGGCTGGGACTGGACATGGCACGCGGGGCTTTGCCAGCATTCAGGACAGTCAGGCTCACGTCTCCAGCCCTGCTTGCATCCACACCCCACCAACTGTTAGGCTGAGGACTCTGGATTTGGGGCCAGAATGCTAGGGGAAGGGCTGTGTGGCCCTCCCTAGAGAAGGGGCTGCCCTGCCACAGGGTGCAGGCTTGGGTGACAACAGGCAGCCCCCAGGGAGGAGCTCCTATCTCTAGCTGGTCAGCGCTCCTGGGGCTCCACTTGGCCAGCTCCATGCTCCCTATGCTGAAAATCTTCCAGGCACACCTGAGACGCATTTCCTCCTTGAGGACTTCTAAGTTCCCAGAGCCTGGGTCTCTGGGCAGCACTGACTGTGCCTAGAGGACTGTGGTGCAGACACAAACTTGTCTCCAGCTGTTCTGTCCCTCAGAACTGGCAACAGGCTCTCCGCCTGAAAGGGAGATGGAGCAAAGCTGCAGGACACTGCCCCAGCCCGCCCTGAAGTGCAGCAGCCTCGGCCTGAGCCCTGGGCAGTCACGTCTGTTCCTGTCCATCCACCAGTGGGAGCTGCCTTGTGGGGAGTTGGGCTCTGTCTTTTAGTGGCATTGAACATCTCTCCCAGGCCCCACGCTGGGGGGTGAGAGGCGGAAGCCTTGCCGGGCCGGAGCTAAAACTAAGGTGTCACCCACTGGGAGCTGGGCCCCAGAGAGGCACCCTGGACCACCTACCCCTTGTCCAGATGATCCAAGTGGTGGGAGGAGAAGATGGGGGGTGGGCAGAGCCATGAGCACAAGACCCCTTCTGTCTGTGACTGCCGCTTCTCCCCAGCCAAGGCCACACACCTATATTGAGCCACAGGTGGGGTCCCCCGGGTGAGGAGCTACCTGTGCTTTCGGAGGGGTCAAGGCTCCTGGCCTGGCCCTATGCCACAGTCTCCCTGCAGTTGTACTTTTCTGTAGCTGGGAGGGTCCTCAGCTGAGATTTGCAGGATGGGGAGTCCAGGGAAGAGTGTGAATGCTGGCAAAACTCCCCCCTGCCCCACCTCACTCAGACCTAGGCACCGGCAGGGACTACCACTGGGATGCCCAGCCCAGCCTCCAGGGAGCCCATCATTGAGTAGTCCTGGGGGGGGGTGACCCCAGCAGGCCTGGCCCTGACCAGCCCTGCTTGTCCCTAGCGCCTGGTTCGCATGAACATGCCCATCTCCAACGAGGACATGACTGTCCACTTCACGTCCACGCTGATGGCCCTCATCCGGACGGCGCTGGAGATTAAGCTGGCTCCAGGTGAGCAAGGCGACCTTGGGAGGGAGGGCCCTGGGACCCAGAGATGTGCACCCCTGCCCTCAGCACCAGCCCCAGGAGGGAGGGAGGAGGGTGAGGGGCCAGCTGTGTCTGGAGGGGTCTGAGGACAGCCGTACAGGATGCCTGCCCTTGGGGCACTGGCTCTTTTGCCTGGTAACTATCTGCATGTCAGCACCACAGTGATCCCGTTTCAGTAAGGAAATGGAGGCATGGTGAGATTTAATACATTGCCTAGGTGGAGCCAGGACATAGCCTTGGCAAGCCTCACCACAGCCAGCACTCTCCCTGGGGACGAGGCTGCATGCCCTCGGCCCTTCCCACGGTGAGCCTATCCCCTGTCCGGTCTTGCCCTGATCGGGTGGACAGAGCCACAGCAATGCCAAAGCAAGGAGAAAGCCTCAGATGTCTTCCCCACCCCCACCCCTGCGTCTGCCCTGTCTCCTGCTTTGTGCACCAGGCCCCGCTCGTCCCCCCAAGGATGCCATGCTGGCAACATCCTACTGTTTCTTGCCCTGCCAGTTTTCCTCTCTACAGGATTATTTGTGTCAACATATAAACATCTGATTATTTCCTCCATCTTTAAAAAATTATCTTCCCCCCGTCGACTTCCCCATTCTCTGCTTCCTAGCACCCCGCTCTTGAGAGGTTGTCTGTGATTCCCTTTCCCACATGCGGGGGGCTCTCCCCAGCTTCACCAGAGCCGCCCTCAGGGTCTCCAGGCCTCCACAATGCTCAACTCGAAGTCCGAGGTGCATCCCCATCTCATGGGCTGTCCACACTTGTCCGTTTGCACTCTCTTTCCTTGGAACCTTTTTTATGTCTGTTTCTCCGATCCCACAAACTCTGGGTGTGCCTTTGTGCCATGGAGTGTTCTCTACACCCACTGCTTTATCATCTCACCTATTCCCATGGCTTTAAATAGCATGAATCCAATTTCGTATTTTTAGTCCTGACTTCTCCCCTGAACTTCAGATTTCCCCCCCACAGCCTTCTCTATCTCAGTCAATGCTCAAGCCAAAACCTTAGAAGCCATCTCAGTTATTATGTATTTATTTGAGATAGGGTCTCACTGTGTCACCCAGGCTGGAGTGCACTGGTACGGTCATGGCTCACTGCAGCCTCCACCTCCCAGGCTCGAGTGATCCTCCTGCCTCAGCCTCCCAAAGTGCTGGGATTACAGGCACCACCCTGCCCACTGATTTTTGTACATTTTTTAGACATGGGGTTCACTGTGTTGCACATCATCCTTTTCTCCCATTTCTTATCCCATTTCTGATTCATGCCTTCTATCCTATTTTCTGGACTCTTATCTTTAAACTATATCCAAAGTGTGGCCACTCCTCTCGGTCCCCCACTGCCGCCTCTGCTGGCTTTCAGCTGCTGCTGCAGCAACTTCTAATTCATCCACTTCTGCCCTTGACCCCTTCTGTCTGCCTTCAACACAACAACCAGAGTGATCGGGTTAAAAATTAGACCAAGGGCTGGATGTGGTGGCTCACACCTGTAATCCTAGCACTTTGGGAGGCCAAGGCAGGCAGATCGCCTGAGCCCAGGAGTTGTAGGCCAGCCTGGGCAGCAGGGTGAAACTCTGTCTCTACTAAAATAGAAAAAATTAGGCTGGACACGGTGGCTCACGCCTGCAATTCCAGCACTTCAGAGGCCGAGGCAGGTGGATCACAAGGTCAAGAGATCGATACCATCCTGGCCAACATTGTAAAACCCCGTCTCTACTAAAAATACAAAAGTTAGCTGGGTGTGGTGGTGTGTGCCTGTAGTCCCAGCTACTCAGGAGGCTGAGGCAGGAGAATCACTTGAGCCCAGGAGTTTGAGGCTGCAGTGAGCTGTGATTGTGCTACTGTACCGCAGCCTGAGTGACAGAGTGAGACCCTGTCTCTTAAAAACAATAATAAAAATTTTAAATAAAACAAAGAAGGTGTTATAAACAATTTATGTCCATTTAAACAAATGAAATGGAAAAATTCCTTGAAAAACATAAACTATCGTGCTCATTCAAGAATAGATAACCTTCAGTTTCAACACCAGAGGACAAAAAAATGAGAACAGATAACCAGGCCAGGTGCCATGGCTCATGTCTGTAATGCCAGCAATTTTGGAGGTTGAGGTAGGAGGATCACTTGAGCCCAGGAGTTTGAGACCAGTCTGGACAACATAGGGAACCCTGTCTCTACAAAAAATAAAAAAATTAGCAGAGTGTGGTGGTGAACACCTGTGCTCCCAGCTTCTTGGGGAGGTCAGGATAGAAGGGATGAGACATGACGGTACTGCTGCACTCCAGCCTGGGACAGAGTGAGGCCCCATCTCAAAAAAAAACCCTTCAGTAATGCCATATTTATTAAATACCAACTACACTCACTCCAGCCTGGGACAGAGTGAGACCCTATCACAAAAAAATTAGTAATACCATATTTATTAAATTTAGAGTGGAAAAGCCTTCCAACAAAGAAAATTCCAGGTCCAGATGGCTTCATTAGTGGAGTCTATCAACTGTTTAAGGAAGAAATATTACCAATTCTATATAGACTCCTCCAGAAAGTAGAAAAAGGGAATATTTCCCAACTTACTTTATTTTCAGAGGCCAGCTTTGCTCTGATACCAAAAGTAGATAAAGACATGACAAGGAAAGAAGACTGCAGACCAATGTTCCTTATGAACAGACTTTTAAAGCCTTCAGTATAATCTTTTAGCAAACAATATACTTTAAAAGGCAATCCGTGATGACACAAATGGGGTTTACCCCAGGATAAGTTGGTTCAGTGAGGTTACACTCCACCACTCAACTGTAGTTGCCAGAATACCTCTCAGAATGACACTGCTTAGTGCTGAGAGGGCAAAGCAACTAGAATTCTGTTGGGAAAAGAAAATGGTGTAGCCCCTTAGACAGTTTGCAGTGACTTCTGTGGTCCAGCCGTTCCACTTAGGGAATGAAAACATACA
Organism: Sapajus apella; assembly: GCF_009761245.1. NCBI lineage: Eukaryota > Metazoa > Chordata > Mammalia > Primates > Cebidae > Sapajus > Sapajus apella. Next base: position 96,112 of record NW_022437066.1, on the reverse strand, counting down.
TCCACACAGAATCTACTTGGAAATGTTTACAGCTTTATTCAAAACTGCACAAACTGTAAACAACTCATGTCCATCGGTTGGCAGTGGAGAAACAGATGGTGCCTTCGTACAATTAAAGACTCTCAAGAGTGAGAGGAAACACTACTGTTGCACGTGGCAGTGTGTGAGACTCTCACATGCACCACACCGGGTGAAAGAAGTCGGATTCAAAAGCCAGTGTGCTGTATGATGCCACGTGTGTGACATTCTGGAGCAAAACTATAGAGAGCCAGAACGTGTCAGTGGCGGCAGGGCTGCCAGTAGGCCTAGGGTTTGACTCGGGGGCACAGAGGAATTTGGGAGTGATGGAGCTGTTGCATACCTCGACCATGGTGCTAGGTGCATGGGTATATGCATTTACCAAAGTTCATAGAATCCTAAAAAGGGTGACTTACTGCATGTGAGTTGTACGTTCATAAAACTGATGTTTAAGAGAGGTGATTCTGATTGTTTTATTCCTTTGCTCAAAACCCTCCACTGCCTTCCACGCTGGGCTTCCTGCCCACCCGCTCCGTCCAGCTTGCCCCGTGGCCTCCCTGGCTCTTTGGGTGACACAGCAGGGCCAGTGTACTCAAGGGCTCCTTCCTACCTTCAGGACACACAGGCCTCCTCCTTGGGAGGCTTTGCTGGCCGTCCTGCCCCCGCCACAGCCCTGCTGATATTTCCTGTTCCATCCCCGCCCTGCTACCACAGCCCTGCTGATATTTCCTGTTCCATCCCCGCCCTGCTACCACAGCCCTGCTGATATTTCCTGTTCCATTCCCCGCTCTGCTCTCCTTTCTTTGGTACTTTTCACTCTCCAGTACACAGTTTTTTGTTTTTTGTTTTTTAATTATTTCTACTTCATTGGTAGACTAAAGCGGTGTCAACTCCAGAAGGGAAGTTTTTTGGGGGTTTTTGGTCCCATCACTTGGAACGGTACCTGATATTTAGTAGGTGTTTACTGAATATTGCTGAATGAATAGGTGAGTGGCTGGAGTGCTGCCGTCTTCCTCCCAAATCTGCATTGCCCGTCCCATGCACACAAGAACATGTAGTGCACACACGTCAGACACACATCTGTGCACATCAGGTGGATGCCCTGCTCACCTTCCCTCTCCTCTGGGCAGACTCGCTGCAGGGAGAGCTGTGAGCAGCCTCTGCATCAGCGTCTGTTCCACTCGCTGCAGGGAGAGCTGTGAGCAGCTCCTGCATCAGCGTCTGTTCCACTCGCTGCAGGGAGAGCTGTGAGCAGCTCCTGCATCAGCGTCTGCTCCCACCGCACCCTCCTTCCATCACCATCTACCCCGCCTGCACCAGCTCTGTCCCATTGGCGGCTACAGGGCTGCTGCTAACATCTCTGTCTTTTCCCCTTCTCTGCCATCATCCTGGTCCAGCTGGGACAAAGCAGCATCAGTGTGACGCGGAGTTGAGGAAGGAGATTTCCATTGTGTGGGCCAATCTTCCTCAGAAGACTCTGGACTTGCTGGTACCACCCCATAAGCGTAAGTGTGAGAGTGAGAAATGCCACTGGCCCCCACCTTTTCTGTCCCACCCAGAGTGGCTGGAGGCTGTGGAGGTGAGGGCAAGGGACAAAGGGCAAGCCACGTGGAGAGGCGGGCTCACTTCCTTGTGAGTCTGCGCTCGGCTCCAACCAAGGGGGCCCCGGGTGGCAGAGGGGCCGTAGGAGATGAGCGCGGGTTTGGGGTGTTGAGCTCCTGGTGTGTGGATCTTTTTAAATCCAGAGAAAAGGCAGGAAGGGATCCCGCAGAGATGTTAGGAGTCTGGGGAGGTGCCCAACTCTGTCTTGTGAGAGAGATGTGAGGGAGAACGGTGAAGTGCCCAACTAAATCTTGCTTTCTGGGGAGGAGACACATTCAGCAGAGGAGGATGGCCTCTGCCTGGCTGTGGGAGCCCTTAGGAGTCAGGGTGGCCAGAAGGGCCAGGTCAGCATCTGCAGGAGCCCCGGTGGCCGAGTCCTGTGTTCTGCCTTAGAGCCGTCTGTCCCAGCGCATTTCCAGGAGTCCTTGTGGCGGGTGAGGGAGGGGAGGCTCTTTCCTCACCTAACTTCCACCCCGTTTTCCGTGGGTTCTCGGCCCCTTCTCTGAATGTCAGCCCCTGTGTTCTCTTCCAGCCGATGAGATGACAGTGGGGAAAGTTTATGCAGCTCTGATGATATTTGACTTCTACAAGCAGAACAAAAGCACTAGAGACCAGATGCAACAGGCTCCCGGAGGCCTCTCCCAGGTACCTGGCAGCCCTCAGTTTTCCAGGAAGTCACTGTGGTGCCTCCAAGGCTCTGGCATCCTTGGGGAGTTTGACACGGGGAAGACCCACACTGTTCTTGGAAAAAGTGCCTCAGGAAAGGAAGATGAAAGATGCTTGCAGCTGCCTCTGTGGCCCCCAAAGTCTGGAACTACACACAGCCTTTATGCTTTCCGTGGCTGGTGGTACTGGGCAGCTCCCGACATAGAAAGCCAGCACCCAGGGCCAGAAGACGAGGGCTGCCCTGGGCAGTGTCACCACTGTTAAGGGGTGGAAGAGAAGATGTGAAGAGCATTTGAGGAGGATTGTTTCGGGAGGTGGAAGGAGAGCTGTTTTCCCTTCACACAGAGACCAAACAAATTCAGATGTATGGGTTCAGGATCACTGTCTGTTCTGTTCTTGACTCTGGCTGAGATGGTTTGGGGGCCCGTCTTCCTGATGTCATCCTTCCCACACAGCCGAGTCTTTGGTGACCATACATAGTCTCTCTGCTAGAAAATTGTTTAGGTGTCCAGGGTTTCCGGGGATGGTAACCCCGTCCTCAGATGGAGAATATCTGGTGGTCAGGCCACACCTTCCATTCTGACATCTGGGGTAGACATCACTAATCCAGCCAGCAGTCTTCCCCACCCCTGAAATCTCAGAATTCTGCTCAGCCCAACCCTAACCCTCACTCCTACCAGCCAATTCAGGGTGACCATTCGATGGAATCTTGTTGCCACCTGTAATCTGGTCCAATCCCCTAATTGTGTAGCAGGGAAACCGAGGTTTTGAGAGGTGACATGGCTTTCCTGAAGTCATGAGAGGCCCGGGGGTTTGAGGAGCTGCTGTAAGGGTCCCTTGGCCTGCTTCATTGTTTTGGTCACATGCTCATATTTAGGGACAGGGTGGGAATAGGGAAAGCAGGTGGCCCTTTGCTAAGGGGAAAGAGCCCTGACGCTGGGCTTGAACATTGCCCTGTGCCATGTGGTCAGAGCAGGGCAAGGAGGCCACATTGCAGGCGCATTGGAGGTCTTTCCCTTCCCTTTGCCTCCTTTGCAGATGGGTCCTGTGTCCCTGTTCCACCCTTTGAAGGCCACCCTGGAGCAGACACAGCCAGCTGTGCTCCGAGGAGCCCGGGTTTTCCTTCGACAGAAGAGTTCCACCTCCCTCAGCAATGGCGGGGCCATGTGAGTATCCAGATGGACAGGAGGGGGCCCAAGGCCAGTAAAGGAGGAAGCAGACATCTCATTTCCCTGACCTGCCTGGCTCTCACTTCCACTGGCCTCTGCGTTCATCAGCTTGGAGGCACCCGACTGTGTCCCCGGGCCCTCGGCTGCCCCAGACAGCATGGAAGGGAAGAGCTGCTTGCAACTGTCAGAAGATAAAGGATGGGGCTTCTTAGAAGCCCCAGCAACCACCAGTGTGTTTCTCTGCCATCTCTGCACCCACTGCTGTGATCAGAGTGTGGTCCACTTAGACCATCAGGCTCCACTCTGAGCTCAGAGTGATCAATGCCACTCAACCTGCAAGACTAACAGTGTAGTCAGTTCTTCACCGAGCATGGGAATGAGCACTCACCCAAGCAAATTCCATGCCAGCGGGGAGACAAGTGATGAGAAATGCCAGTGCAAGGGTGTCTCTGGGTGGGACCATTGGGGCAGGCAGATGGGGAGCACGTGTGGGGTGGCCTCCACCAGAAGGCTCCACCCCAGCAGAGAGCCAAGGGACGGAAAGGCTCATCATGGCTGGGGGTGGGGTGGGGTGGGGCAGAGAAGTGAGGAGGACCCACCAGCAAGGGACCCCTGGGGGAAGAAGCCCCTGGAAGAGTCCCGGGCAAGACCATCCTGTCCCAGCTCATCCCCTCCATGACAGCTGCTTCTGTGCTCGTCCCCGCTAATCCCCTCCCCAACAGCTTCTCCCCCACGTGACAGCCTCTCGCTGTCTGCCAGCATAGGCAGGACGTCTGTAGCTACTCTCCTAACGCAGGGTCCACACACGTGGCCCCATTCCTCCCCAGGATAATCCTGTGTGGCAAGGACAGTCCCTGCTCCCGCTTCACAGATCAGTCCCTCGTCCAGATGAGGGCGTGGCAGGCCCAGCCTGCCTCACACTTTAGCATGTGGGGCCAGGAGCTGGTGCTCAGCATCCTCTCTGCTCCTCTGAATCCCTTCCTGCTCTGACCCTGTCTTGGATCCATGTGCTTTGATGAGGCTTTGCTTGGGTCCAGCATGCACAGGCCATGTTGGGGCCCCCTGGCCTCTGCTGCCTGTGGTGGAGACACCTGGCATGTTGAAGTGCCGGGCTGTTGGTGAGGCACATGCGGCTCCTGACTCTACAGGAGTCCGTTTGTCTTTTCTGCCACAGACAGAACCAAGAGAGTGGCATCAAGGAGTCTGTCTCCTGGGGCACTCAGAGGACCCCGGATGCACCCCTTGAGGCCAGGCCACCCTTGGAGCGTGGTCACTCCACAGAGATCCCTGTGGGGCAGTCAGGAGCACTGGTGAGCATCCCCGGGGGCCAGTGAGACTGGAATGAGGGATATGTGAGATCTGGATGGAGGATGTGTGAGACAGCGTTAGGGGACGTGTGAGACCAGGATGGGGAACGTGTGAGACCGGGGCGGGGGACGTTTGAGATGGGGGG
>NW_022437066.1:26937-86204 GCF_009761245.1 Sapajus apella | reverse complement strand
AGGGATGGGGGTATGTGAGACTAGGATGGGGGACATGTGAACAGCAGTGGGGGTTAGGTGAGACTGACGTGAATTTGGGAGAGACTGCAGTGCCCCATGGGGTGAGTCTAGGGAGGGGTCAGAGAGTCATGGGGTGGGACTAGGCGAGTTCTCTCTCCCCAGGCCGTGGATGTTCAGATGCAGAGCATGACCCGGAGGGGCCCCGATGGTGAGCCACAGCCTGGGCTAGAGAGCCAGGGGCGAGCGGCCTCCATGCCCCGCCTTGCTGCCGAGACTCAGGTGGGTGGACTTGGAGGGTCCAGGACCTGGGGCTGGCAAGTGCGGGGTGGGGAAGGGCGTCTATGGCTCTGGTGAGGAGACCTGGGGTGGAGAGGGCTAGGGTCCCACATGGGGAGCTCTTTGCTGAGGTGGGAGCAGGCACCCCGGGCAGCCCTGACTGGGCCGCAACAGAGGTGCAGCCTGGGTGCCTTAAGCCCCAAACATCCAGAGGGTGGGTCAGGTCCAATAGATGCTGCTGGGATAGCTGTCCTGTTCTCAACCTCCCGTCAGGGGTCGTGGGGCCAAGGGACCCCCCCTCTGGCCCCATCATGTTCTGCCCCTCCTCTCTGGGACTCTACTCCCCCCAATAACCTCATCTTCATCCAGAAAATCTCACTGCCACCTCAGTCCCCTCTCTCCGGCCTGTGGCTCTGTGGAGGACCCTCCCTGCTCACACAGTCCCCGGACCACTTCCACTACCGAGCTCCTTGCTGGGCTCTCCTCTTTCTGAGACACGCACTTTGGGTTAAGGAAGAGGAATCTGGCCGGGGGATGGCTGTGGCCCCGTGTTTCGCAGGGGAGGCTCCTATCACAAGGACACTGGGAGGGTGGCCCTTGGAGGCTGCTCTGGGAACGCTGTGCCCCAACCTCCGAGGCGGGGGAGGAGCCCCAGTCCCTTACCTGCAACCTGAGCCTGCTTCAGGTGGCCAAAAGTGATGGGAGCCCCCTGTGCCACCCCGTCCCTCGGCCATCCTGGGCTGTGGAGCTGTGGACCTGGACTTTTGTCTTGACACTTCCCCTCCCCACTGCTGTGGCCAGCGGACCCTTTTTGTTTCCTCACTGCCCCTCCTCCCTCTTGGAGTTCCCTCCCCTTCCCACCAGTCCTTCCTCCCTTGTCTCTTTCCCCGCCCCACAGTGCCCTCCTGGGCGCTGCCTGGTGAGCGGGTGCAGGCTGAGCCTCCCTGCAGCCTGTACTGGGGCCTCCTTCACACGTGTGATGTGCTGGCAGCTGTGGGTGAGTGTACCTGGGAGGGGAGGGCCCAGAGGGCCCACCCACCCCTCCCAGATCTCTTCCGCAGGCCCTGATTCCAGCTGTGGAAGCAGGTCAGGGCTCAGTCCACCCCAGCTGTGCCAGGCAGAGTGATCCCACTGCAGGCAGCAAAGGCATCCCTGAGCCGCACTCAGAGTTCTTCCAACCAAGCCAGCTGCCTCTCTTCCTGGCAGGACACACGGGATGGGCTGGGGACTCAGGCACCATCTTTCCCCAGCCTGCCCGCCTGGGATACAGCGTGGGTCCTCCTGACTGTGAGACCAAGATGGAGGACGTGTGGCCCCTCCCTTGCCTGCATCCCCGCTGACCCCAGTGCCTCCCACAGACCCACTCTTAGGCCGTGTGCCACCGTGTCCTTTGTCTGCAGCCTGTCGCAGATGCCAGCCCCATGAAGCGCTCCATCTCCACGCTGGCCCAGCGCCCCCGCGGGGCTCATCTCTGCAGCACCACCCCGGACCGCCCGCCCCCTAGCCAGGCGCCACACCACCACCACCACCGCTGCCACCGCCGCAGGGACAGGAAGCAGAGGTCCCTGGAGAAGGGGCCCAGCCTGTCTGCCGAGACGGATGGCGGTGCGTGCGGAGGGGCCCGGGGAGCCCCTCGGGGAGCTGTGGCCCGAGTCAGGGTGTCCAAGCAGCCCATGGGAACCCTCTTCCTTTGTGGGCCTCATGACCCTATAACCAGCTGGAGCAGGGTGGGGCTGAGGCCCAGGCCCTAACCCTCACCCTAACCCTCCCCTGGCACCGCCTGAATTCCGTCCTGCTGGCCCTGGGGGTCAGGGGTCCCTGTCTTGGGCCTGGCCGTGCTAACTTCTCCTCTTCCCTGGCCAGCACCAAGCAGTGCTGCGGGGCCGGGGCTGCCCCTGGGAGAGGGGCCCACAGGCTGCAAGCGGGAGCGAGAGCGCCGGCAGGAGCGGGGCCGGTCCCAGGAGCGGAGGCAGCCCTCATCCTCCTCCTCAGAGAAGCAGCGCTTCTACTCCTGCGACCGCTTCGGGGGCCGTGAGCCCCCAAAGCCCAAGCCCTCCATCAGCAGCCACCCCACATCACCGACAGCTGGCCAGGAGCCAGGACCCCACCCCCAGGTAAGAGGATCAGGTGGGCAGGTCAGGGCCCAGCAGCCTCTCCCTCGGCCCTGTGGCCCTGTCCCACAGGCTCCTCTCCCTAGGGCCTCCCCACTGCACTTTGTCATTCCCAGCAACCCCAAGGGCTGGGCGCCCTGTCCCAGACCGTCATTGGCACCCCAGCCCAGCTGTGTCCTCCTCAGGCTCCTGCCTGGGTCACCCTGGGACGGTGGGTCTGCGTCCTCATCCACTTTCAGACCGAGACTCCGAATCCACACCCCTCTCTCTGTCCCTTCTGACTCCCCTTCCCCGACTGTGGCTGTTGGGCTTTTGTTCTGTCCTCTTCCCTGGGCCCCGCCTGTCCCTTCCCATCACCTGCTCTCCCCACCCCATTCCTGGGCCTAATGGTGACCGTCGCCCTTCCTCACACACAGGTGCCTGTTGCCTCCCTGGCCATCATGGCCCAGTGTGTCCCCCGTGGCTTCCCTCTCTGCTCCCTGCCCACGAGGGCCTGTGTGTGATGTGCTCTATGGTTCGGTTTGTGTGTTTGATTTGCTGCAGGGCAGTGGTTCCGTGAACGGGAGCCCCTTGCTGTCGACATCTGGTGCTAGCACCCCTGGGCGCGGTGGGCGGAGGCAGCTCCCCCAGACGCCCTTGACTCCTCGCCCCAGTATCACCTACAAGACGGCCAACTCCTCACCTGTCCACTTCGCGGGGGCCCAGACCAGCCTCCCTGCCTTCTCCCCGGGCCGGCTCAGCCGTGGGCTTTCTGAACACAACGCCCTGCTCCAGAGAGACCCCCTCAGCCCGCCCCTGGCCCCTGGCTCTCGGATCAGCTCTGACCCTTATCTGGGGCAGCGTCTGGACAGTGAAGCCTCTGTCCACGCTCTGCCTGAGGACACGCTCACCTTCGAGGAGGCTGTGGCGACCAACTCGGGCCGCTCCTCTAGGACTTCCTATGTGTCCTCCCTGACCTCCCAGTCTCACCCTCTCCGCCGCGTGCCCAATGGCTACCACTGCACCCTGGGACTCAGCTCGGGTGGCCGAGCACGGCACAGCTACCCCCACCCTGACCAAGACCACTGGTGCTAGCTGCACCGTGACCGCCCAGACGCCTGCATGCAGCAGGTGCGTGTTCCAGTGGATGAGTTCTATCATCCACATGGGGCAGCAGCCCCTAGGGGGAGGCCTCGCCCACCTTAGTGAGGCTCCTGCGGCCCCTCTCTCCCTCCTCCCCTCTTTTATTCTAGATGACGAATAAAGCCCTGTTAGAGGATGCGCTCTTTCTGTCCCCTTCCTGTCCTGCCTTCCTGGGTCTTGTACCACACACCAGACCCTAAACTGGAGGCTGCTCTGTGTGGCTGAGAAGGACCCAGGAGTCCAAGTCCCGTATCCTGGGACTCAGCATCCAGGGTGGGTGCTTGGAGCCGTTGTGAGGAGCTCTGCATCCTGTGGGGAGCACCCTTCGTGTGGCTGTGCGGCACAGAGAAGCAGGGCCTGCTTGAAAGCACGGCGAGACCTCCGGACGGTGGGGATGGGGAGCGGGACGCAGGCTTGCACCAGCTGTGGCTTGTGCAGCCCCTCAGAGTCCGTGAACGCTCACGCAGACACGCTCTGTCCCTCCCCGGACACCGTCGGCCCCCCCGGGACCGCGTTGGAAAGAGTTCTTGCTGTAGTTTTTAGTTTTAATTGCAACACCCCTTACTCTTTTGTCACTTCTATATACTCGATGTAGGAAAAATAGAAAATCAGAAAAATGGGGAAGGAAATGTTCACATAACTTTAACAAATCAAAGCTGTGGAAGAAAGGTGTCAGCTTTTTGCCACGTGTCTTTGTGGCTTGTGTGAGGAGACTCCCTGTGCAGCTGTGTCCGGCCAGGTGGACCCCAGGTGGCCCCTGGCTCCGCTGCTCTTGATCAAGTGCCTGACCGCCAGGCCCTCACACCCAGGCTTCTGGGCACTGTGGTGTGAGACGAGGCCTCCGGAACCATCGTGGGAGGTTGTGGCACCTGGGTAGCAAGTCCTTGCCAGTGGAGAGCACTGGACGTCGTGGTGGGAAACAAGGCAGCCTTTGTTGTCCTCCCACGAGCACACGTATTTCCAGGGAAGCCACAGGGCGGCTGACCATGGGCTTGTGTGAGGCATGTTCAGTCTGTTCTGCATCGGATTCTCAGGGCACGCTCTGTGGTGTGTGAAATAGGTTTCTTTCCACATATGGCAGAAGACAGGGAAAGGCTAGCAGGATGGAGGGAGACGCTGGTGGCTTGGATATGGGGCTGTCAGGGCAGGAGGGAGGAAGCCCCAGCTGGAGTGAAACTCTGTAGAGAAAGTGACCAAGGGAGGCCACGGCTCCCGCTGCTGAGGCGGGGCACCTGACGCCCAGCACTGTCCTGGCACCAGACGCAGGGAGCAGGCAGTCAAGTGAGTCCGACCCCACGGCCACGCTCAGGAGAGAAAGACCACACTCAGGACACTGTCCAAGGTACACAAGATGCCGGGAGGCCCTTTGTTCTGTGACAAAACAGCATTTAGAGCAGTTGGTGGTGGTATGTCCTCTGTGTTCTGAAATTCCAGATGATCTGTGTTGGATTCTTGGCTTCTACCCCATGATTCTCCTCAAAGAAATTCTGTGTGATGTGTGTGCGTGTGTCTGTGTCACAGGAGACGCAGTGCCTGTGCAGGTGTGTTTAGTGTGTGGATGTCATTAATCCATAGGGCTATGCAACAAAAGACACATTTAATAGAAATAAAACACACATGACCGCTGCCTGGTCTGGGGTTCAGCATGATTGTGACCAAACCTTTTTATAGAATTTCCTTACCTGAAGGCACAACACTCTGAAACTTTAAAGATAACAGAATATTTTATTCCAATAGAATAAACCAGGAATCTCGGACTGTGCATGTGATCACGTGGCAGAGTAGAAGGATGTGTATTTTGACACTGATGTTTTGTCTCTTGTTCCTCCTGCTGCCAGCCCATGTTACCTTGGGTGTCAAATGTGTCCATTCCATGCAAAACCACAGCCATTTCCCCAGGCAGTGTTGGGTCAAGAATACGCTTTTCTAGACCCACACAGCCCAGCTGGCTTGTCTGGACTTTTGTAGGCACTGGAATTGATGAAAATCACAGGGAGGGGGAAAATAGACATTTTGTCTTGTTTTCCTGACTTTGGGTTTTCTCACTGTGTCTTCTCCAGCTATCATATGTGTTCCCTGAATCTCATAGTGAGTTGCCAAATTTGAAATGCATCACCCAGTTGTCTGCATCTGGAACCAGTCAAGCAGTGGCTGTAGTTTGAACAAGTTATGTGTGCATGTAACATATATACATATATACATATATACAAGTATGTGCATGATGTATATCTTCGTACTTTTTGATACAATGTATTCATTTGTTAATTTTTAATTATATTTGATATAAATCAAAGGTTTGTTGCAAAACTTTATATTTAAGAAGTGTTAAAAAAACAAGTCCCAACCATGCAACCCAACTGGGACCTACTTAAAAAAAATTCTGTGATTGACTAGTTTGCTGCCTGAGTAATATTTATCAGCCAAACTTTGGATTCTGCTATTGTTTCTACAATGACATTTTGTATGAAGCAAAGTCCTTGGATTAAAATAAAAACTTAGCAAAAAATCAAAAACAAAACCCCACCATGCTGCCATTGGTATATGCAAGGGTGTGGGACTGGGGGTGCACTGCCAGGAGGGGTCAGAAGAAAGTGAGAACTGTTTTGTTTTGTTTTTTGAGACAGAGTTTTGCTCTCATCGCCCAGGTTGGAGTGCAGTGGCGCTATCTCGGCTCACTGCAACTTCTGCCTCCCAGGTTCAAGTGGTTTTCCTGCCTCGGCCTCCTGAGTAGCTGGGATTACAGGTGCACATCACCATGCCCGGATAATTTTTGTATTTTTAGTAGAGACCGGGTTTGACCATATAGGCCAGGTTGATCTCCAACTCCTGACCTCAAGTGATCCACCTGCCTTGGCCTCCCAAAGTGCTGGGATTACAGGCATGAGCCACTGCGCACAGCCTGCAATCTGTTTTCAATGCAAGTGTGGGATCAGGTAGAGAATGTGGTGAGGATCAAGGGAAGCACTTGGAAGGAGGAGGCAGATTTGACCTCCCTGGGGATCAGGGTTGGGGTTGGTTAGGATTACGGTGGTGGGTTGGGGTTGGGGTTGGGTAGATGGTGGGGGAGGCTGTGAGTTTGGGGCACAGAGCTCGTCTTAAGATGCCCCAATCATTCATTCACTTTGCAGTTAAAATGTCAGGGTATAGCTAGCTACATGCTGAAAAGGACAAAGGGGATATTCTTAAGAGAAACCTGGCACCATAAGTACACATGAGGGCAGGCACAGTAGGTACAGACATGACCATTGTAGGACCTTCCTGGAGTGGCAGGAAGCCCAGCCCCAGCAGTGGATTCTGACTGATCACTGTAGGTGCATGTCAACCAGCAGTGAGGGGGTCCCACAAGCCTAGGTGGGGCAAGTTGGGGACTTAAGGCAGGAGCAGGAAAACCAGACAAAAGAGATGAAAACTTAAGGAATGTGAAGAAGCCCAACATAAAGCTCCCTGCGCAGGACCCTGGGTCTGTTTTCCTGAAGATCAGCCCACTCCCCTCGAGCTGTACTTATTCTTTCTACACACTGCGTTTTTTCCCCAATGAAGTTATCTGCTGTCTTTGTACTGCCTCTTGGTGAAAAAATCTTTCTTCCAAGTTAGGAACTGGGACGTCAGCTCTCCCCAGTATTAGCTCCATTTCAGTTTGAATTTCCAGAATTGACGGCCCTGAACAACCTGCGCTCCGACTTTAAGTGGTGTAGGAGGAAGCCAGCAGGGGGCGCCCAACTGTCACCCTGGGAGCAAGAGGGCCCTGCAGTGTCCCCAGTCGCCAGGAGGGGGCACACGGGCACCACACCGTGAGCAAGAGGGCGCTGCAGTGCCCCGCCCGCCGGCAGGCGGCGCCCGAGCCCCGTTTTCAGGTTTGGAGGCACCGCCTCCAGCCTGCGCCGTCGGGGCCTGCAGCTTCCGGGCTGGGCCGGATGTGAGGGCGAAGCCATGTTCCCCTCAGCACAGACGGGGCGGAGCGGGGTGGGAGGGCACCGCCTCGCTTCGGGACAGCTCGAGGCCGCGTCCGTGGTGAGTGAAACCCTTCCTGTTTGCAGCGCTGGCTGCTGCGGGTTAGAGACCAGTAAGAACGGCTGGGTGTGGAAAACTGGAAGCCAAGGCCCATCTGGATTCTGCGCACCGAGGTTCTGGCGACTGCAGTGCGAGGTCCGCGGCGCAGCCTCGGAACACGAATGGAGCGTTCCTGCTGCAGGCGCGGCGTCCGAAATACGACACGACACCCGCGGTGCTCGCGGCAAACGCCTGTGACGCTCACGCGGCGCCTCCATGCGGAACGTTCGTGTGAACCGCGGGCTCCCGGCGCGGCCCTGCCGTCCCGCTACGGCGCCCGGAGTGATCAATACTCGCAGCACAGCGGCTGTCGGGCCGGAGCTGCTCGGGCCCGGCCCCTGCCGTGCATTGTCGTATCTGCGTCGCGGAGGTGGAGTGGACGCGGTGGTTCTACAGCTTAGATTGCTTCCCGGTAATTCCAGACTTTCAGGGAACTTGCAACGGGAGTATGGAGCTTTCTTTCTCTTTTCTCTCAGCGTCCCCAGCGGTTGTTGCTGCGCCAGATGTGCAGCTTCATAGAAAACACCCCGGTGTCTTTCACCCAAAACAGGGACCCCTCCCAGGTAAGCGCTAGGTGACCCCAGTATAGGAGGCCACGTTTCTACCTGAGGGTTGGGTCCACAGAGGCCACGTTTCTACCTGAGGGTCGGGTCCACGGGGGCCATGTTTCTACCTGAGCGTCGGGTCCACAGGCCCGTTTCACTTCGAAGCCGCCTCTGCTGGGTGGAAAATGTCTCTTTCCATCTGGGTCCTATTTTCCTTTTCTGGAGCCTTTGCAGAGGTGAAGAGCAGAGCTGTCCCCAGGCTGGGTCTGCCCAGTGGTTCCCTCTGGGCAGATGTAGATGCGCCACTTCAGGTGGGAATTTGCAGCCCCCTGGAGGAGCACAGGCCCACCCACGTGCCACAGAGATCTCAGCGTGATCGTTCCCAAAATCTCCTTTACAAATAAGTCTCATTCCGTCACTCTCCTGATTTAACTTTAACGATGGTTTCCCACTGGCTTCAGAACAGGGATCACAGAACTGACCTGGCCACCTGTCCCTGAAAGCTCCCACCTGCTGCCGTCTCCTGCCCAGTCCAGCTGCCTGCAGTGTGGTTCTCATCCACAGGGACACAGCAGGCCCTCGGGGTCTTGGGGACTCTGCACACATCCTTGAACTCATCCACCAAACACCCCCTTATCAAATACCCTTAAGATTCTGTCCAGCTGTATCCTTGAAGTCACAGTGGTTATGATGTCTAACAGCACAAATCTTCTAACGTGATTTTTTTAGACCAAAAAAAAAAAAAAAAAGATCATTTGTGAGAATCACTCTTAATTTGTAAATCAAGGAAATAGATACATAAAAGCCAAGTCCATATTTGGGATAATCAGTAAAGAAAAATAAATTCTCAATGCCGAATAAGAGACAAAAGGCACCGCTGATTGTTGAAATTTCATAAGAGTTTACTGGACAGTATATTGCCTTGCAATATTCTCCATTCCTGTGTGTGTGTGTGTGTGTGTGTGTGTGTGTGTATGTATGTATGTGTGTGTATCACACACGTACCAGTTGCAAGATATTTCAGGTTTAAATACTGATGTTAACTTTTTTTTTTTTTTTTTAAGAGTCTGGTTCTGTCGCCCAAGCTGGAGTGCAGTGGCATGATCTCAGCTCATTGCGACCCCCACCTCCTGGGTTCAAGTGATTCTCCTGCCTCAGCCTCCCAAGTAGTTGGGATTACAGGTGCCCGCCACTGTGCCTGGCTAATTTTTGTATTTTTAGTAGAGATGGATGGGGTTTCACTATGTTGGCCAGGCTGGTCTCGAACTCCTGACCTAAGGTGATCTGCCTGCCTTGACTTCCCAGAGTGCTGGGATTATAGGCACGGGCCACAGGGCCCGACCCACTCATTTTACTTAATTAGACAATATAGTTAATTGATTAAAAAGTGCTAGTGCACATCACGGCAATCTATGTAAATACTTGAAAACGTATTTGTTTATGCAGTGAACAATTAGTAAAGAAAACAGGTACTTTATTAATTTTTGTGGATATTGAAATGCAGTGAGGGGGTATAATTATTGTGTCAGAACTCTGGTGTGGGACTTAGGGCAAGAATGCATCCAACTGTAAATTGTATCTAACTTCAGTGAACCCACTGGCTCTCTCAGCTGCCTCATGCTGGATGGCAAATTCTTGACTGGTAGAGATGGAGGGACAAACTGTCACTTTCATCGAATCTCCAGTCTAGCAGGAAAGTCCTCATATTTCAGAATGTCATATTGTGCCAGATATTTCATTATCAAAGAAACTGCTTCCCAGCAATATTGTTAACCTGACTGTTCCTCAGGTGGATATAGAGGAGAAAAAAAAAAGAATAACTACAACACAAAATTCTGCAAGTATCATAAGATATGTGAAACACTTGGCAAATATTAAATTTAGGGTTAGGGGTTAGGTTTCTGAATTATGTAAATGTTAATGGAAATGCCATCCATGCCTTAGAGCTTGAAATCAGGAGGCCCTAATCATACTCTGTGAGTATGACAGGAACTCAGCAATATCTTAGTTCAGATCCCAGCTCACTCCTGAATTCACTCTGTGATCTTGGTCATAGCCCTTCTCAGCATTCTTTCTTTGTCTCATGTCAGAGACAAAGATAGGGATAAACTTTCTGAAATGGTCCAGGATTAAGTGAGATGAGTTATGCAAATCTGTCAGTAGAGGGTCTTGGACTACAAAAGATGACAAAATAACCCACATAGAAAGGAGGGTGGGATAGTCTTTGAATGGTTGTGGGCAGTGAAGAGGTGACTTTGTGCCCTGTCTCTCCAGATGTTTGCATCAGCAGTATCTTCTATTTGAGCAGACTTTCTCCATCAACTAGTTGAAATAGAGAGCTCATGTTTTTAAAGCTGTCATCTACTTGGGAAGAAGTACAGATGTATCTGTAACTCTGGACAAAGATTTCAATGCCTGTCATTTGAGCTCCATGGGATGACACAGTTGTGACCAGTAAGCAAAATAGATGACAGACTCTGAGTACAAGAGGCATCTATCGAAGCCACTGGAATTTAGAAGAGCTACCTGTGGATGAGATGTATGGGACTCTGTTCTCCCCAGACCCTGGGTCTGTTCTCATGAGAAGCATCTCACTGAGGGCACAGGCCACAGCATTTACTGTTTTGTAGATAGCATTCCTGGGGTTAAACATGGGCCTGTCAAGGCTCAGTGGCACAGCCTTCAAGCAAACACTGAGAGAATATCCCTCCAAAAGAGATTGAGAAGAGCACTGAACGTTAAAAAAAAAATGGTTTTCTAAGTAAAATATGGATAATTAGCAACATTAACTGTATGTTGAAACTGCTTGAAAAATAGGAGTTAAATGTCTCTGGTGTGAAATCATCCCATGGAAAGTGCCAGAAAGAAATCTTTCCTGTGTGTGGTGGTATGCCACTGAGGGGTGTGATGTATACCTTGCATATGGTGACAGCCTGTAATCCAGCCACTCGAAGGCTTCACAGTATGCTTGTGCCACCATAACCCATAGCCACCTTTGTGGGTGAATCTGGGGTGCTAGTGAGGAGATCCCAATGGGGAAAAGGCAGGGCTTACTCAGTGACAGGCATCTGCTCTGTAAAGGCTGTGCACGTTTCCCCTGTCCATTTCTTCTCAACTTCCAGAGGAACTGCCTACTTCTTACATCCTCTGACACAAACAGCCCCACCCAAGTTGTGGCCAGGATGCCCGGTAAGCCACTGTGCCCTAGGCTGGAGCAGCGGCCCTGCAAGTAATCTGTCATTCATAGATCAGAGGGTTCCTGTGTCATCTAAGTGGGAAGGAGGAAGCATTTCCAGAAGAAAGAACCAAGAGAGAGTGTCTGTGATGTTCAGCTGAACAACACACCTTTTTATCTTTTATTAATGAAAAATGTTCTAGATATCAAGCAATATTTTAATACAAAGCAATAGGGTGAGAGTTTTTTTATTCCATATTCTATTTGCAGCCTCTCTGTAAGTCCTACCTTGAAAAATTGGTCAGAGGCTCTTTCTGGCATCTGCAGAGGTTCTCTGAGGTTCACTTCAGCCAGTAAAGAATTCCTTCTCCTTAACTGCTGTTGCCGTTGCTGCTGCTGAGAGTGCTGGTAGAGGCCAGAGGATTCAGTGGAGGAGGCACATAGGGCAGCGGTGGGAGCGGAGAGGGACAGGGAAGGAGAAGAAGCGAGGGAGGAGAGCACCGAGCACGCTTTTCTGCCCGCCTGAGGAGCCGGAGCAGCCCCGGCCCCGTGGCCCTGCCAATGCCACCTGCCCGCCAGACAAAGCCAAGAACCCACACCCGCAGCAGATCTTTTTTTGTGCAAATCTTTTACTTAGATTAACTTTTTTCCCCCCCATTTATTTATTTTATTGCATTTTAGGTTTTGGGGTACATGTGAAGAACATGCAAAATTGTTGCATAGGAACACACGTGGCAGTGTGATTTGCTGCCTTCCTCCCCATCACCTACATCTGGCATTTCTCCCCTTGCTGTCTCTCCCCAGCTCCCCACTCCCCACTGTCCCTCCTCTATTTCCCCCCAACTGACACCAGTGTGTAGTGCTCCCCTCCCTGTGTCCATGTGTGCTCATTGTTCGACACCCACCTATGAGTGAGAACATGCGGTGTTTGATCTTCTGCTCTTCTGTCAGTTTGCTGAGAATGATGGTTTCCAGGTTCCTCCATGTCCCTACAAAGGACCCAAACTCATCGTTTTTGATGGCTGCATAATATTCCATGGTGTATATGTGCCACATTTTCCCTATCCAGCCTATCGTCGATGGGCATTTGGGTTGGTTCCAGGTCTTTGCTATTGTAAACAGTGCTGCAATGAACATTCATGTGCACGTGTCCTTATAGTAGAACGATTTGTAATCCTTTGGATATATACCCAGTAATGGGATTGCTGGGTCAAATGGTATTTCTATTTCTAGGTCCTTGAGGAATTGCCACATTGTCTTCCACAATGGTTGAACTAATTTACACTCCCACCAACAGTGTAAAAGTGTTCCTATTTCTCCACATCCTCTCCAGCACCTGTTGTCTCCAGATTTTTTAATGATCGCCATTCTAACTGGCGTGAGATGGTATCTCAATGTAGTTTTGATTTGCATTTCTCTGATGACCAGTGATGATGAGCATTTTTTCATATGTTTGTTGGCCTCACGTATGTCTTCTTTTGTAAAGTGTCTGTTCATATCCTTGCCCACTTTTGAATGGGCTTGTTAGTTTTTTTCTTGTAAATCTGTTTTAGTTCTTTGTAAATTCTGGATATCAGCCCTTTGTCAGATGGGTAAACTGCAAAAATTTTTTCCCAATCTGTTGGTTGCCGATTCACTCTAATGATTGTTTCTTTTGCTGTGCAGAAGCTGTGGAGTTTGATTAGGTCCCATTTGTCTATTTTGGCTTTTGTTGTCAATGCTTTTGGTGTTTTGGTTATGAAGTCCTTGCCTATACCTACGTCCTGAATGGTTTTGCCTAGATTTTCTTCTAGGGTTTTTATGGTGTTAGGTCTTATGTTTAAGTCTTTAATCCATCTGGAGTTAATTTTAGTGTAAGGTGTCAGGAAGGGGTCCAGTTTCTGCTTTCTGCACATGGCTAGCCAGCTTTCCCAACACCATTTATTGAACAGGGAATCCTTTCCCCATTGCTTGTTTTTGTCTGGTTTGTCAAAGATCAGATTGTTGTAGAAATGCTGTGTTGCCTCCGAGACCTCTGTTCTGTTCCATTGGTCTATATCTCTGTTTTGGTACCAGTACCATGCTGCTTTGATTACTGTAGCCTTGTAGTATAGTTTGAAGTCTGGTAGTGTGATGCCCCCCTGCTTTGTTCTTTTTGCTTAGAATTGACTTGGCTATGCGGGCTCTCTTTTGGTTCCATATGAAGTTTAAGGTGGTTTTTTCCAGTTCTGCGAAGAAGGTCATTGGTAGCTTGATGGGGATAGCCTTGAATCTGTAAATTACTTTGGGCAGTATGGCCATTTTCACGATATTGATTCTTCCTAAGAATCAATGGGATGTTTCTCCATCTGTTTGTGTCCTCTCTTATTTCGTTGAGCAGTGGCTTGTAGTTCTCCTTAAAGAGGTCCTTTACATTCCTTGTTAGTTGTATTCCTAGGTATTTTATTCTCTTTGTGGCAATTGTGAATGGAAGTTTGTTCTTGATTTGGCTCTCTTTAAGTCTGTTATTGGTGTATAGGAATGTATGTGATTTTTGCACATTGATTTTGTATCCTGAGACTTTGCTGAAGTTGCTTATCAGTTTCAGGAGGTTTGGGGCTGAGACGATGGGGTCTTCTAGATATACAATCATGTCGTCTGCAAATAGAGACAATTTGACTTCCTCCTTTCCTATTTGAATACCCTTTATTTCTTTTTCTTGCCTGATTGCTCTGGCTAGAACTTCTAATACTATATTGAATAGCAGTGGTGAGAGCAGGCATCCTTGTCTGGTGCCACATTTCAAGGGGAATGCTTCCAGTTTTTGCCCATTTAGTATGATATTGGCTATTGGTTTGTCATAAATAGCTTTTATTATTTTGAGATATGTTCCATCGATACCTAGCTTATTGAGTGCTTTTAGCATAAAGAGCTGTTGAATTTTGTCAAAGGCCTTCCCTGCATCAATTGAGATAATCGTGGTTTTTGTCTTTGGTTCTGTTTATGTGGTGAATTACGTTTATAGACTTGCATATGTTGAACCAGCCTTGCATCCCCGGGATGAAGCCTACTTGATCATGGTGGATAAGCTTTTTGATGTGCTGTTGCAATCGGCTTGTCAGTATTTTATTGAAGATTTTTGCATCTATGTTCATCATGGATATTGGCCTGAAGTTTTCTTTTCTTGTTGAGTCTCTGCCAGGTTTTGGAATCAGGATGATGTTGGTGTCATAAAATGACTTGGGAAGAATTCCCTCTTTTTGTATTGTTTGGAATAGTTTCAGAAGAAATGGTACCAGCTCCTCTTTGTATGTCTGGTAGAATTCAGCTGTGAACCCATCTGGACCTGGGCTTTTTTTGGGTGGTAAGCTCTTAATTGCTGCCTCAACTTCAGACCTTGTTGTGGGTCTGTTCAGGGTTTCGGCTTCTTCCTGGTTTAGGCTTGGCAGGAGGCAAGTGTCCAGGAATTTATCCATTTCTTCCAGGTTTATTAGTTTGTGTGCATAGAGTTGTTTGTAATAATCTCTGATGATGATTTGAATTTCTGTGGAATCTGTGGTGATATCCCCTTTATCGTTTTTTATTGCATCAATTTGGTTATTCTCTCTTTTCTTTTTTATTAATCTGGCTAGTGGTCTGTCAATTTTGTTGATCTTTTCAAAAAACCAGCTCCTGGATTTATTGATTTTTTGAAGGGTTTTTTTGTGTCTCTATCTCCTTCAGTTCTGCTCTGATCTTAGCTATTTCTTTTCTTCTGCTAGACTTTGACTTTTTTTGATCTTGCTCCTTTAGCTCTTTCAGTTTTGATGATAGGGTGTCAATTTTTGATCTCTCCTTGCTTCTCATGTGGGCACTTATTGCTATATATTTTCCTCTAGAGACTGCTTTAAATGTGTCCCAGAGATTCTGGTATGTTGTGTCTTCATTCTCGTTGGTTTCGAAGAACATCTTTATTTCTGCCTTCATTTCATTGTTTATCCAGTCAACATTCAAGAGCAAGTTGTTCAGTTTCCATGAAGCTGTGCAATTCTGAGTTAGTTTTTGAATTCTGAGTTCTAACTTGATTGCACTGTGGTCTAAGAGACTGTTTGTTACGATTTCCGTTCTTTTGCATTTGCTGAGGAGTGATTTACTTCCAATTATGTGGTCAATTTTAGAGTAGGTGTGATGTGGTGCTGAGAAGAATGTATATTCTGTGGCTTTGGGATGGAGAGTTCTGTAAATGTCTATTAGATTTGCTTGGTCCAGGTCTGAGTTCAAGTCCTGGATATCCTTGTTAATTTTCTGTCTGGTTGATCTGTCTAATGTTGACAATGGGGTGTTAAAGTCTCCCACTATTATTGTGTGGGAGTCTAAGTCTCTTTGTAAGTCATTAAGAACTTGCCTTATGTATCTGGGTGCTCCTGTATTGGGTGCGTATATATTTAGGATCGTTAGCTCTTCTTGTTGCATTGATCCTTTTACCATTATGTAATATCCGTCTTTGTCTCTTATGATCTTTGTTGCTTTAAAGTCTAATTTATCAGAGATGAGAATTGCAACTCCTGCTTTTTTTTGCTCTCCATTTGCTTGGTAAATCTTCCTCCATCCCTTTATTTTGAGCCTTTGTGTATCCTTGCGTGTGAGATGGGTTTCCTGGATACAGCACACCGATGGGTTTTGTCTTTTTATCCAATTTGCCAGTCTGTGTCTTTTGATTGGGGCATTTAGTCCATTTACATTTAGGGTTAATATTGTTATGTGTGAATTTGATACTGCCATTTTGGTGCTAGCTGGCTGTTTTGCCCTTTAGTTGAGCTGGTACTTGTTGTTCCTTTATATGTGTAGAGCCTCTTTCAGGAGCTCTTGTAGAGCTGGCCTGGTGGTGACGAAATCTCTGAGTACTTGCATGTTCCCAAAGGATTTTATTTTTCCTTGACTTATGAAGCTTAGTTTGGCTGGATAGGAGATTCTGGGTTGAAAGTTCTTTTCTTTAAGGATGTTGAATATTGGCCCCCACTCTCTTCTGGCTTGTAGGGTTTCTGCTGAGAGATCTGCTGTGAGTCTGATGGGTTTCCCTTTATGGGTAACCCGACCTTTCTCTCTGGCTGCCCTTAGTATTTTCTCCTTCATTTCGACCCTGGTGAATCTGACGATTATGTGCCTTGGGGTTGCTCTTCTTGACGAATATCTTTGTGGTGTTCTCTGTATTTCCTGGACTTGAATGTTTGCCTGCCTTGCTAGGTTGGGGAAGTTTTCCTGGATAATATCCTGAAGAGTATTTTCCAGCTTGGATTCATTCTCTTCGTCGCATTCGGGTACGCCTATCAAACGTAGATTAGGTCTTTTCATATAGTCCCACATTTCTTGGAGACTTTGTTCATTCCTTTTTACCCTTTTTTCTCCAGTCTTGCCTTCCCGTTTTATTTCATTGAGTTGATCTTCAACCTCTGATATCCTTTCTTCTGCTTGGTCAATTCGGCTGTTGATACTTGTGCATGCTTCACGAAGTTCTCGTGTTGCGTTTTTCAGCTCCATCAATTCACTTATATTCCTTTCTATTTTGTGCATTCTCGTTAGCATTTCATCAAATCTTTTTTCAAGGTTCTTAGTTTCTTTGCATTTGGTTAGAACATGTTCTTTAAGTTCACAGAAGTTTCTTACTACCCACCTTCTGAAGTCTGATTCTGTCATTTCATCGCACTCGTTCTCCATCCAACCTTGTTCCCTTGCTGGTGAGGAGTTGTGATCCCTTTTAGGAGGAGAGGTGTTCTGGTTTCGGGTGTTTTCATCCTTTTTGCGCTGGTTTCTTCCCATCTTTAAGGATTTATCCACCTGTTGACTTTGTAGTTGCTGGCTTTCAGATTGGGTCTGAAATCTTTCAGATTGACATTCTGTTTGTTGATGATGAGGTTATTTCTGTTTCTTGGTTTTCCTTCTGACAGTCTGGCCCCTCTGCTGTAGGTCTGCTGAGGTTCACTCCAGGCCCTGCTTGCCTGGGGTTCACCTGCAGCAGCTGTTGAACAGCAAGGGGTGTTACCAGTTTTCTTCTTCTGCTATCTTTGTCCCAGACGGATACCCGCCTAGTGTCAATCTGATCTCTCTTTTATGAGGTGTCTTTTTGGATATATAGGGGTCAGGGAGCTGCTTGAGGAGACAGTCTCTTCTTTATAGGAGTTCAAATGGTGAGCTGCAAGCTCTGTTGTTGTTCATTCAGAGCTGCTGGGCAGGTAGGTTTAGGTCTGCTGCAGCAGAACTCATAAACTGCTTTTTGTTCCCAGGTGCTCTGTCCCAGGGATTTAGGGCTTTATTTATGAGTTTCCGTTATGCTGCCGCCTTCTTTTTTTTTTTTTTCTTTCCTTCAGACCTGCCCAGCCCAGCAAGGAGGCAGCCTAGTCACTGTCGGCCTATAGCAGCTTTGCTGAGCTGCTGTGGGCTCCGCCCCGCTGACGAGTGAACTTCCCTGCAGTCCTGTTTATATGGGTGTAGTTAGAACTGCTTTGGCGATGGTGGCCCGCCTCTGCTGGGGTGGAATCTGTGCTGTGGCGGGTTGCCTTGGCAATGGCGGGCTGCCTCAGCAATGGCGGGTTGCCTTGGCAACAGCGGGCTGCCTCAGCAATGGCGGACGCCCCTCCCCCACAGAGCTGGACCGTCCCGGGTTCAGCTGCGCTTGCTGTGAAACTCTCAATCCAGAGTTTCTGGTTGCTGTTCTTTTGTGGGGGTGGGGCCAGCCGAGCCTGATCGCCTGGCTCCCTGCCTCAGAGCCCTTTTTTAAGTTGGTGTTCCAGTCGCCTGTTGAAGAGGCGCCGGGGTCTGTTTGTTTTCCCCTGCGGCCACTCACTGCGCTGGCTTAAACAGCGGCACTGAGGTTTGTGGCGCTTTTTTTTTTTTTTTTTTGCCCTGGAATCTACTGTCCTGGTTCTCTGCTCAGTCCCCTTTTTGAACTGGTGTACGGGCGACTTCCCGTGGCTCCAATTGCCAGCCAAAAGGGCCCCCGGACCGGTGTATTTTGTACGGGAACCGCGGCTCCGGGGCGCCGACAAAGCAGCCACTGGGGCAAAGCAGCGGCGCTGGCCGAAACAGCCACGCTGGCGACCGTGGAGCACCTCCGCCCGGGAATTTCCTAGTCTGTGGGCAATAAAAACGCGGCGTCCACTCACCCTCTGCGCTTTCACTGGGAGCTGCAATCCTGAGCTGTTCCTAAACGGCCATCTTGGATTGGTCCCCCTAGATTAACTTTAAGGTTAAAAATTACCAAAAGTATTTTGGAAACTCTTATTAGGTAGATTTACTATGAAAAATTATTGAAATAATGTTTTTTATAAGAATGATAACTTATAGAACTTTTTAATAAGAATGATAATTTATAGAATCAAATCTATAAGCTGTAAGATTTTAAGTGTCTAGTAAGTATAATATTAGCTTATTTAAATAGAACTTAAGCAGACTAGAAATTTGTTTTATATTTAATAGTGATAGCTCTGAAGACATAGTTGTTTTATTACACCAAAAATATTAATCTTATTTAGCTAAGTTTTATCCAAATCGTGTTAACTTGAAAAACATTTCTATCAGTTCCCACATTTCTAGGAGCTTGGGGAATATTTATTTATAAATGCTTATTTTTTTCCAAGCCAAGTTAGAGCACTTATATAGGATTTTATAAATGAATTTTGCAATGCTATCTGGAGTTAAGAAAATATCACATATACACAATGTACATTAATAGGCATACAAACACAAATAGAGGTCTCATAGCTTTCATCCCAAAATTTTAGCCATGAATCAGGCATAAATATTCTGATGGTTAATTTTAGATATCTTCTTGATTGGATTAAGAGATATATAAGTGGTAAAGCACAATTTCAACGTTTCTACTCATTTGACTACAAGTTCTCAAGCATCCAAAATAATTAACAAAATGACAATTTCTAGGGCTTCTGTGGGAAAGTATGAAAGGTCTTTTTGAACTTTTTAATGCTGTCAACTAAAGAATGATGAGGTTCATAAATTTGGAAAGGAGAGATTTCTTTTTTTTTAGACAGAGTCTAGCTCCGTCGCCAGGGCCAGGCTGGAGGGCAGTGGCCCAATCTCGGCTCATCGCAACCTCCGCCTCCTGGGTTCAGGCAATTCTCCTGCTTCAGCCTCCTGAGTAGCTGGGATTACAGGCATGCGCCACCATGCTCAGCTGATTTTTTGTATTTTAGTAGAGACGGGATTTCACCATGTTGGCCAGGATGGTCTCAATGTCTTGACCTCGTGATCCGCCCGCCTCGGCCTCCCAAAGTGCTGGGATTACAGGCGTGAGCCACCGCACCCGGTGGAGAGATTTCTTTATGTTTATTTTTGTATTTTTTTGAGATGGTGTTTCACTCTTGTTTCCCAGACTGGAGTGCAATGGCATGATCTTGGCTCACTGCAACCTCCACCTCCTGGGTTCAAGCTATTCTCCTTTCTCAGCCTCCCAATTAGCTGTGATTACAGATGCCCACCATCACGCCTGGCTATTTTTTTGTATTTTTAGTAGAGACAGGGTTTCATCGTGTTGGCCAGGACGGTCTCAAACTCTTGAGTTTGTGATCCGTCCACCTCGGGCTCCCAAAGTTCTGGGATTACAGGTGTGAGCCACTGTACCCAGTGAAAATACATGGTTTCTATGTGAGAGTCCAGTCCACAGACCTGCTTCACTTGACTGCCTGCCCCAGCTGGGAGAATAATGTCTCTCCATGTGGGCCCAATTTTCCTTTTTGGGAACTATTCCTGAGACTCTCTCAATTTTCTTTTTTTCTTTTTGAGACGGAGGTTCGCTCGTGTTGCAAAGGCTGTAGTGCAATGGCGCGATCTTGGCTCACTGCCACCTCTGCCTCCTGTGTTCAAGAGATTCTCCTGCCTCAGCCTCCCGAGTAGCTGGAATTATAGGCATCCATCACCACGCCTGGCTAATTTTTTCTACTTTTAGTAGAGATGGGTTTTCACCATGTTGGCCAGGCTGGTTTCGCACTCCTAACCTCAGGTGATCCACCTGCCTCGGCCTCCCAGAGTGCTGGGATTACAGGCATGAACCACCATGCCCAGCTGACTCTCTCAGTTTTCACAGCCTTGACAGATGTAAAGAGCAGAGATGACTCCACGCTGGGTCTGCCCAGCCTTTCCTTCTGAACAGGCGCAGACCCCGCATTCCTGATAGGAACACCCTGGCCTGGTGCCCTGCTCTCCTCAGTGCTGCCCAGCTGGAGGAGCTTCCATCTGTCCCACCACCACTGGCAATCTCACTTGGTAATGATGAGATAGTCATTTACAATCACAGGTTTCATCCTGTCAAGCTCTGGATTTAACTTTGCCAGTGGTTTCCCAATGGCCTTAGAACCATGGCCTCCAGACCCTGAGTGCTCCTGCCTGCTGCCCTCTCCCATCCAGTCTGCTACACCTGCCTGCAGTCCCACTTATGGGGACATGGGCTCCTGGGTGTCTCGGCAGGGATTTTATGTGTGTTCTCCCAGCCCATTCACCCGGTGACCACCTTAGGTTTTTAAGGCTTTGTCTAGATAAGTTCTTAAAGTCATAGCAGTTATGTTATCTAAAAGTAGAAAAGTTAATAATGTGATTTTTCTAAAGTCAAGGAAATAATCCATTATTTATTAGATCATCTGTGAGATGACCTTCAATTTTTTTTTTTTCCTGGAGATGGAATCTCCCTGTGTTGCTCAGGCTGGAGTGCAGTGCACGATCTCTGCTCATCATAGCCTCCACCTCCCAGGTTCAAGCGATTTTTGTGCCTCAGTCTCCTGAGTAGCTGGGATTATAGGCACCCGCCACCACACCCAGCTAATTTTTGTATTTTTAGTAGAGATGGGGTTTCACTATGTTGGCAAGGTTGGTCTCAAACTCCTGACCTCATGATCCACCTGTCTTGGTCTGTGAAATGTGCCAGGTGTTAGCTAGCATGCCCAGCCTATTCAACTTTTTGAGTGAATACCAAACTATGTTAAAAGTAGGCTGCACCATTTTATGTTCCACATACAGTATTTAAGGGTGGTGATTTCTCTCTGACCTTGCCAACACTTGTTATTTTACATTTCTTAAATCATAGCCTTTCTAGTGTGTGTAAGGGAGTGTATCGTCGTGATTTCTGTTTAGATGACCATGATGATAATGGTATTGATCATCTTTTTATGTGCTTGTTTTCCATTTGTATGTTTTATTGGCGAAGCGTGTGTTCCACTGTTTCTCCATTTTGAAATTTTGTGTTTTTTGTTGTGAAGTTATCCAAATTATACATTGTGGTTAACAGACTTGTTTTTAGATATATAGTGCGGAAATATTTTCTTCCCTTCTGTGGGTTGTCTTTTCACGTACGTATGTATGTTCGTTCGTTCTTTCTTTCTTTTCTTTCTTTCTTTCTTTTCTTCTTTCTTTCTTTTCTTTCTTTTGAGACACAGTCTTGTTCTGTCGCCCAGGCTGGAGTGTAGTGGTGTGATCTTGGCTCACTGCACCTCCGCCTCCTGGGTTCAAAAGATTCTCCTGCATGAACCTCCCAGGTAGCTGAGATTAGAAGCTCCTGCTACCATGCCTAGCTAATTTTTGTGTTTTCAGTAGAGATGAGGTTTCTCCATGTTGGTCAGACTGGTCTTGAACTCCTTACTTCAGGTGATCGACCCGCTTCAGCCTCCCAAAATGCTGGGATTACAGGTGTGAGCTACTGCACCCCTGCCATTACCAGGCATTTTGTTTTTCTTTCTTTATTTTGAGATGGGATCTTGCTCTTTTGGCCAGGCTGGAGTGCAGTGGCCTGATATTGGCTGACTGTGACCCCTGCCTGCTGGGTTCAAGCAATTCTCCTGTCTCAGCCTCCCAAGTAGCTGAGATTACAAGTGCGTTCCACCATGCCTGGGTAATTTTTGTATTTTTTGTAGAGACGGGATTTCACCACATTGGCCAAGTTGGTCTGGAACTCCTGACCTCGGTGATCCATCTGCCTCGGCCTCCCAAAATGCTGGGATTGCAGGTGTTAGCCGCCATGCCCGGCCTTTGTTTTTTGAGAGAGGTTGTTGTGCTGTCGCCCAGGCTGGAGTGCAGTGGTGCAATCTTGCCTTACTGCAATGTCCACATTCTGGGCTGAAGCAATCCTCCTGCCTCAGCCTCCCAAGTAGCTGGGACTACAGGTGTGTGCCACCATACCCGGCTAAATCTTGTATTTCTAGGAGAGATGCAGTTTTACTATGTCGTCCTGGCTGGTCTTGAACTCCTGGACTCAAGTGATCCACCTGTTTCGACTTCCCAGTGTGCTGGGATTATAGGCATTAGCTACCGTGCCTCGCCTATTTTTAACTTTTGAAGAGATACCAAACTATGTTAAAAATAGGCTGTACCATCTTATATTTCACATCAAGTATTTAAGGGTTGTAATTTCCCTCCGATCTTGCCAACTCCTGTTTTACATTTTTTGGATCTTAGACTTTCTAGTGTGTGTGAAAGGGAGCATGTCATTGTGGTTTCAGTTTACACGGCCATAATGGTAATGGCATTGATCATCTTCTTATGTGCTTATTTCCCATTTGCATGTCATTTTGGTGAAATGTATGTTCAACTGTTTCTCCATTTTTTAATTTTGTTGTTTTTGTTGTTGAGTTATACAAATTATATATTGTGGTTAACAGACCGGTTTTAGATATATAATGCAGAAATATTTTCTTCCCTTCTGTGGGTTGTCTTTTTACTTTCTTTTTCTTTTTTTAAGATGGAGTCTTGCTCTGTCACTCTGGCTGGAGTGGAGTAGCACAGTCTTGGCTCACTGCAACCTCTGGCTCCCAGGTTCAAGTGATTCTCCTGCCTCAGCCTCCTGAGTAGCTGTGAGTACAGGCGCACACCACACACTTTTTTTTGTATTTTTAGTAGAGCCAGGGTTTCTCCATGTTGGTCAGGCTGGTCTTGAACTCCTGACCTCAGGTGATCCACCCACCTCAGCCTCCCAAAATGCTGGGATTACAGGTGTGAGCCACTGCACCTTGCCACTGCCAGGCATTTTGTTTTTCTTTCTTTTCTTTTTTTGAGATGGGATCTTATTCTGTTGGCCAGGCTGGAGTGCCATGGCCTGATACTGGCTCACTGTGACCTCTGCCTGCTGGGTTCAAGCAGTTCTCCTGTCTCAGCCTCCCAAGTAGCTGAGATTACAGGTGCATTCCACCACACTCGGGTAATTTTTGTAATTTTAATGGAGACGGGATTTCGCCATGTTGGCCAAGCTGGTCTTGAACTCCTGACGTCAAGTGATGTGTCCACCAGGGCCAGAAGACTGCAATGCAATGTCCACACTGCAGCGGCAGAACACAAATAGAGCGTTCCTAAGGCAGATAAGACATCCGAAGTACATTTGCAGAGTGTTGTTTATCTATAATGCTAATGCAAAGCCTCAGTACATAAATGTTAATATAAAATCTGCACTACCTATGCGGCCCTGCCAATATAGCACTCTTAATAATCAAGACTGACATATCAGTGCAAACGTAGAAACTAAGGTATGGTTAGGGTTTAGGGTGAGGGTTAGGGCTCGGGGTTAGGGGTTAGGGGTTAGGGATTAGAATAATTTTAGGCAAAATAAATTTAAACAGTTTATTTGAGCAAAGGAATGATTCTTGAATCGTGTGAAGCACCAGAATGGAAAACAGGGTTTGGGGCTTCCAGTTCTTAGTGGTGGCAGCAAAGTGAAGTTTCTCATTGACTCCATCTAGATGACTGCCTGTTGTGGGGATGATTCCCTCAGCATCCGTGGTCACAGCAGATGGGTGGCTGGGCTTTTTGTCATTGACTCTGGTTGGTTGATAATTTTTTAAGTCAGTTTTAATGCCTCTGAGTTCGGTTTCTGTTTGTTTAGGCAAGACCTCGTGCTCACAGCCCCCTCCTTTTTTGCTTTAACATGTCAAAACCATAATTCATCTTTTACTTTCCTGACATTAATAGAAGTCAATTCACATGTTTGTTATTCAGAAAGTCAGTTTAATTGGCAACCTATTTGTGGTGGTGCATGAAATAATGTTTGTTGGTCATTAGCATCTTAGATTAGATGAAATATGTTAACTCTGTTGAGCTTTGTTATTAAACAATAACAGGAGGTTTTTTTTTTTTTTTTAATACACTCAAGCATCTCCTAACAATGTGGATAATTTCTGAGAAATTTGTACTTAGTGGTTTCATCTTTGTACGAACACCATAGAGTGTCCTTATAAAACCTAGATGGTGGAGCCCACTCCACACGTAAGTGATATGGTATAGCCTATTGCCCCCAGGCTGCAAACCTGCATAGCATGTCTGTGTACTGTGTAGGGCACGTTGGGAGCCAGATGCAGGGCTGAGGGCCCCACAGGGTCGTGGGATGAGCCTTATGCTGTGCTGAGGCGCAGGATCCGAGAAATAAAGAGACAGGACACAGAAGTACAAGGAAAACGCAGCTGGGCTCGGGGGGCCATGCCACCTATAAGCAGAGTCAGGCGAGGCCCCCAATGTCCAGATGCCTGAGTATTTATTGTGTATAGATTAGGGGGCAGGGCAGTGAGTGAAATCATCTTTAAGGATAGTGATAGGGTCATGAGCAATAAAACATAGGGTCCACCCCCATTAGGTCAACTAGGCCAGGAGGTGGACAGTGCGCAGCAAGGGGCCCGTTCCCACGAAGGCAAGGACCGTGTGCAGTAAGGGGTCCACCCCCCCTTAGGTCACTGAGGCTTGAAGGTGGGCCGTGCGCAGTAAAGAGGGTGCAGTGTGCAATACTTCTATCTATGGGCAGGCTATTTCTAAGAAGATTTATAGGAGGATGCCTTAAGTCACACAGCAGTGACAGAGTTGTCAAGTTTACTGCCACCTTCTGGCAGCTTCCAGTGGGTTCTATGGGAAGATGCTTTTCGAGCAGCACAGTAGGAGGAGCTCATAAAGTTCACGGTCACCAAGGTGGATTGCCGGTCTGAGGGCAGCCTTCCACAAGAACTGGAGCAAGGTCCTACAACTCCTTTATCAGGAGGAGTGGCTCTCGCCCCAAGCCTGCCATACAACGGGTATCTTTACAATACTGAACGCTGCCGCCTGGGCCATGGATTCTTGTCCTGGTATAACTGTTTTCCCTTAATTCATGCTCTGCACTGTGTCTGCTCCAGGCATTCCTCTGATTATAAGCTGCTTATCCCTTAATTCTTGCTCTGTACTGTGTCCACACTAGGCATTCCTCCAATTATGAACTAAGATATAATTATAGGTATATATGTAGGGAAATATTCTTTAGGCACTCCTATCAACTATTATATGATTATATATAGAGGATTTTATAAAGGGATTCTTCAAGCTCTATTTCTATAAACTAATATATGACTATGTAAAGGATTATATTAAAGGAAATAGCGGAATAGTAACACTATAAAGTGAGATACTCCTCAAGCCCCAACTGTGCCAGGGTTCTGCTTAGCTCTCATTCCTTGGTGCCTGTGTGGGGGGTTACCCACATACTGAATCTGTAGTCAACTGTCACACCATGGTGATTGTTGATTATGATCCGAAAATATCTGAGGTCTCAGTCAGTGTAGAAAGATTATTTTGCCAAGGTTAAGGACATGTCCATGACACAGCCTGAGGAAGTCCTGACAACGTGGGCCCAAGGTGGTCAGGGTAGAGCTTGCTTTTGTACATTTGAGAGACAGGAGACACCAATCAATATGTGTAAGATGTACAGTCACTTGGTCCAGTAAAGTGGAACAACTAGAAGTAGGAAGTGGAGGTGCTTCTAGGTCAGAAGTAGATTGTAAAAAAGATTGGATTATTTTGAATTCTTCATCAGCTTTCCGCTGAATACAATTTAGTCTGGTTCAGTGAATCTGCATTTTTATATATGCAGTAGGGCAGAGGAATGGCGGGATCTGGGCCCACCACAACCTCCGCCTCCCAGGGTCAGTGATTTTCTTGCCTCAGCCTCCTGAGTAGCTGGGATTACAGGCATGCACCACCACACCTGGGTAAGTTTTGAATTTTTAGTAGAGACAGGGTTTCTCCATGTTTGTCAGGCTGGTCTTGAACTCCCCACCTCAGGTGATCCACCTTCCTTGGCACCCCAGAGTGCTGGGATTACAGGCGTGAGCCACCATGCCTGGCCAGGAAGCTTGTTTTGATTCTGACATTGTCAACCTGTTTTCCTTGGAGCATTAAACACTGCTTTGGTATTTTATTACACAAATAAGGCAGAGATCCCCTTTTTTCATACTCATTACAGATTGCGGTATTTACAGAGTTGGTGTGTAAGGGTATTACACAATTAGGACATAGGGCTTTACAGGCTAAAAGTTTACAGTTAAAGATTATGGTAGAAGGGCCCCAAGATAGGAGGTTCATGTTGGTGGTGGAGAGTTCCATAGTAGAGATTAGAGGGAGAGATTAGGCTGACCAATCAGGTTAGGTTGACAGGTCAGAATTACAGTGAAGGGTTAGGGTGAAAGTTTTAGTGAGATTTTGGATTGGGGTTATGTACAGGTTGGAGTAGGTTTAGCTTAAGGTAAGGATTAGAGTGGGTAATAGTAACGTAAGGGTTTGTGATTGAGGGTTAAGCTTAGTTTAGATTTAGAGTTAAGGGTAATTAGAGTAAGGTTAAGGTTAGGGATTAGGATTAAGGGTTAGTGTTGAGGTTTATAGTTTAGGAATTAGGGTTTAGGGCACTGGTTAGGGTATGGATTAGGGTTTTAGGGTTAGGGTTGTTAGGGTTAGAAATAGGATTGGGGGTTAAAGTTAGGATTAGGGTTGGGGGTAGGGTTGGTTGGTTTAGGGTTTGGGTTAGGGTTGGGCGTAGGGTTTAGGGCTAGGGTTAGTATGACGGTTAGGATTGTTAGGATTAGGGCTAGAGTTAGGGTCAGAGTTAGGCCTACGGCAAGGCTTAGCATTAGGGCTAGGGCTGTGTTTAAGGTTAGGGTTTAGGGTTAGGGGGTCAGGGTCAGGGTTAGGGTTAGGGTTAGGGGGTCAGGGTTAGGGTCAGTGTTAGGGTCAGAGTTAGGCCTATGGCAAGGCTTAGCATTAGGGCTAGGGCTATGTTTAAGGTTAGGGTTTAGGGTTAGGGTTAGGGGGTCAGGGTTAGGGTTAGGGTTAGGGGGTCAGGGTTAGGGTCAGTGTTAGCGTTACAGTTAGGCCTACGGCAAGGCTTAGCATTAGGGCTAGGGTTAGGGTTAGGGTTAGGATTAGAGCTAGAGTTAGGGTCAGAGTTAGGCCTACGGCAAGGCTTAGCATTAGGGCTAGGGCTATGTTTAATGTTAGGGTTTAGGGGTTAGGGTTAGGGGGTCAGGGTTAGGGTCAGTGTTAGGGTTGGGGTTTAGGACAGGGTTAGGCTTAGTGTTTGTGGTTAGTCTTAAAGATAGGGGTTATGGGTTAGGGCTAGAGTTAGGGTTAGGGTTAGGGATATGAGATCTGGAGTCCAAGGAGATTTATTTTGAACTTTATAATTTGACTGCCCTATTGGATTTCTGTCTTGAATGGGACCTGTAACCTCTTTGTTTCTCACATTTGGAACACTTGTATTTTTCCAATGCCTGTATCCCCATTTTATCTGGGAAGTAACTAGCTTTCTTTTGATTTTACAGCTCGTAGGTGGAAGGGACTTGCCTTTTCACCGATTAGACTATGGGCTGAGGAGTTTTGAGTTAATGTTGAAATAAGACTTGTGGGACTGTTGGGAAGGCGTGCTTGGCTTTGAAATAGGAGGACATAAGATTTGCGGGGCCAAAGTTAATCATAGGAATGTAGCTAAACATATAAAAATTTTGCAAACCCATTTTTATGATGAAACATACATTTTATCATTTTTGATGTATAATCTGTTTTAATGTTCTTTTAACCCAGTGAAATGTGAGTTTTGTGATTTTGATCTTACTAAAGCAATGGTTTGATAAAGAAAAATGAATAATTCAGGGTTACAGAGATGGTAAACTTAAAAGTAGTTTGGGTATTAAATTATTGTGAAATAATTGTGTGTTAAATAATTCTAAATTCAACAGTTGTGATTGAACAGATCTGTAGGCATATGTATGTGTTGTGAAAGTGACAACCAAAGCAGTTATGTTGAACATTTATGTCTGGAGGTAATCAATAGAGGAATTGGCTGTGGACCTTCACCTATGCATCACTTTTGTTTTGTGCTGTAGTTGAGTATCCAAAACAAAACAAAACAATCACCACTTATTTCTCAAAGAGAGAGAATATTTCCTTCAATTTAAGCATTCCTAAATTGTTGCCTGGTGGCCCCTGTGTTCTTGGAGGAGGCAAAGTCAGAGCAGACACAGGTGGGCGGACGATGTACTTGACCCTGAGGAGGTCAGGTTCCTGGCCCACCCCATCCACCACCGGCGCCTGAGTCACCTCTGCAGCCTGGATGTGGCATGGGAGCAGCAAGTGGCTGAACACCCCAGACTAGGCCCATGCCCCCAGCAGCAGGAATCCTAAGGCTGGGCACCCAGGTGGCAAAGTCAGGCGGTCAGCCCCGCCGGCAGCCACTCAGTCTCATCAGTGTGGATGCAGAGTGCCCAGCGCAAAGGCCTTGGATCCGGAGAGGTGTCCAAGAGGAGCAGACCCTCAGGCCAGATGAGCTGTGCACTTGGCGACCCCATGCCACCCAAGGGAAGCTCCGCCATCCCGTGCCAGTGCCAGAGCTGCACCTGCAAATTGCGCACCTGGCATGGGCAGCAGTGGGGGCTGGTGGGGAAAAGAACCCCTGACTTTCCATGCGTCTCCTGCTCCCTGACACCTGCCAGGCAGACCCCCGGGCCAGAGTCAGTGCTGAAGCCAGGCCATCTGTGAAGCTGCTCCAGTGCCGCGGAGTGCCCATGCCAGACCTGATCTCCCTTTGAGGAGTGGGGCGGCCGCAGGGTTAGACAGGCCTCCCCCTTCTCCATTACATGAGATATGTGTAAGGGTTGTTAATGTTCCATCAGGAGCTCATGTTTGTGATATGAAATGCGCGCCTGCCATCCTGTGCCTGTGGCCCTCGGGCGGTCCGGGCGAGCCCAGGAGAACTTGGAGCCCAGTGAAGCCGGCCAGAGCTGCAGCCCCACCTGCCTGCGAGTGCCTGGGAGTGGCTTGCGGGAGCCGTGGCCACCGTGGCACAGGCGCAGGGCTCGCTCAGTCTGAGAGGCTGCAAGTGTTGCTGCTAAAGGCTGCGGCGGACCCGGCTGGATCGAGGATTCTCAGCTAGAAAGCAGATTTGGGATCGCAGATTGGGGGTTGGCGCCAGGTGGGGTTGGGAGGAGCCGCGGCTCAGGAGCTGGTTGTTGGGGATCTGAGAAGTCACCGCCTTGAAGAAGTTCCTCGGCCTCGGGAGCCAGGGGCCAAGGAAGAGCAGAACCTCAGGTCCCGGGCTCCATAGACCCCGTGGACACTGCTTCCGGGCACCGAATCCAGGGCGTGGAACCGCGGAAGAGCCACAGGGCGGCTGTCAGGCGCGATACCGCTGAGGTGGAGCTGCCTGGTGCGCGGGAGCGGAGACCTGGACACCCGGGGCAGGCCACACAGGTAGCGGGGCTCGGCCCGGGATGGGAGGGTTCCCTAGGCCCGGCTTCCCCACTTGGGACGGGGCCTTGGAGGGCGCCAGGCACCCTCGGAGCGGCGGAACCAGAGGAGGCTCAGCTGCTTTTCATCCCTCCTAATTCCCCGGCTGGAGCACTTGATGGAGAGTGTGAGTGATTTAACTCACAAAGTTAGGCATATTATACAGTGGTGTTATTGTAACGTTCACGTTTAAAACATGATGTTTTATACATTACAGCCGGTCCCTACTGAGAGCTCATTCTGCGATGAAAACTACCGGGAATCATTTTCAGCAGGCGAAAATTTCTCAGGTAAAACTGCCCGTTTTACATAGATCGGTTCTTTACTGAAGGGTCTTAGAGGGAAATTTGGAAGTGGGAGGTGGGTTTTGTGCTCTTGAATGAGAAGACACATTTTACTCAAAATGTGAGCTCTTTCTGTGTTCTGTGTTTACCAATTTTACATAAACCGAACAAAAATATCAAGATTTTAGCATTTTTGCACGACACCTGCTGTCTTTTACTATTGTGATGACATTTTAAATAATTTTATAATGGACTGAAAAAATACTGGCTTCTCTAGATATTAAAATGTGCTATTTCTATAATTAATTGTTTACTAACTGCTGAAAATACAGATAAATACATGGAACAGAATGGGAAATCCGGAAACACTGAAGTGATGTAAGATATAATGTAAGGATTAGTAATGTTAACAGACAGGAATAGGAAAGGATGGATTATTAATGAAAAATGCCTGCTATTTGAAGAAAACTAATGAAATTTTGTATCACAAATGTGAGTGCCTGATGGAATACAGATTGACTTTCACATTTACAAGTGAGAAAAGTATCAGCAGAAAGCACAAATGCTTATTTTACAGGTATATTTTATATTGACAAAGGCCTTCCTAAGAATGACCTCAGAGGCAGGTATTCTGAGGATTGATTTAGCAAACTAAAAATTAAAACTGCCTATGTATCAGTAAAAAAATGAGAAATGAAAGAAAACATCCTTGAAAAGTATTTACTATATTATATATATATTCAGGTGAGAGGTGTGTTTTCATTTTACAGGGGATTCATTATATTATATATCATGACATGTATAGGACTGGTATGTATAGCATATATACTACATCTATAATGTTGTATGTATATCAGTTACATATACAAATTAGACGAAAAGTTATATATATACACATCAGATGAAAAGTGCATCTTCATTTTATAGGAAATTCTTTCAATCAAATAAAAACTAATAAAAGTGGGCAAAGAACTTTATTGCAGATTTACAAGTTACTTATGTATGTTGGAAAAAATCCTTTGCCTTTCTGGTATAAGAATTTAAATTAAAAGAGGAATGAAACTGTTTTCTGTCCACAATATGTGTGAGGATGTTTTGTACTGCTGCTTAAAGTTTAAGTTGCTGATGACTTTTTAAATAGGCAATTTGGTGGTAAGTACTACATTTAAAAAATGTGTATACTCTCTGCCCATCAATTCCACTATACTAAAATACCCTTAGGAGGTAGAGATACTTGCACGTTGTTTTTTCCAGCACTTATTTTTAAAAGAACAGATAGAATGAATTCTATAAATAAATTTCTGTTGCAGCGAAAGGTGTAATAATATGTGACCATTGAATGTGACAATAGATACAGAATTATGTTGATGTGCAAAGATGTATTTTGTTATAGTCAGCAAGGAAAAAATCAGTTTGACATACACACAAACATACTATGGTCTTGTGTTAACAAAAAAATGTGTACAAAATATGATAGCATTTCTGATTTCTTGGCATTTGCATTGTAAGTAAGGTTTTTCTTATCTGTGATTGCTGCAGTGAACATGTACGAGACTTCTAGTAAAAGTGTATTAGTAATGGAATAATTCTTGGAAGAGGAATGTGAATCTTGGCCAGATAAAAATAATCTCTCACTTTCTGTTTTTTGCCATCATCATTGTGATGATTGTGCGTTATTGTCTTTGAACTTTTAGCCTCTTCAGAAATAAAAAGGGAATGTTATCTGTCTCCAGATTTTATGTATATATTTTATTATGTACATATACTTTTCTTACATGTAGATTTATCTCATATATGCAAACAATGACAGATTAATCATTTCATTTTACTTGTATTCTTTAAAAATAAAAATAACAAATATAAGTGATTACTATTGCAAAAATGCTGCTTTATAAGAGTTTATTTAAAAATATTGAACTCCCCATCTGTATTTATCCATTCTTTCATTCCATTTATTCATCAAATATAACTTGAGTACCTGTTATGTAGCAGACAGATTCTATCTCTTAGGACCCTTCCATCCTTACTTAAAAAACTTCATGTTTACCTGTCCTGTCTGCACAGCTTAGAGATTTGAAATGGGGATATTAGGACTTAATCTCATTTAAACTTTATCTCCCATCTTTTAAACAAAAGAATTTCTGAAGTTAGAAAATAGTAGAAAATAAACTTTAAATACCCTTTCAAAAGTTTATCAGTCTTAAACACTAATATTAATCGTGGTAAAGTCTGATTTGCATATATTCTCTAAATATAAGTATTGAATAAAATGATCCATACCTGTTCATTTGAATCATGAGTTTCCTTTGGCTTCAAGTTGTTTGAAAAATCCAAGAATTAATTTGTTTAAAAAGTGTGTTAATGTTATTTGTGTTTTTCTTCCACAGTACCTTTAAGAACTGAAATGTATTTAAGTGCTGTTTATATCCCTAGAACTGCCCTAGACCTGCCGAGTATACCATATACTTTTTAATGTAAGAACTCATGGATTGTGTGATACCCCATTAATATATATTTCAATAAAATAATTTTTAAAATGCTACCAATTATAGTTGTAATAAATCATGAACTGTAAGTGGCATTCAAATATCAGTGGTGTTAAAAATGTGACCTCTTTAAGTCATCCTACAAAGTAGGTATAATTGTATTAATTTACTTAATTAAAATTTTTTTTAAGTAGTAGTAATAGAAATAATCCCAGAACTCTGGGAGGCTGAGGTGGGAGGATCGCTTGATGCCGGGAGTTTGAGATCAGCCTGAACAACAAAATGAGATTCTTACTCTACATAAAATTTTAAATTAGTAGCTGGGCATGCTGGTGCACATCTGTAGTCCCAGCTATGCAGGAGGCTGGGTATGGAGGATCACTTGAGCCCAGGAGTTCCATGCTAGAGTGAGTTATGATTACACCATTGCACTGCAGCCTGGGCAAAAGAGTGAGACCTTGTCTCAAAAAGTGAAAATCTAGCCGGGCGTGGTGGCTCACGCCTGTAATCCCAGCACTTTGGGAGGCCGAGGCGGGTGGATCACGAGGTCAAGAGATCGAGACCATCCTGGTCAACATGGTGAAACCCCGTCTCTACTAAAACTA
The DNA here is from genome assembly GCF_009761245.1 of Sapajus apella. Lineage (NCBI taxonomy): Eukaryota > Metazoa > Chordata > Mammalia > Primates > Cebidae > Sapajus > Sapajus apella. The sequence goes on along the minus strand of NW_022437066.1, from coordinate 53,055 downwards.
CAAAAAATTAGCTGGGCATGGTGGTGCGTGCCTGTAATCCCAGCTACTCAGGAGGCTGAGGCAGGAGAATTGCCTGAACCCAGGAGGCGGAGGTTGCGGTGAGCCGAGATCGCGCCATTGCACTCCAGCCTGGGTAACAAGAGTGAAACTCTGTCTCAAAAAAAAAAAAAAAAGTGAAAATCTAACAATTTTGAGTCGTTGCTCTAGCAACTATTTTAAATACCTTGCATAGTTTCTCATTTAAGCATCATGATGTCCAATGAGATAGCTATTATTGTTGTTTTTATTAATGAGGAAGTGGAGGCACAGAAAGGCTGAGTGATAGCTGGTAAATTACAAGAATTTAAATTAAAGTAGGACTGAAACCCTAGTTGAACTGAATCCAAAGACCGAGCTCCTTCTATTCACATAGGCTGCTGTTTTCATTAAGATAGTGGGCAATAAGAGCTAATAAGTATTGTACTTTTTTCAAGAAAAATAAGGAAGAAGAAAAACATGCTATTCAATGTTTACAGTTACGTGAGTGTATGTTTTGAGATGTTGCACTACACTTTCCTAAAAGGTCCTCTTACTCTTGTACTACTGCTCTGCATTTGGCCTGTGCCAATGGCTGTGTGGAAGTGGTCACTCTTCTGGTGAACAGAAAATGCCAGGTTGACATTTGTGACAAAACAGAACACCTTTAATACAGGTATATAGTAGCCAACTCTTTCAGCATGACATGGGTTTGATTTATATACATAAAATTAAGTTTATCTTATTTAAATATAACTAGTTGGTGAAACCTGTGGAATGTGTATTTTGAATTCTTAGAATTTACAATCTAATTCTTGATCTAATATGGACAGGCTGTACATTGCCAGGAAGAGACTTATGCCATCATTCTGCTGAAACATGGCACCAACCCACATCTTAAGGATATCTGTGGCATCACTGCTCTTAATTATGCTGGGTATAATGAGAGTATGTTACTGGCAGAAAATCTGCTTTCTCGTGATGCAAATATTGAAATAGTGGACAAGGTGTAGATCAATCAACTTTCTTTTCAAAATATTTGTTTTAACCTTGACAAAGGTAAGGATCAATTTTATGTATTTGGAAGCTTAAGCATTCACTGAATGCAAACAAATTATTTTGAAATAACTTAATTGTCTAAAATCATATTTTAAATAATGATACTTCAAAAGAAGCATTGAAGGGCACAACTTTTTAAAATACACTTTGGAAAAATTTGTAAATTTCTTAAAGGTAAAACCTTTTCAATTTTTTTAAAATGCAGATTCTCCCACCCCCATTAATGTAAAACAACACAGGAAAGAAAATATGCCCTGAAAATAGGCTTTATCTTAAAACTCAAGCAAAACTAAAGCAACTTAGAATTAATAGACATTTTGCTGCTGCTGATAGTTTTCTGAAAACCTGATGTATCATCTCTCAGTGGTTAGGCTTAAGAGGGAAAAATGGGAAGGGAAAAGGAGAGCCATCAGGAGTACGCAGGTCATTTGGAAATTAGGTAATAAGGGAAAATGCCAAGAAGAGTTTTTTTTAGTTTGTTGTTCTTCCAGTTTATGTGTTGAGACAAGGTGCTCTTTAGCTTTGGGGCTAATAAATTTTGGTTTGAAAAAGAGAGTGCGTTGAAACTTGCCTAGAGATTTTGGGAGGACTCAGGAAACGATATTGGCAGTGAATACGTGGTGACAAAATGAGAAACACTTCAACAGAAGATGAAACAAATGTTAACTGACTTATTACCCACCCAGGCAGAAACAGCCACTTAGATCTAAGAGTCTAATTTTCTTCTCAAATCTAGAATGTCTTGGTGGAAAGGTGGGAGATAAGGAGCTTATTAATAGCAAAATAAAGTTGGATTTTGAGTTTATTTGTTCCTGTTCTACTCATGCCCATGAAAATTAAAGGTAGATTTAATAAATGACTCTATCTCTTAATCTTTTCTTTTTTGGCCATATCTACAACTGATAAAGGGAATTAGCCATGTGGGTGAGGGATGAGACTGATGTGATTGCCTGCTGCACTAATTCTCAGAATTGTGCATTATAGTGACCTGAGCAAATTTGTTAAAAATCTAAAAGTTTAGGCTTTCCCCTGAAGCTTTTGATGTAATAGATCTAATAAGGCCTGAATGTGTATGTTTAAAAATGTTTTCTTGAAGCTGAGCACAGTGGCATGTTCCTTTAGTCCCAGCTTGAGCCTAAGAGTTTTAGTCCAGCTTGAGCAACATAGTAAGACTCTTTAACCACAATAACAGCAAAAAACAACAACAACAAAAAACCCTCGAAGGTTGGATACACTCCTGTTTAAGAACCCCAGAATAGATAAGTGCAATATATACATTTCTGTATCTCAAGAAGTATACAAAATCACTAGAAGAGTTGGCGATTGCTAGGTGCTACTTTCTTCAACGTTCTCGTTTTCAATAAGATTAGCCCGACTTACCTGTCTTTCTCTCTGTCTGTGACTGGGAAGTGAAAGGAAGTATTATTGGCACTATCTCTCATCTTACAGAATAACACCTTTTTTTCTCCACCATTAATCATTGACTTCCATTCAGAGTCTTTAAATATTTGCTTATGGGTAATCTTCAATAAGTAGAGGCTGACTCTTTAATGATTTCATGCCCCTTTGTCACCATACAGGTGATTATGTGTCTACAAATGTTCATTACAAGTTGGATTTTCTCAGTTAAATTAATAGCCAATCCTAAATTTTTTTTTTAAGTTGAAGTTATATTATGAACTATCCCAGTATGTCTGTTAAGTTTATAGATCTTTAGCATAACCAGGATGCCAGCTTTACACACTGAAATCTGTGAAGTTGATATAAATTTGATATGTCAAAATTCTTTTGATTAGAAGAATTTCCATAGAAATTATTTTAATAATTTAGTTTTGGCAGTCATATAAACTATTTGGCTAACAATCTGGGAAAATTATATACAAATAGATTATAAATGAATGCATGTTGGAAAAATTCTTGAAGTGGGTATTTTGAGTCTTAATAGCAATTTTTATTGTATATGAGGGCCTGATTTTTTTTGGTAAAACATGATACTAGAGAAAGAAAATATTTTACATGCACATACTTGGATTATACACAACCATTTAGTTACAGATTCATAGCAAATATAAAAACAAAAGGGCTATATTCTAAATGTGCACAGACTTGTTTGCCTCTATAAATTGAGTCAACAGGCAAAATTTAGAAGACTTATGCAGAAATCTGGACTTCAGACTTGTCTTAAAAATTCAAATATGGTGTCCCCTGAGTTTCTACCACTGTTGGCCTGCTGTGCACAGGATGCTCTTTTGTAAAAAGCATATATTCTCCAGTTTGCTACTGTGCCCACATCAGTACTTTCCTTGCTCGGATAACCTTCCTTTGTCCTTGTAGGTATTTGAGTTTACAACTTTTATGTTGTAGTATATTTTGATAAAGATTTCAAGGCTTTTAAGTCAATGCGTATTTGTTTATAATATATAGTCTATAGATTGTATAAATCCCTCAGTTATGGGGTTGAATTTTAGAATTTAGTTTAAAACTCTTTTTCTTAATACCACAAACAATCATCTTCCCATACGAATGCCTAGAAGGTTTTTTTAGGTTATTCGTGATTATAGTTGGATAGTTTATGAATATTGCAGACGTTATATCTTTCTCCTCAGCAATTTTCCTTAAAAATGCAAGTGACTTACTGACTTTCACTATGCTAGAAATAACCATATGGATCAGTATGAGAACTTTTATTGATAAGCCATTATATTTGTATGTGCTTTATATTTAGCCTAAAATAAAAAATAATTAAATAGCCATTTAAATGGAAACCAATAAAAATGGATTTAAAAAGTAGGGTTGCATTAGGGTTTCAGCATTATCATTACAATTGAGAATAGAATTTCTTACTGAGCTTTGTTTTTTTTAATACTTATTTTTAAATTTTTTAACCCTCTCTCTCTTACACAGAACATACTGAGCTTTATAACAGTTAAGATAAAAATCTGTTCTCTTGTATTAAAAGAAACCCATGGACTATTTAATAATATGGAAAATATGTGCATTCTAAGCCAATCAGCCTTGATTCAGAGCTCATTTCCTTAGTGACCTATTTGGAGCAGGAGTGCCTGATATTGGCATCTGGGATCCTAACATCATTGATAGAAGCGAATCAGGCAAGTTTGTACCACCCAGAAGAAGCCTCCAACTATATCGGGAAGCTCTGGAAACTGTATCTCTGAGACTCTTAATTCCTTAAATGTTAATATTTGCCACAAAAAGTATTGTCAGATGGGTATTAGGTAAAGTTCAAGAGATTTCTTGACTATTGGATATAAAATACAGTTTTGTAATACTTCTCATATAAGATTGTCATGGAGTCTTTCTCGGCATACAGTAAGCAAATATTCTTTGGAATATAGTTTAAGAAACACTGCTCTAGAGATAATTTAGATCATTAATTTATGTAAAAAACTTAAAAGTGTTTGCTACTGTGTTTTAAGTTTGGGGGACTATAGAGGTAAAAGATACACGCCTTACCCTCAAGCTCTTGGTTTCAGTGGGAAGCAATGAAGCGATTACAATATACCATACCAAGTGCCGTGATCAAAGCAAGGATTCTGGGACTGGTATGTTTGAAGGGAGTTTCGGTGATGACCACAGGTATGTGGGGAGGCAGTGGAGGGCTGTTTGCAAGGCAGAGAGCAGGACATCAGAAAGCACAGAGGAGTGAGAAGGAAGGGACTGGTTTTCATTTACTCCCTTCCTATATTGTATGTTGAAGTTCAAACATCTTAGAGAAGATTTTTAGTTCATTTTAGAGATTTGTAATTTTGTGAATTATTGTTTTTGCTGTTTCATAGAACGGAAACACACCACTTTTGTTTGCTATAATTTGCAAGAGACAGCAAATGGTGGAATTTTTAGTGAAAAACCAAGCAAATGTATGTGCTGTTGATAGGCTGAGACAGTACAGTAGTTTTTGTTTAAAATAAAAACCTGAGTGTTCTAGAGTGGAGTCACTCAAGTCAGAAATATTTATAAGATTAACATAATTACTGGCATATAGTGACAAATATCAACACAAATTATCAAGTAGAGAAGCAAATATCTGGACTAAGCAACATAAAGAACATATAGTAGGATACGTTTTCTCTTACAATATTGTTATTTGTAACCTGATGTTTTTGGTCTTGTAATCTTATGTTAGCTAAAGATTTTTGTATTTTATTAATTTTTGAATTGTGGACTTTTAGTTTATGACTACTAGTATTATCATTATTGTTATTATTTATTGTTTTCAGGCTGTAGATGGCTCTTATCTGACTGCTAGCTGATATGAATTACAATATATCAGACTAGGAAAGCAATGGGAAAATCTTCATTTAAATCTTTGCCTGCTTTAGATAAATGACCTCAGCACAGTTTCTCGGCCATCAAGGGACTGTAAGTTAGCAACTTGTATTATGTCATACCCCAGTGGAACAAGAGAATTCCTTGTTGTCCCTTCCTTTTAGCCTTGGTGATAATTTACAAAGATGAACACTTGAGCACCCAAGATGCTTATAGACACAAGCTAGTACATGTAAATGGTTATTATGTCTACATTGACAGGCAGAAGATTAAATTGATAAAGTGTATCAAACTAGCTATTTAGTAATGACTTTATTAAAGTTCTTGAATGGAGTTATTTCTTTGTTATTTTAGAACAGCCCTCATGCTTCCTGTACATTATGGCTCATCAGGTATCGTCAGTATTTTTCTTCAGCAAAATATTAATGTCTTTACTCAAGATATGTGTGTATGAGATGCAGGAGATTATGCTATTTATTGTGGTTTGACAAGGTAAGTGTTTGTATTAAAAGGCCAGTTAATACTAAATTGATGTTTAAAATAGTTGCAACCATTGAATCTTATACATTAGGTGAGAGTTCATAGTTTGGTTCAGGTCATTTGAAATAGCAAGAGCTAGTCCTCTTTTTAGCTAGAAATCAAGCAGAAGGCTGGATTAGTTAGAAATAGAATGCAAGATTCTTTCAGGACTTTTAAGACCTTTATGCCTAGGGATCTCAATGTGGTTTATTTTATTCTAAGTGTAATCCCCATGCATCAGATGAAAATAGAGCCACATCTTTGACTTCTGTTTTCTTCGTTTCTTTCTTTTTCTATTTTGTAGAGGCAAGGTCTCACTATGTTGCCTAGGCTGGTCTTGAACTCCTGAACATAAGTAATCCTCCTGCTCAGCCTCTGAAAGTGCTAGCCAGCATGCCTGACCTGACTTTTCTAATGAGTTATTGGGTCTTGAAATGTTCAGTTTAACAGAAAATCTTGTATTGTCCCTGGGGCTATCTCCTGTGTCTTCCTCCTTTGAATTTTCTGAGAAACTAAGATGCTTTTTTTTTTTTTTTTTTTTTTTTCTCTGAGGCGGAGTTTCGCTCTCTTTACCCAGGCTGGAGTGCCGTGGCGCGATCTCGGCTCACCGCAGCCTCCGCCTCCTGGGTTCAGGCAATTCTCCTGCCTCAACCTCCTGAGTAGCTGGGATTACAGGCACGCGCCACCATGCCCAGCTAATTTTTGTATTTTTAGTAGAGACGGGGTTTCACCATGTTGACCAGGATGGTCTCGATCTCTTGACCTCGTGATCCACCTGCCTCGGCCTCCCAAAGTGCTGGGATTACAGGCGTGAGCCACCGCGCCCGGCCCGAAACTAAGATGTTTTCTAAGTCCAAGGAAGGCAATCTTTCTTTACAAGTCAGAAGGCGGAAAAATGGCCATTCTAATTCTGTTTCCATGGATTCACTTGCTGTATTGATGCCATTGTAACTGGTCCTGCAATCTGATAATGATTGACCTTGGCCACTAGGATGCATTTACTGATTCAGACCCCGAAGTTTTCATGGTGAATCATACATAGACTTCAAAGCTACAGTGTTTATTAGTTTATGTACTTATGCTCAGCCATTGTTCCTAGCACCCTTCTCTGGGAGCCAGGCCTCCTAGCTTTACCCAAACAAATGTAAGCAAATTGATGCTTCCCTATACTAAAAACATTATTTGGAGCCCACATCTTAGGTAGACTTAGCCCAGACCTTCATGGTAAGTTATCTTTTGAGACCCCTATTGCTGTTTTCTCTAACAAATTTTAGTTGAGATTGTTCCCACCAGTCAGAGATGTTCAAATGTTGCAGGAAGAGATTAGATTTCCCTTTCCCTTTTGCTATCAGATTTGTATCTTGAGGCTTTTTTATATCTTGTGCAGCAGCTTTGCTTAGATAGCAGAAGGTTCTATGTTACCTTTCCACAGAGCACTGGGAACCAACTTGCAGTTGGCCCTTCAAGTAATCCATTTCTACAATAATAAAGATCTCCCAGGCCACTTGCATATCTACCTCAAGTTTTAAATATATTTTAAAGTTCCACCTCACAGGAAGGCAGTAAATAAAATTCTCTGAATCTCAGGTAGGTGAGTTGGATTGAACAGAGCTAAGCTTCATCTATGACTCATGAGTATCCATGTATAAAACAGGGCTTTGTCCCTGTTTCAGCAGCACATACTTTAATATTGGATCAATAGAGAGCAGATAAGCATAAGCGTGGCTGCTGCCTAAGGATGGCATACAGATTCATAAAGCATTCCATATTTTGCATTGCCCCAGAAGGTCATTTGACTATTTGTTGACCAGCTCCAAGGAAGCAGTGTGAGTCAAACCGCAACAGGAGATGCCTGATATTGAAATTGTGATTATCACTATAAAACTATTGATGTACAGTGACCTATGAAAGGAGAACATAGCTGAGTAACATATGGGATGTTACATGCAAATATATTGTTAGTACATGTCTTGGAAATGGGAAAATGTCAACTTGCAATTCCTTCATAAACCTGAAAAAAAAAAAAAAAAAGGCAGGGTTTTTTTCTTGTCTGGTATTTGGAGCGGACCATGGAGATCCAGCATCCTGGCACAGATGTGCTGGCTCGGAGTTTGAGGAGGTAGAGAAGGAGTGGTGGTTGTCCAAGCCAGGTTTTGACATCTGTTAATTTTCTGCTCTTGCCGTGATTGATGAGCTCAGTAATAGGGGACAATTATGTTATCTATTTTAATTGGATATTTATATATAAATTTAGTTACAAGTTTTGAATTAGCAAAAATGCCCTGAAATACAAGCCACAATAAATACAACTAATAAACAAAATTAGCACTTAACATTTTATGAAAACTGTAACATTTGAATATTAGAACCTATGGAAAAACACACATCAAGCTTCATTTGGGACTCTAAAATAGTTTCAGCAATAAAGTTTAAGAATAAATAATTCCATTGCTTTACTATTTCTCTGAACATTTAAGCATGTAATCTCATTACATCTTCCTAACAACCTAGTGAAGTAAGTTAGCAAAATCCTTATTTTTTAGAAGAAACCATGGAGCCTAAGAGGAGCAACTTGTCTGAACACAAATACCTATTGGTTACAGAGCAAGGACTTGTTCTGAGTGCGGGATACTTTGCATGATGTCCAGCTAACTATAGTTAATATACTGAGCTGTGCTCCTTCCATTTATGAGTACTTCACTTTTTTTCTTTAATTAAAAGATTAATAAACTTGTAAAGCTTAAAATTTTGAAGTGTATGGGACAGGAACTAAAGTTCTGGTATTAGTGTTGATATTGCTGAAATGATTTAAGAATTTAATATGTTTGGTAAGTATTTTTTATTTTAGTATTAAAATAGCAATTTTATTTATAACTTTTTTATACATAGAATTTGACACCAAATTTTGGAAAGTAAAAAGAAGCTACTTCAAGGCAAGTGAGATTTCTGATACTAAATTTCTCACTTATCTTGGTCCTACTCTTGATAAAAGAGAAAGTCAGATGTAAGATTAAGGTAGCTTTAATGGAAAGAGACCAGTTAAAAAATATGTGTAAATTGCAAATATATATGTATGTATATACATGTATGTAAATTAATTTTCAAAATTTAACTTCTTTAGTTTGGAATTCAGAGTTATTTAAGAAGTTAGTTGTATCTAATTTATAATCTGAAACAGTATTGTTTGAAAAAAAATCATTTACTTAATTACAATCCCTAAAATTCTATATAATATTTTTTGCATAAATAAGAAAAAAGATTGTTAGTATATTGTATGTTTTCTCTATAGTGACATTATGAAAAATTGAACTTATTATACACAAGGATCTTCCATTTTATTTTTATAATAAATTGTTTGCATTTAGTAAATAAATAATTATAGCTGACCAATGAATAATGTGGGGGTTAGGGACTCTAATCTTTGTGCAGTTGAAATCTGAGTATAACTTTTAATTTCCCTATCTTAGCTACTAGTAACCCACCATTGACTGGAAACCTTCCTGATAACATAAACTGTCCATTAAAACCTATTTTATTTGTGCTGCATTATTATATACTGTGTTCTTACAACAAAGTAAGCTAGAGAAATGAAGCTGTTAGAAAATCATCAGAAGACATATTGACTTTTCATAAAACAAGTGGACCCTCACAAAGGTCTTCATCTATGGATTTCAGAGGCAGAAGAAAATCTGCATATAAGTAAACCTCTGCAGTTCGAACCCTTGCTGTTTGAGTGAACTGTGTCATGTATTAATTTTTGTCACTAAGAAAGTAACTAGAACTGGGAACTCAACAATCCCTTTGTCTTACTGTAAGTAAATGACAATAAGAACTGTAAAATTGAACCAGCGTGCACCCATACAAATTGGAGATTATGTTTTGGAGATACCTACTGAGTGCAGAAGACAGAAAAACAATTCCTTCCTGAGAAGTACAAGTTATGTTACATATTGTTACATAAGCAAAATGGTTTTATCTGTCATTGTTTACACACACACACGTGCACGTGCACATATACACACACATACATGTGCTCTTGCACATGCATATGTACACACTAATAAGTTAAAAGTCCTGCTGATTCTTTATGACCAAATCCACTATTTGCAGGGAGCAGCGGATAACACATCCTACAGTTTGGATGCAGTTCTTTTGACTTTTTGACTTGTTCTGTGATGAACTGCCTTTAATGAGTGAACCATGTTTCTTGTTTTATAAGAAATAAAAAGATTAGAAGCAAGTAAAAGGAGCTCTATGATCAGTAGAAGACTGTTGTACTTTACTCAGTGGTCATATGTTTTTTTTCCAGGTAAGAAGGTTACTTGACTGATGAGTCCTCCAGTTATACAAGTTACTTACTTACTTAATTATTATTATTATTATAAGAAATGGGGTCTCTGTATGTTGCCCAGGCTAGAATACAGTGTCTGTTCAGTGGTACAATTACAGCTCACTGTAGTAGCCTTGCTTCTGGGCTTAATCAGTCCTCCTACCTCATTCTCCTGAGTAGCTGGGACCATAGTCATGTGTGATTACATCTAGCTGGATACATAATTATTTATCAATTGATTTGTTTGTTTATCTGTTTCTTTTTGAGACAGTGTCTCCCTCTGTTGCTAGAACTTGAGTGTAGTGGTGCAGTCTTGGCTCCCTGCAACTTCTGCTTCCTGGCCTTAAATGATCCTTTCACCTCAGCCTCCCAAGTAGCTGGGACTACAGGCATACACAACCATGCTTAGCTATTTTTCTTTTTAACATATGTATGTATGTACGTATGTATGTATGTATGTATGTGTGTATTTTTTAGATGAGGTCTCACTATATTGCCCAGGCTGGCCTGGAACTTCTGAGCTCAAGTAATCCTTCTGCTTCAGCCTCCCAAAATGCTAGGATTTTACTAGTGTGATCTACAGCACCTGGCATGCACAATTGTCATAAAAAGAAATTAAGCCCCAATTGAATTGCAGAAAATTGACTACCTTTTATTTTATTTTTTTGTTTGTTTTAAGGAACATTCATATTGTAGAACATACTGTCAATCATCAAGATTCTCTTTTTTTTTTTTTTAATTCTGGTTAAACTAGGATTGCTGCTTATTTCACATTATTTTCTGAAATAATTGTTTTATTTATTTCTTTTATGGCTTTATTCAATTAGATACAGAAATACCAGAATCTCCAAGCGAAATATCAAGGAGAAAAAAGAAAATAAAAGAAAAACAGATTAGGGAAACATTCTGTGAAATAACCATCTGATGACATTCACATATATTATTACCAACTTAATAAAAATCTATATGATACATTTGTGTCAAGGGCTTCCAGACCAACCCCTAGGATTGGTGATTCAGTAGAAGGTCTCACAGGACTCAGAAAATAATCATACTCAGATCTTTAATTTATTACAATGAAAGGATACAGGTGAAATTAGAGGGAAAAGGTTCATGTGGTCAAGTCCGGAGGAAACCAGGTATAAGTTTCCAGGAGCTTTATCCTGTGGCATTCCCAGGATCTGCTTAATTCTCCCAGCCTCACATTTTGACAAGATGTGCAGTGATGTCTACTAGTACCAGAATCTCATTAGAGACTCATTACCCAAGTTTCTTAAATGGAGGTTACTCTCCCTCGCATGTACCCAAATTCCAGACTCCCAGAAGGAAAGCATCTGTTCAGAGTAACCACATTGTTTAATACACACTTGAGACACAATGAGGCATTCTTCTCAAGGAATGGTGGGAACCCTCTCAATTTTAATTTCCTAAACACCCGCCAAGGGGCCAGCCTTCCATGTCGTCCTTTCTAAGGATGTCTTTTGCCTGCTATATGAAATCTTTTCTTCACAAACGTTTTAGACCCAACTTAATTTTTGGTGTTGTTTTAAAATTTCATTTTATAGCAAATTATAAGATAAGTTAACTTGGTACCAGTTTCTTTTGTATGATCCATCCTTAGTTGCAATGCCGGTTACTTTTTTTGTATTTTGGTGACTAACAGGTTTTTTTTTTTTTGTAGTTACCATATCTGTATTAGGGAATTACAATCTGTCCTCCTTATCTCTTTAGCCTTTCAGTAGAATTGTTAAATAAAATAAGCCTAATAATTTCTGAGTTAAAATTGGAATAAAAATTATTTTGTTTTCATTACATGAATAATCTAGTTTTCATATTGTGCTAAATCCCTGTTTAGAATTGTGAAATAAAATAATCATTTTATCAATATTTTCTTTCCTGAGCATGCAATTAATTTGTTTTACATATTTTGTTTACTTCAATTTGAGAAATAATGCCTACATGCTATTACTTTTGTCTTCAATGATCTCCAATTTTGGGGGTCACCATGTCTTGCTTAAATATGTCATCATAACAGGTTCAGTGAATATCTTTTATTTTTCATTTTAGTTTTTGTTCTGGAAATCCTGGGATGCATAGACAATGAGTATCTTTTTTAGATTAATAACTTTATTTCTTAGAGCAGTTTTAGTTTCACAGCAAAACTGAGAGGAAGATGAAGAGATTTCTCATTATTTTCCATGCCTCCCACACATGCATGGCCCTTCCCATTATTAGTATTTTCCACCAAAGTGGTACATTTGTTACAACTGCTGAACCTGCATTGACACATTATAATCATTCAAAGTTCATAGTTGACATAAGGCTTTATTCTTAATACTGCACATTCTGTGAATTTGGACAAATGTATAATTACATGTATCTATTATTTTAATATGATAGAACAGTTTCACTGCCCTAAAAATTCCCAATACTATGCCTATTCATCTCTCCCTTTCTTCCTAGCAACTCCAAACACTCATCTTTTCTATCTTCATAGTTTTACTTTTTCAGAAGAGTCATATAGTTGAAATAATACAGTGGATATATTTTTGACTAGTTAAAAAATTAAAGTTCTATGGTAATTGAATGTAGTCATTTAAGTTATACTTTGTCCTTTTGTTTTTCTACTGTTTTATTTTTATTATAAGATTTGATAACATGTGCTTTACATATTTAGAAAACATGATCCGTGTAGATATTTGCCACATAATGGAAAGGATTGAGGAAAATGACACCACGAATTACCACACAGCACAAACTGGAGCATCTTCGTTTACGGAGTGGGTTCAGATAGACTCTCTGTTCCTTGGAAGGGAACAAGTTCAAGAGGTTGTACTTCATAATACTGGAATCACAAAGTCTTCCATATGTACTTTCAGTTGGAAATAAGACCAGGCAGTGAATGCTATAGGTAAATACCCATGCTCCTCACTGATCCGCTTCCTTTGAGGGATGAGTTTGAAAATAGTCTGTATTATGATGGCATAACTCACCTATGACTAGATTCTCTGTTATGAGAGATGGCAAGGAAATCACATAATTTTGCTTTATATGAGGTTAAAAAAGAATTTTTTTCCCCTAGGGAGAGGGGAAAGCATTGGGACATTCTGATAGCAAGAGGGCATTGATAGTTTTGTTTCTATATAGTTTTCACATCAGATAGTACTGCCTGGCAGCGTGCCACACCTCTCCAGTGTTTCTTAAGCTTCTCTGAATGTCAGGTGTGATTTGGAGTGGACAAGCTCTTAAAGGAGTGATCTTTCCAGTGGTTCTTTCTGTGGGAGGCAAAATGGCAGGTGAATTTGGGCCTTGTTATGTGTAGAGCTGAGCATATAGTTACAACTAAGTAAACCTGACCTCAGGTGATCCACCTGCCTTGGCCTCCCAAAGTACAGGGATTACAGATGTCAGCCACCATGCCCAGAATTCACTCTCTTACTGATGGATATTTGTCTCCAGTTTAGAGCAATTACGAATACTGCTGCTATAAACATTTTTTGTATATCTTCAGTTTTACTTAGCAATGCCACACTGTTTTCCAAAGTGGTTGCATTAGTTTAGATTCCTGCCAACAATGTGTGAGGATTCTTGCTTATCCACCTCTTTGCCAAGGCTTAGAATTGTTAATCTGTTAAATTGTATTAACCATTCTAATAGGTATATAATGAGTTTTTGTGTATAACTGAGGTATATGTCATACACAATAAAATATGAAAATGTACAACCTGAAAGAATATTTTACATATAAATGTATCTATATAACCACCACCCAGATATAGAATATTTCCAGGACCCCAGAAAGTTATCTCACACTCTTTTCCAGAAAGAAGCTGCTATTCTGTTCACAATGTTTTGACTTCAGCCACCATACATGTGTTTTGCTTGTTTTTGAACTTCACATAAATGAGCTCAGATAGTATGGACTCTACTGTGTCTGGCTTCTTTTGCTCAGCATAATGGATTTTTGCAGTTTATCCAAGTTGTTGGTTATTCTTTTTTTCTTGCTGAGTTCTGTTGTATGATCATATTGCACTTTGTTTATTCATTTTCTCATTGATTGGTTCTAGATATTATGAATTAAGCTGCTATGAACATTCTTATATATACTTATTTCTCTTGGGTATATGTCTAGGAGTGGATTTCTGGGTCATGGGTTAGGTGAGTGTTTAACGATATTAGAAATGACAGAACAGTTTCTTAAAGTGGTTGTACTAATTAACACTCCAGTTTGGTTTAATTTACATTTCTCTGATTACTAATGGGGTTGAACAGCCTTTTAATATGGATTTTTATTTTATTTTATTTTTTTTGCCATTTGGATGTCTTCTGTTTGAAGAGCTCATTGAAGTCTTAAGTCTTTTGCCTAATTTTCTGACAGGTGTTTTTTGTTTAATTGGTTTGTATAAGGGATAAATATATTGATCCCCTCCCCTCCCTGCCCCATCTCTGTGTTGCTGTTATCTTTTACTAGCTGGTGGCTAGCCTTTTTATTCTCTTAAAGGTATCTCTTCACTAACAGAAAAATTTTTAATTTTAATTTTAATTATTACGGATACATAATAACCATACATATTTATGGGGTAGATGTGGCATTTTGATGCAAGCATACAATGCATAATTATCAGATTAGGGTAGAGTACCTCATCACTTGAAGCATTTATCATTTCTTCATGTTAGGAATATTCCAATTCTAGTCTATTTGTTATTTTGAAATACAAAATAAATTACTGTTAACTGTGTTGCCCTATTGTGCTACTGAACACTAGACTTACTCACTCTTTTTAACTGTATTTTTGTACCCATTCACCCATCCCTCCTTTTTTCCCACTTCCCTTCTTGTCCTCTACTCTTGTCTATATGGGTTCAATTTTTTTTCTTTAGCTCCCACATATGGGTGAGAAAGTACAATGTTTGTCTTTCTGTGCCTGGCTTATTTCACTTACCATGACATCCTCCAGTTTTATCCATGTTGTTGCAAATGGCAGGATTGCATTCATTTTGATGGCTCAATAGTACTGCATTGTGTAAAAGTACATTTTCTTTATCCATTCATCTATTGATGGACACTTAGGTTAATTCCATATTTTGGCTATTGTGAATAGTGCTGCAGTAAGCATGGAAGTGCAGGAATCTCTTCGATGTACTCATTTCCTTTCTTTTGGGTGTATACCCAGCAGTGGGATTGCTGGATCACACAGTAGTTCTATTTTTAGTTTTTTTTGAGGAACCTCCACATAGCAATTGTACTAATTTACATTCCCAACAACAGTATACAAGGGTTCCTTTTTCCCCATATCCTCGCCATCATCTATCTTGCCTGTCTTTTTGATAAAAGCCGTTTCAGCTTGAGTGGGATGATACCTCATTGTAGTTTTGATTTCCATCTCTCTGATTAAAGAAAATCTTGTTTTAAATGTAGTTGAACATTTCTGACTTTTCCTTTGTAATTAGGAGTTTTTGTATCCCTGTGTGAAGATAATGTCCATTATTTGCTGTTGTTTGTCTTTCACATTTTAATCAACAGTCTCTGGAATTTTTGTGTGTGTGGTGTGAGATGGGGTCAGTTTGTTTTCCTAGATGACACATGATGATGATGATGATGATGATGATGATGATGTTGATGTTGTTTAGTTCCATTTATTGAAAAGACCATCGCCTCCCACTCTGTAGAGCTTCCTTGGTCATAAATCAGGTGTTTGAATATACAAGGATTTGCCTGCCTCTTCTATTCCTGAGACCCTTTCAGAGCAGGCTGTTGGCCAGGTCAAAACTATTTTGATAGCAACACTTGGTGATTTTTTGCCTCAGACTCATTCTCCCACAAGTGTACAATAGGGTTTTCCAGAGGCCACATGAAATGCAATGTTGCAACAGATTGAATGCAGAAGCAGATAAGAAAACCAAGCTGTCTCCCAAATAAAGGTGATTTCCAAAAATGTCAAAAAGTGCCACTCTGCTCACTCATCTTTTTTTATTTGTTTTGGAAAACAGTGATTTTTCATTAAACTGTTATTTATGTTAGCATACAATAGATTTCTTTTTATTTTTAAATGAATGAATTGATATTTAAAACTTTCCTGTTTTGGCCGGGCATGGTGGCTCATGCCTGTAATCCCAGCACTTTGGAAGGTTGAGGTGGGCAGATCACCTGAGGTCAGGAGTTCAAGAGCAGCCTGGGCAACATGGTGAAACCCTATCTCTACTAAAAATAAAAAATTAGTGGGATGTGGTGGCACATGCTCATAATCCCAACTACTTGGGAGGCTGAGGCAGGAGAATTGCTGGAACCTGGGAAGCAGAGGTTACAGTGAGCCGAGATCGTGCCACACACTTTAGCCTGGGTGACAGAGGGAGACTCCTTCTCAATAAATAAATAAAATTTCCTGTTTTAATTTTTAATGGGATAAATGTAATAGCTATAACCCATGTTAACTAAAGCATTTTAGAATCTCAATATTTACAGGAATGTCAAACTGAAAAGTTTGAGAATCACTTGTCAAGTTTTATGTCTTGATATTCAGTGGATAATAAATCTTGGTTATGTGTAGCAGTGGGCCCTGTGCATTTCCACATATATTTTAGAATTGGCTGTGATGTTCCACAGGAATACCTGTAAGGATTTTGATTGGAATTGTGTTGAATCAGTTTGGAATAACTGAAAATTTGTTTTGTTTTGTTTTGAGTTATACCTGCTATAATGGGAACTTGAAATCTTTGTACCATTGATTCTTCTGATTCATAAATGTTTTCTTCTCCATGTGTTTTGGTCTTTATTTTTTTCTCAATATTGTTATATAATTTTCTGTATAAAGGTTTTGCACATTTTCCAACCAGAATTTTTGAAGGAAAAGAATTCTACTTAGAAATAAACTGTGGCCAGGCACATTGTTCATTTATTACCCATCTTCAAAAGAACATTAAAGTAAAAAGACATGGCATTATTCAGAGCTGGTTAATTACATGGTTAAAAGTTGATGGCTGGTATGTCTATTTCATTTCGACCAAAATTAAATGTCAGTTTGGGCAGCAAAATAATTTTATGCCAAAACGCCATTTGAAGCTGGGTTTATGACATGTTTCTCCATCTGTCATCTATGGGTACTCCCAAAATGTATGCTTAAGTCCCCAGCCTCTTGACTCTGCTCAGCAATATTTCTGTTTGGCTTACTGTCCAACTTTGGCCTGCTCTTCCAGATCTACCTCTTTTCCCAAGGAACAAGCTGCTTCTATGCCAAGGGCATGACTTCCTCCTTGCAGATTTTCCTCACATCTCTGACTTGGAGAAAAGGGGGTTTTTCATTCTGCTAGCTTTTTAGTGCTCCTTTGAGATCATTATTCTGGAGCCCTCTGCAATAATATTGTTTCTCATGGATTGAAATCCATTGTTTCCAACAGTGAACTCCTGTTGTCATGATCCACCTGCCTCAGTCTCCCAGAGTGCTGGGACTATAGGTGTGAGCCCTGGTGCCTGACCACCTCATAGTCTTTGTCTAAAATACAGTGGCAGAGGTATTCTTCCCAGGCCGGTATAGGGTTCAGTGAGATGAGTTATGCAGGTCTATCAGCAGAGTGACTTGGAGAAGGGACAGGCTCCATAGCTGTCTTTTCCCACAGTCACTCAGAGCGATTGTAAGTGAGACTGGAAAGTAGCCCACGTGGGAGAGTGGCCGTGTGCACGTGGGAGGTGACCTAGTGAGGAAGGAGACCCAAGCATCTAAGATCACCTCCCCCTTGACTTCCACACTGCATTTCAATAGAAGTAAAGGCTGGCCGACTGGGCGCCACCTTAATCGCCCTCCTATAGATCACAGGCATGGTGTGGGGGAATCTTTCCGGAAGGCATTGTTTTTACTTAAACAAGTTCAAACCCCCACCCCACACCTACTCCATGGACCAAGACCCCTTCACATGTAATTTCTAAAACTGTAAACCCAAGACCCTTTCTTGTGTGATATCTCAAGTTGTAAGCCTATGTAAAGCCGGGCTTCTGATTGTTAGAGGAGCTTGGCTGTTAGGCGGTTATGCAGCCTTGCTCCAGCACGCCCTCTGCTGGTGGCCGGCGGCACTGCATGGGCCCTCTGGTGGCCATCCTGCTGTACCACTTGAAGTCGGAGTGCCGAGTGTTCAGTGCCATCGTTCTGGAAATGCAAGCTGACACGGAGCCCACCAGCCCGTGTGTTTCTAAAAAGGAAGAAGGGACAATTGATTGGAAACCATAGGAATGAAATAAATATGGATGCACATTTTACAGCTGATGGAAAAATTCAGTCAACATAGCCTTCACATTTAAAATGCAAAACTCTCAGAGGCATCTTAACCACAGTGACTTTATTTTAAATAAAAGTTAAATCTGGGCAGGGTGTAGGGCTCATGAGTGTAATCCCAGCACTCTGGAAGGCCAAAACGGGAGGATCGCTTGAGATCAGGAGTTCAAGATCAGTCTGGGAAAATAGCGAGACCCTCATGTCTACAAAAAATATAAAAATTAGCTGGCGTGGTGGCGCACGCCTGTGGTCCTAGCTACCCAGGAGGCTGAGGCGGGAGGATCGCTTGAGCCCATGAGTTTGAGGCTGCAGTGAGCCAGCCATGATCACACTATTGCATTCAAGCCTGAGAGACAGAGTGAGACCCTGTCACACACACACACGCACACGCACACACATAGACACATGTTGAATTTGTTGGATTATATATTTAGGGGTTGACCACCTTTGGTTATAAAATATTTGTGGTTGCAGGAACAAGTTAATAACTAAATAAAGACCCAAAACTTATAAAAATATACCAGTACTTTAAGCAAAAAGCATTCTTAATGTAAAAATAAGTTTTACTCTAAAGATAATAGTACGCTGATAAATTATTGTTAAATCAATAGTGACATAGAAAAGTAAAAATACTAATAGCCTGACACAAACTGATCACAGTCCTTTATAAGAGACAACACTATTGTTAACAACCTAGATAAACAAACACTAAGGCCAGGGTGCAGTGGCTCATACTTATAATCCCAGCACTTTGGGAGGCCGAGGAGGGTGGATCACTTGAGGCCAGGAGTTAGACACCAGCATGGCCAACATGGTGAAACCCAGTCTCTACTAAGAATACAAAAAAATAGCTTTGCACAGTGGCAGTATCATAGCCAACGAGGTTTATCTGATTCATGGTTATTGGTAATTGAAAACTTTTCCCAATACCCTGCCATGACGACTGGAAATACAGTTGGCATTTGCAATTTTTGGCAGTCTCTAAGGGCACTGAATTTAAAAAATTAATAAAAAAGTAAAAATGGAAGAGAAATAGAAAAATATTAGCTGGTCATGGTGGTGCACACCTGTAATATCAACTACTTGGGAGGTAGAGGAAGGAGAATCCTTAAACCCAGGAAGCAGAGGTTGTTGTGAGCCGAGATCATGTCATTGTGACTAAAGTAAAACTGTCTTTAAAGTTTTTTTTTCTTTAAAACAGGTGCGTTCCTCCTCTTGCTTTCTGAGGACTCCCTGCTCTGTAACTGAGTAGTGGCTAATAAACTCTCTTAATGCCACTAGACTGTAACTCCCCAAAAATTCCATCTCGTGTGAGATCCAAAAACCCGTTCTTGGGGTCTGGGACAAGACCCCTTTTCTGGCAACAAAACTATACTAATCATTTTCTTTTCTTCTTTTTTTTTTTTTTTTTTTTTTGAGATGGAGTCTTGCTCTGTTGCCCAGGCTGGAATGAAGTGGCATGAGCTTTTGAAAGTGGGTAGCCTTCACCACTTTTATTTGCATTATCTATGTTTGTCGCACATGTGAATGCATATATTCAATGACATTTTTATTGTTTACTTTTTCTTAACGCCTATGTTATGAGAACTGAAATTTATCAGACATGGCTTTTCCACACCTTTTTTTGGAAATATAATTTCTGTGTTTGAAGAAGTCTGTGTTGGAGAAGGCTTCCCAGAGGCAGGACGGACATAAGTTGGTTTTAAGGATGCATTTGCTTCCCTAGCCTAAAAATCAAACAATACATTAAGTAAACCAAAGTTCTGTTCTCAGATTTGGAACACAGCACTTCTGGGACTGTTTCTTGGCAGCCTCTATAAATACATATAAGCTCACATTACAGTGTGATGTAGCCGGAAATTCTAGAAGTCAGTGGTCAGAATTAAGAGAAAGAGCCAGATGCAGTGTCATGAGCCTGTAGTCCCAGCTACACAGGAGGCTTGAGGCGGGAGTATGGCTTTAGCCCTGAAAGTTTGAGGCAAGCCTGAGAATTTGAGGCAATCCTGGACAATACAGTGAGACCCTATCTCTTAAAAAAAAATGAATGAAATGAAATGAGAAAAGGATCTGACGTAGCTGAATATTGAGAAAGTGCAGAATGCAAAGAGCCTGAAAGGGGAGATATTGTACATAGGCAAGTGACTCGAGGCATTTTCTGATTGGTCTTCTCCATGCTACTTGCCCAGCAATCTCCATGGCATTCACCTGAAAGCCCCCATGTCAGTGAGTAGTTATGGGTGAAGGGCGTACTGGGGGTCTTGGGGAACATGGCTAAATGGGCCTATGACCTTCCCCCAATTCATGTCACTTATTTCTCCTAAATCCATTTTCTGTGTTTGGTACCACTTATATTACTTCTTCACTAAGTGCCTACATTCATAAAGTTCCTACCATAAAAATAGGAATCTGTTTTCTTTAGAAGATCACAGATTCTCAAGGAATAAAACAATGTAACAGTGATTAAAAGGTTCATATTCAAAAAGTAGTTACTGGCTATTTCTTTTCTCAGCTAAATGTAATGTTCACTTATCTTGACTTTTAAGTAGCAAAGAGTAGGGAACCTTAACATCAATCTCAGTGTCTAATCCCTAAATTAAAAGTATTTAACCAGATTGTCAATAAAATTAATTTTAGCTCTAAATTCTGATGATCCTGTGTGATTTCCTAAAACAAGCACAGGATTATTCAAGTATTGGACTCTGATAAAAAATGTGCAACGTCTTCCAATTGCCCTGGGTTTTAGACTGGCATTGAAATCTATTTGACTGATTTGCCCCCAGTCTTTTCTTCTAGCTTGCTTCCTACCATTTCTCAATACAAATCCTCCACTGACTCGGTCAGTCTCCTAGTTATACCACAAACATAACTTGTTTTCTTCTCTTTTCATCCTGTGTGCTTTCTCCTTCCCATAATGCTCATTTTCTTATCCAAATACTGCAGAGTATTTTTATTCTAGAGCCACATTAATCTCTTCTTTGCTCTTTGGGAAGACTGGGACTTTGGAGTGAGAAGATCTTTAGTAGCTTAGCCACTTTGGACCAGTTAATTACAACTTCTGTAGGCTTTAATTTCTTCATTTGAAAAAAGGGGCTCATGAAAGTACGTGGCTCATAAAGGTTTTGTGAGGTTGCCTCAAAAGCACGTAACTTGTTGGCACACAGTAAACATTCAGTGGATGATGATGTTGAGAAAGATGATGAATCTTGGCTTATATAATTGTGTATTTGGTCTTTGTCAGAATAGACATGCCTTATGTTTTAATTAATATCAGTGTGAAAGATCTGGGGGTCTCACTGTATTGTTAAATTTTTCTTCCTATACAGCAGTGTGTGATTTTTAAAAAAAATTCCAAATGTCCCCTTCCACCTTTGTGAGAAAAATAAGCTAATCTCTATTAGAAAGAAAGTCTCTCAGTGTTTGAGAGAAAGCAGCCAATTTCAGAACTACAACTTCTCTGGCTGTCTCCTTAGCTGTGCTTTATTTCTCAGAGTTTTTAGTCCATTCCACTTTCTCTTCAATCCTCCCTGGCTCACAGTAGTAAACTGAGGCATGATTTATTAAAGTAAAATGAAATAATTATACCATGCTTCTTACCTGCAAGCGCATGAGTTTTGATGCCTTTCAAGAGGAATATATTTGATGGGCAGGTGGTTGGTAATCATCCTACTCTGCCTCATTGGGTGACATTTAAATAGTCACACTCAAATCTGCAGTAACTACAGAGGAGTATTTCAAGTGAATTATTGAGTATTTACTTCATACTACAGTTTAATGATTAGGCATACAGATAAATAAGGGAATATTTTTATGACATCCATGCTATTGAATGCAGTGAACATCGAGAATGCAACTTGATTTCTAAAAATTCCTGCACTTACCAGTGAACAACAAGAATACATCTGAATGGGGAAATTTTCAATTCTTTTCCAGGTTCAGGTTGTCTGGCAGCTTATTTTTAGAGATGCCTAGGACGTTGAAATAACCGATGATTCATAGGCAAATTCTTTTTTGACTTGGTAATTATGTCCACAAAAACTATAGAGTTAAAAAAAAATTAACCCGGACTACTAGAATATTTTCCCTGAAGATCTCTCAGTAGAATGGGGCAGACATTTTTATTTTTAGTAATTATTTTTGTGGGTTCTTTTAATATTCACCATGTTAAAAATTAATACTGAGAAATGCTTAAAATATGTATACAGTTACCTTAATATAATTTATATTTTGTTTCTATGAAAAATAATATTATTTTTCAGTAACAATGATGAGTAATATTTTTATTGTATAAATGTAAGGTGTACAACATGTTTCTGTATACATCTGCATGCTGAAGTGCTTATAACAGTCAAATACTTTAATAAATTACTACATTATCTTCCATAGTCACCTTTCCTTTTGACATGTATGTGTGTGTGCGTGTGTGGTAAGAGTATCTAAAATTTATTGTTTTAACAGATTTCCAGTGTATACAATGCAATATCATCAACTACAGTGTTTATGCTGTATGCTAGTTCTCTACACGTATTCATCCTGTGTAAATAAAAAATTCCTACCCTTTGGCCCACATCTCCCATTTCTCCTGGACCTTTCCGAACTACCATTCTACTCTGCTGCTTTGTATTTATGATTATGTTTTTAAGATTCCACATATAAGTGAGTTAATGTAGTATTTGTCTTCCTATATCTAGCTTATTTTACTGAACATAATTCATCCATGTTACCGAAAATGGCAGGATCTCCTTTTGTAAGGCCATATAGTATTCTGTTGTATATGTATACCATGATTTCTTTATCCATTCCTCTATCAGTAGACGCTTAGGTCATTTTCCCACCTTGGCTATTGAGAATAATTCTACAATAAGCATGGACACACAGATATCCTTATAAGGTGGTGATTTCATTTCCTTTGGGGATATATCCAGAAGAGGGATTATTATGGTAATTCTATAGGAATTACTATATGGTAGTTCTATGTTGAATTTCTTTTAGAAAGCTCTGTGAAGTTTTCCGAAGTGGCCACCTAAATCTGCATTCCTACCAACGGTTTACAAGTGTTTCCTTTTCTCTACACACTCAGCACCACTTATCTCTTGTCTTTTTCATAATAAGCATCCCAACAGATGTTAGGGTATAAATCATTGTGTTTTTGATTTGTATTTCCCTGATGACTAGTGATGTTGAGCACCTTGTCATATACTTCTTGGCCATTTTTATGTCTTCTCTGGAGATAAGTCTCTTCAAGTCCTTTACCTATTTTTTTTTTTTTTTTTTTTTTTTGAGACAGAGTTTCGCTCTTGTTACCCAGGCTGGAGTGCAATGGCGCAATCTCGGCTCACCGCAACCTCCGTCTCCTGGGTTCAGGCAATTCTCCTGCCTCAGCCTCCTGAGTAGCTGGGATTACAGGCACACACCACCATGCCCAGCTAATTTCTTTTTGTAGTTTTAGTAGAGACGGGGTTTCACCGTGTTGACCAGGATGGCCTCGATCTCTTGACCTCGTGATCCGCCCGCCTCGGCCTCCCAAAGTGCTGGGATTACAGGCTTGAGCCACCGCGCCCGGCCCCCTTTACCTATTTTTTAATCAGGTTATTATTTTGTTTGGCTATTGGGTTGTTTGAATTCCTTACATATTTTAGGTATTAACCTTTTAAGAGAGACTATGGTTGGTAAATCTATTCTCCCAGTATTTCAGTTGTCTCTTTAGCCTCTTTACCATTGTTTCATGATAAAAACAGTGTTGAGACAGGGATAAATCCAACTTGGTCATTATGTGTAATTTCTTTGATGATGTGTTCTTGAGTTCATTTTGCTGGTGTTCTCTTGATTATTTTTCCATCTATGTTCATCTTAGTGGCCTGTAGTTTTCTAATTGTGTCTGGCTTTGACATAGGAATGATGCTGGCCCCAAAAATGAGTTTGACAGTGTTCCCTCTAGTTCTAAGCTTTAGAAAAGTTTAAGAAGAATTTGAGATATGTTCCATGAATATCTAGTTCATTGCGCGTTTTTAACATGAAGGGGTGTTAAATTTTACGAAAGGCTTTTTCTGCATGTATTGAGATAATCATGTGGTTTTTCTCCTTGGTTCTGTTTATATGGTATGTTTATTGATTTGCATACGTTCAACCAGCCTTGCATCCCAAGGATGAAGCCAACTTGATCGTGGTGGATAAGCTTTTTGATGTGCTGCTATATTCAGTTTGCCAATATTTTATTGAGGATTTTCACATTGATGTTCATCAGTGATATTGTCCTGAAGTTTTGTATTTTTTGTTGTGTGTCTGCCACGTTTTGGTATCAGGATGATGTTGGCCTCATAGAATGAGTTAGAAAGAAGTCTCTCCTTTTCAGTTGTTCAGAATAGTTTCAGAAGTAATGGTACAGGCTCCTCTTTGTACCTCTGGTAGAATTGGTCTGTCAATCTGTCTCATCCTGGGTTTTTTTTTGGTTGGTAGGCTATTAATTATTGCCTCAATTTCAGAACTTGTTATTAATCTATTCAGCGATTTGACTTTTTCCTGGTTTATTCTTGGGAGGGTGTATGTGTCCAGGAATTTATCCATTTCTTCTAGACTTTCTAGTTTATTGGCATAGAGGTAATATAGTATTCTCTGAGTTTGTATTTCTGTGGGGTCAGTGATGATATCTCCATTAATAAATTTTTACTCTGTCTGTTTGATCTTCTCTCTTTTCTTCTTTATTAGTGTAGCTAGGTTTTATCTATTTTGTTAATTTTTTCAAAAAACGAGCTCCTGGATTCATTGATTTTTTTGGGAGCATTTTTATGTCTCTATCTCCTTCAATTCTTGTCTGGTCTTAGTTATTTCTTGTCTCCTGCTAGCTTTTGGATTCGCATGCTCTTGCCTCTCTAGTTCTTTTAATTGTGATGTTAGGTTGTCGATTTGAGATCTTTCTAACTTTCTTATGTGGGCATTTAGTGCTATAAATTTCCCTCCTAACACTACTTTAGCTGTATCCCAGAGATTCTCATATGATGTCCCTTTGTTCTTGTTGTTTCAAAGAACTTCTTTATTTCTGCCTTAATTTCATCATTTAACCAGGAGTCATTCTGGAACAAGTTGTTCAATTTCCATGAAATTGTGTGGTTTTGAGTGAGTTTCTTAATCCTAGGTTCTAATTTGATGGCACTGTGGTCTGAGAGACTGTTTGTTGTGATTTCAGTTCTTTTGCATTTCCTGAGGAGTGGTTTAATTCAATTATGTGGTTGATCTTAGAATAAGTGTCATGTGGCACTGGGCAGAATGTATATTCTGTTGATTTGGGGTAGAGAGTTCTGTAGACGTCTACTAGGTCCACGTGATTCAGAGCTGAGTTTAGTCCTGAATATCCTTGTTAATTTTCTGTCTCATTGATCTGTCTAATCTTGACAGTGTGGTGTTGAAGTCTCCCACTGTTATTGTATGGGAGCCTAAGTGTCTGTGTAGGTCTTAGGCTCAAGAATTTCTTTTATGAAACTAGGTGATTCTGTTTTGGGTGCATATATATTCAGAATACTTAGCTATTCTTGTTGAATTGTTTCCTTTAGCATTATGTAATGCCCTTCTTTGTCTTTTTGATCTGTGTTTAAAGTCTGTTTTGTCAGAGACTAGGAATTGCAACCACTACTCTTTTTTTTTTTTTTTTTT
>NW_022437066.1:0-26837 GCF_009761245.1 Sapajus apella | reverse complement strand
TCTTTTTTTTTTTTTTTGTCTTTCTATTTGCTTTGTAAATGTTCCTCCATCCCTTGGTTTAGAGCCTTTGTGTGTCTTTGCATGGAACATATCTCAAAATAATAAGAGCTATTTATGACAAACCTACAGCCAAAATCATATTGAATGGGCAAAAGCTGGAAGCATTTCCTTTGAAAACTGGTACAAGACAAGGATGCCCTCTCTTACCATTCCTATTCAACATAGCTTTGGAAGTTCTGACCAGAGCAATCAGGGAAGAGAAAGAAATAAAGGGTATTTAAATAGGAAGAGAGGAAGTCAAGTTGTCTCTACTTGCAGATGACATGATTTTATATTTAGAAAACTCCATTGTCTCAGCCCCAAAACTTCTTGATCTGATAAACAACTTCAGCAAAGTCTCAGGATACAAAATCAATGTACAAAAATCACAAGCCTTCCTTTATACCAATGATAGGGAAGCAAAGAGCCAAATCTTGAATAAACACCCATTCCTAATTGCTACACAGAGAATACCTAGGAATACAGCTCACTAGGGACGTGAAGGACCTCTTCAAGGACAACTACAAATGGCTGCTCAAGGAAATAAGAGAGGACACCAACAAAGAAACATTCCATCCTCATGGATAGGAGAAATCAATATCATGAAAATGCCACACTGCACAAAGTAATTTTTAGATTCAATGCTATTCGCATCAAACTACCATAGACATTTTTCACAGAATTAGAAAAAAAAACTATTTTAAATTTCATATAGAATCAAAGAAGATCCTGTATAGTCAAGATAATCTTAACCAAAAGGAACAAAACTAGAGGCATCATGCTACCTGACTTCACACTGTACTGCAAGGCTACAGTAACCAAAACAGCATGGTACTCTTGCCAGAATAGACC
Organism: Sapajus apella; assembly: GCF_009761245.1. NCBI lineage: Eukaryota > Metazoa > Chordata > Mammalia > Primates > Cebidae > Sapajus > Sapajus apella. The sequence continues at coordinate 25,946 of NW_022437066.1, read as the reverse complement.
CACCAACTCATGGAGAAGTGAGGCCTCAGAAATAACACCACACATCTACAACCATCTGATCTTTGACAACCCTGACAAAAACAAGCAATGGGGAGGGGATCTCCTAATCAGTAAGTGGTTGCTACTTCAACTTTGTTTATTAATGGTTTGTTGAACCTTTTTATTTCTTCTTGATTTAATCGTACTATGTTGTGTGTTGCTAGAAATTTATGTATTTTCTCTAGGTTTTTTAATGTTGACATACCACTGTTTATAATAGTCCCTTATAATCCTTTTCATTTCTGAGGCATCTGTTGTAAGGTCTCCTCTCTAATCTGTGATTTCTTTTTTTTTTTTTCCCTGAGACAGAGTCTCACTTTGTTGCCCAAGTTGGAGTGCAGTGGTGTGATCACCGCTCACTGCAACCTCCACCTCCCAAGTTCAGGCAATTCTCCTGACTCACCATCCTGAGTAGCTGGAACTACAGGGGTGCACCACTACACCTGGCTAATTTTTTTTTTTTACTTTTAGTGGAGGTGGGGTGTAGGGCATATTGGGAGCCAGATGTAGGGCTGAGGGCCCCACAGTGTCGTGGGGTGACCCTTACGCTGTGCTGAGGCGCAGGATCCAAGAAATAAAGAGACAGGACACAGAAGTACAAAGAAAATGCAGCTGGGCTCGCGAGACCACGCCACCTATAAGTGGCGAGCGGCTGGTGAGGCCCCGAATGTCCAGAAGCATAAGTATTTATTGTTTATAAGTTAGGGGTTAGGGCAGTGAGTGAAATCATCTTTAAGGATAGTGATAGGGTCGTGAGCAATAAAACATAGGGTCCACCCCCATTAGGTCACTGAGGATTGAAGGTGGGCCATGCAAAGTGAAGAGTGTGCAGTGTGCGATACTTCTATCTATGGGAAAACTACTTCTAAGAAGATTTATAGGAGGATGCCTTAAGTCACATAGCAGTGACAGAGCTGTCAAGGTTACCGCCACCTTCTGGCAGCTTCCGATGGATTCTATGGGAAGATGCTTTTCAAGCAGCACAGTAGCAAGAGCTGATAATGTTCACAGTCACCAAGGTGGATTGCCTTTCTGAGGGCAGCCTTCCACAAGAACTGGAGCAAGGTCCTACAACTCCTTTATACATACAGTGGGTATCTTTACGATACTGAACGCTGCCGCCTGGGCCATGGATTCTTGTCCTGGTATAATTGTCTTTCCCTTAAATCATGCTCTGCACTGTCTCTCTAGGCATTCCTCCAATTATAAGCTACTTATTCTTTAATTCATGCTCTGTACTGTGTCCACTCTAGGCATTCCTCCGATTATGAACTAAGATATAATTATAGGTATATATGTAGGGAAATATTCTTTAGGCACTCATACTATCAACTATTATATGATTATATATAGAGGATTATATAAAGGGAGACTTCAAGCCCTATTTCTATAAACTAATATATGATTATGTAAAGGATATATAGAAGGAAATAGCTGAGTAGTAACACTATAAAGTGAGATATTCCTCAAGCCCTAGCTGTGCCAGGGCTCTGCTTAGTTCTCATTCCTCGGTGCCTATATGGGGGGTTACCCACAGTGGGGTTTCTCCATGTTAGCCAAGATGGTCTTGATCTCCTGACCTCATTATCACCCACCTTCGCCTCCCAAAGTGCTGGGATTACAGGTGTGAGCCACAGCACCTGGCCTGTGATTTCATTTATTTGAATCTTCTGTCTGCCTTAGTTGGTGTAGCTAAGGATTTTTCACTTTTGTTTATTTTTGTAAAAAAAAAAAACAAAACCACTTCTTTTATTGATATTTTTCCTATACTTTTTCTATTCTCATTTGATATATTTCTGCACTGATCCTTATTGTTTCCTTTCTTCTGCTACTTTTGAGCTTAGTTTGTTCTTCTTTTTCTAGTTCCTTTTGGTGTAATGTTGAGGTGTTTATTTGTGATCTCTGTTCTTTTAGATGCCCATGTTTATTGCTATAAACTTTGCTTTTTCAGCTGCTTCTGCTGTGTCCCATAAGTTTTGGTTTGCTTTGTTTCCATTTTCATCTCTATATATTTATAAATTTTCCTTATAATTTCTTATTTTTGTTTTGGCACATTGGCTGTTCAGATGCATGGTTTTTGATTTCTTATATTTGAGAATATTCCAGGTCTTTTTTTCCTGTTATTAATTTCTACTTTTATACCATTATAGTCAGAAAAGATTTGGATATATTTTTAATCTTAAATTTGTTAATCTTGTTTTGTGATCTAACATATGATCTATCCTGGAGAATATTTCATGTGGGCTTGAGGAGAATATGCATCCTGTGAATGTTCGACATATATCTCTTAGGCCCATTTGATTGAAAGTATACGTGAACAAAAAAGTATAGGTGAAGTCCAACATTTTCTCATTAATTTTCTCCTGGATCATCTTCCTATTGCTGAAAGTGTGATATTGAAATCTCCTTCAATTATCGTATTGCTGTCTATTTCTCCCTTCATATCTGTTAATATTTGCTTTATACATTTAGGTGCTCTGATGGTGCTCATGTATTTATAATTGTCATGTTTTCTTTTTTAACAGTTTTGAATATAAAGGCTATTTTATCTGATAAACAGCTACTTCTGCTCTATTTTGATTTCCATTTGTATGGGAATTGTTATATTTTCTTTTTTTACAGTTTTGAATATAAAGGCTATTTTATCTGGTAAACAGGTACTCCTCTATTTTGATTTCCATTTGTATGGAATATCTATTTTCATCCTTTCATTTTCAGTCTCTGTGTTTCTTTACAAGTGAAATGAGTCTCTTTTAGGCAGCATGTAGTTGGGTCTGTTTAAAATTTATGTAGCTGCTCTGTGTATTTTATTATTTTTAGACCATTTATATTTAAAGTAATTATTGATCAGTAAAGATTTACTATAGATATTTTGTTTATTGTTGTCTATATATTTTATAGATTATTCCTTTCCTCCCTTCTTGCAGTCTTTCTTTGTAATTATGTAACTTTCTGTAGTAGTGTGCTTTGATTATTTTTTTTCTCTATTTTGTATCTACTATAGATGTTTGCCTTGGGGGTACCATGAGGCTTATGTGAAACATCTCCTAGTTATATCCAACTTAACTTGACTCACATAGAAGAGGTGGAAATTTCTAAATGAAGCTTACAACTGGGAGTTCAGGTGTTTATGTTTTAGGAATCTTCAAAATTTATGAGATCTCTAGAGCTGTAGCTGCCACTGTAATGAGCTGCAAGGATTCATTTCCTGCCAAAGGGTAGCTAAATCATGTCTCTTATGGAACCCAACAGTGACTCAGACATTCAATCATTTCTCTGGTCATTCATTTACAAAAGATTCATTAAACTACTCGGTGTGAGAAACTGCTCCATGGCTTAGTGATACCAGTGTAAACAAAGCACGTTTGCGCTGATTGTAGCAGTTGTATGGTGGTATAAAAGCTAAACATGATATTGGAAGCTTTTCAGAATTAAAACTGTGTGACCTAGGGCAAATCCAAACCTCTCTGATATTAGTATCTTCAACTATTAATTGGGATAATATCTGTCCCAGATAAATTGTCTTCAGGTGATCAGATATGCTAATGTATGTTAATGCATGTGGGAGTACTTTTTAATGGGCATTTTAAAAAATTTGCTTTTTTTTTTTTTTAAACATAGACAACCTGTTAAATAGCATTTCTTCTCAAGTGTTCAACTTGGTAAAGAAACATGATGACCAGAATGTCGAAGGTTTGAGCATGTCTTACGTGTTTTAAAACTAGATTCATCACTAGAACTGTTGCCAAAAGAAAGCACATTGACAATAATGAATTTAAGATCTGTCAAAACACAAGTGATAGAAATTCATCTTCACATTTTTAGTGCTCTTATTAGGAACTTTTATTTTTCCCAAATGAAACATGGTTTCACATCTTTATAGCTGTTCCAACTTTAAAAATTATCCAGCATGTTCCTGAATTTAACAGGTTTTAATTTCTAAGTTATTCTCTACCTTTCCATGCATTGCAACCTGGAAGCAAATATGAAATCCATGAATACACAGTAATATTTTCAGCTATTTATTATTTCACTGACTAACTTGTTCTCTCATTGGTAACATATTAAAATAATATATTTAAAAACATTTGTACAGCTTGGTAAATGAATGAGTATGAATATATCTGACCCCAGGGATATTCTTCCAAATGTCCAGTAGGCTAGGAAGAAATATGCCGAGAAAAAAGTATGCTGGTATAATGTATCTGGTTATAATTTATTACAACCTTCTTGTCTGGATTAATTATTGTGTGAACACATTTTAAAATGTCACAGAAGTAATGTGTCATGATGAACCTATATAATTAAAATGTGGTTTACCATTTCCTTTTCTCAGATTATAAATTATTGATGTTGTGATTGTATTAGTGAGGCTTTGTTAATTCCTCTCATGTTTAATGTCTGCCCAGAGAAATAGATTTGCTTATAATATTAATCAACAAAAAGATGGATGGTGAGAGTTCATTTCCATGGTTGATCTGATTTGTAAAAGGCTAATACAGTTATATGACTTCAATGTTATGTTTATTTCTCTATTCTGTGTCATCATCTAGTAGCTAAACAGATTGGAAGTCCCTTTTGGGGTCAGTGCTCACATAGAATAGCAAAGCTGAAAATCAGTCGTGCACTGAGATTAAAATGGAGTGGTTAGGAACATGAAAGTGGGGAGAAATATGTAAACAGGAAGAGTATAAAAGAGTGGAAACAGCGTTAGTCACATGAAAGTAGTTCTGGAGGAAGGATTCAGGAAGATACGGCATTTGCAAAGGTCAGGTCCTGCCACTTCCCAGGGTTAGTCGATCTCATAGTTATCATATCCATGCCTAACTGACCGGGTTATATTGTATGTGTGTTTTTAATTCATAAGAAGTAAAGTATAAATGGCCAACAGGTCTATGAAAAAAATGCTCAGCATCACTAATAATCAGGGTTGTCATTTTCCCCAGTTAGGAGAGCTATTATTAAAAAGACAATAAATGCTTGCAAGAATGTGAGAAAAGGGAACTCTTACATACTGTTGATGGGAGTGTAGTTTAATACAGCTATGAAGGTAAACAGTATAGAGAGTTCTCAAACAACTAAAAATGGAACTACCATATGATCTAGAAATCCCACTCCTGGGTATTTCTCCAAAGAAAAGGGTATCAGTATATCAAAAGGAGACCTGCAACCCCATGTTTATTGCAGCACTGTTCACAATAGCTAGAATATGGAGTCAACCTGTGTGTCCATCAACAGATGAATGGTAAAGAAAATGTGGTATATATACACAAGGGAATTATATTGAGCCATAAGAGAGAATAAAAATCTTTTCATTTGCAGTAACATGGATGAAAGTGGAGGCCATTAAAGTAAGATAAATAAGGCAGACGTTGACAAGTAACACATGTTCTCACTCATATGTTGGAGCTAAAAAATGCTGACCTCATGAAGGTAGAGTGTAGAATGATGGTTACTAGAGACTGGGATGGGTTTATGTGTGTTGGAGGGGATAGTGGTTAGTCAATGGTTGCAAATATTAGTTAGAAGAAATAAATACCTGTGTTCGATAGCACAGTAGGGTGACTATAATTAACAATATGTATTTCAAAATAGCTAGAAGATTTGAAATGTTCCTAACGCAAATAAATGATGAATATTTGGGGTGATGAATATCCTAAATACCTGATCCATAACCTAATTTGATCATTATACATTCCACGAATGTATCAAGGTATCACATGTATGCCATAAAATATATACAAATATTATTGGTAAATAAATTGCAAAGAATTATGTATTATAACCAACAAAAATAAAAGACCAAGGAAAAGTAATCCTTTAAATCATGCAGGGGAATCTTCCAGTGAGTTCCTTCAATGAACAGGAACGGACTTTCCCTCATGCCTTTTAAAGTGTCAGCATCTTGCTAAGCTAAGTGGAACTTTTGTATTTAAACACAGCACAGATTTGAATAATGTATTACCTTAAGTGAAAACCAAACATTTCATAGTGATTGATTCAAATGCTGGAAAAAAAAAAAACAGAAATGAGGCATTTTTGAGATACATTTTCTTTTTTCTTATCTGAGTATTATCAGTGATCTATATTTTTTTCTTCACCTAATAGACTAATGTTAGAACCTAACCCAGGAGTAAGCTGTGACTCCATTGCATTCTCCATTAAGAAGAAATAAAATTTACTCAGGCCAAGTAGCCCAAGGCAGATACTGGACACTGCTAGATACTTCAGGACTAGGCAGCAGCTGCCTCGAGTCAGCAGACAGCTAATAAAGAGGCAGGCACATCCAGGATGGTAGACAGGTTTCGGAGACAAGTAACAGTGGGTAGGAAAGTACAGCTACTGGGATTTCAGGCTTAAAAAAAGATCCCAGAGATGAAGAGATGAGCAAATAAAGGGAGAAGAAAACAAGAAAGAAAGACTAGTAAATGATATTACAATCTGATCAGAGTGTAGAAGTCACTTGATTTCTGATATATTGGATCAGTCTCAGGTTATATGCCAATTAAGTACAATTAACATTTTAGCCATTTCTTTGCTTCGAATACCCAAATATTTTATTCCATAATCAAATTTTCTTTTTTTCTGTTTGTCTTAACATTGTTTGGCCATGTTAAACATGTATGTATATTGGAGGAATCAAAGATGTCTTATATATTTAAAAATAATTTTGTATAGTACAGTTCTTGTTAGGGTATAAACACATTTGATTGAAGAATTTTCTTTGCTCTTAGATGACACTAAGAGGAAAAAATACAGCAAAACTATAAAAAAATTATGGTGCAAGTAAAATAGCAATATTAACTTTTTGCTGTTAGTATGCCAGGGATACTTAAAATTTGTTGTAGATTGACTACCGCAGAAAACAGACTCAGATGGAAATGAGTGTGAAGGATGTTTCTTAGGGAGTGGACTTGGGCTCAGCATTTGGGGTGCAGGGAAAGGAAGGAATTAGGGTTGGGCATAGGAAGAATTGGGGCTGTGATGCATCACAACAGGGATGCAGCTGACTCCAAAGGGAGCCCTGAAGCTTGGGTAGCCTCACAGAGTTGTTCCTCTTTGGGGAGAGGGGCTGGTTGTTTATCCCCAGTACTTGGGTAGGGATTCACTAGAGAAGAGGTAATCTCTTTCAGCGAGGTCATACCAAGCTCAGGGTATATGTCCTTGTGTCTTGAAGGGAGTAGGGCAGAGAGATCTGGGCACTGCAGTATTCATTACAATTCCTCCATATTTCTGTGGCTGTTTGTCTCATATAATTTCTCAGGCTGGCTCTTTTAGGACTCTGGTGGGACTTTCTCTTTGGAGAAACTTGTAAGGTTATAAGGGAAAAAGGTTAGTAGGACAAATTGCAGCCCCTGCTGCTACTGGGGAGGCAGAGCTCTAGCCTAAACTCTCTGATTCATTCAAGAGCCCTTTACCTTAGTTCTTACAATGGTAGAAGGATGCTAACCTTGTGAGTAGCCCTTAACTTCCTTCCTGTGTGGACCAAGTTCATGTTTACCTTTCTTAGGCTATGGCTATGGCAATTATGGGTTTATGATTAAAATTAGGGGATGGAATACTAATGTGTGCCAAGCACCTTGGTGTGAAGCTGATTGCTCACTTCTCCAATGTGTAATAGCAGCTTTCCTCTGATGACTAGGCCATGTACCTTTTCCAGGGTGGCAATTATCCCTATTCTGTTTGCTGTTGTTTTTGTTGTTGTTGGCCCTGGACACAAGGTGCCCAAAATGTTGAAATGGCAGCTGTATTTTCTATCTGCTGCTGGAAGAGTCCTCTACACCTGTGGTGCCCATAATTGTGGAAATGGGAAGCACGCATTCCAGAAGTAGGTTACTGGGGGTGATAGTAACAGGAGCCATTGTGGCTTCCATGCCTTAATTCTGAGACCCATATATTTTTTCTTTGGGGGATAATGCATCAAATAACGGTCATTGATTTAGCATGCACATTGTATACTGGAGGATGGTGCCCCGTTGTTAATTTCTAATAATGTTTAGAAATTTTACAAATGTTTCTAAACATTATTATAAATTAATGTCAATACCACTCAGAGTTTCTGAACACTGCTCTGTGTACATATCGTCTAATGGAAGAACGCTAGGAAAAACTCCCGGGAGCACTAATATCTTAAACCGAACTTGCCATTGTGTATCAAAGACTCTGCTAATGATGCAGCCTCCCAGTACAAACAATACATATGACTTGTCCTCAGCTCTTCAATCTGGGTTTGCTCTAGAGTAGAATTAGAATTTAAAACACCATGTCAGCCAACTCAGTGAAGTTCAATTGTGAGTAGAAATTCTGCTTCTGAATACTTATAGTTTAAATGGTGGCCTGTGTGTTGTAAGCGCCAGAAACTTCTTTGAAAATATGTGGGCAAAAAATGTTTCTCTAATAGCTATTGAAAGGATGCAGTCTCACTAAAGGGAATTAGACTAGGGGATATAGATTTAATTTCATTCACTGATTTAAAGTAAAATATGGTAAGAATTTGATAAATTTATGAACCCAAACTAACCAGAATCCTCACCTAAATTTTTGTTGTTGTTGCTGCTATACTCATATTTCATGAGAAGGAGACAAAGAGTAGAAACTAGTTCACACTCGAGATTTGTGTCCCTCCAAAAATCACCTTCCAGGGATGCATGAATCCCGTAAAGATTCAATCCAGTGTTCACATCCCATATTTACAATCCCTGTGTAGAGGTAATGATGTTTAAAATAATGACTTAGAAATATGATAAAATGTAAAATCATTAAAGGAAGATTCAATAATGTCCTGGAGACTGTGCCTATTTAGGGAAGGAAATTTGCCTATGTACTTAAAAAATCACACACACACACAACTGAATAGACTGACATGTGTTCCAAATTCACTCAGAGTTAATCCAATAATCAATTTCCAAAGCATTCTACTCACCTATGGTCTTACTCTTCTTGATTTAACCCATGCCTCACTTGGTAGCATCTATGTCCTCAGTAGTTTAGGCAATTTTTTTTCAAAGCCCCATGTCATCAACAGTGCAAGTTTAGAGGTGTCCTGGTTCACACATGTGTGTGTCTTTCCACATGTCAGACTTCAATGGAAGAAAAACTCATCCTAATTCTCTCAGTTCTTCAGAGAGTTTCTAATCACAAAAGCCATGAGCTACATGGAGTTCCCAAGGAGACAGTTCTTAGCACTTCCCGTTCACTCCATAATCAGAGTCATGGGCAACACAGACTCAATCCATTCCACAAGTCAGTCTATATTGCATACCATACATTATAGTATATTTAACCAATATATAAATATTATAGGTTAAATATTCCACAACAAACAAGGTAACACTTAACATCAAGAGGAGAAAGAGATAGGAGAAAGGGTAAATGAGCAAGTCCCAGTGGGAGCGAAGAAGACAAAAGGATTCCTGGTCTGGTCCATTGGTCTCCCAAGGAGGAGTCTTTGATGTGGAAGAGCCTTTAGAGGTGCATGCCAAGTGCTTATCATGGCTGATTGCAAGACTGGGTTAATTAAGGCAGCTGTTTGGAGAGGCTGAAGACCTGCCATATATATATAGTCACAGAGTCCTCTAGTGAGAACCTACAATGGAAGAGTGTGCTTGTTATGTCCTTACCTGGTTGGATGCAGTCTTCACATTTTTATTTGTTTGTTAAGCAAAATATCCTTGTTGGCAAAGTCCCATATGAAATATAAAATGCACTATTTTTCTAAGATGGAGTTTAATGAAGGGGTGCTCTACACACCCAATTTCTTAGTTTTGAGGTATTTCTGGATTTACTTCCTCAGAGTTTCCTCTCCTAGTTCTGGGGGACTTTTCAATTTCTGTTGCTACCTGGTTGCCAAATATTACTTCTTTCTAGAATTCATTAAAAAAGTAAAATCCAGCAAAAATATAAAGATGTTTGTGGAAAGAAAAGTCGTATCACACAAGGAGTCAATGGAAATCTTCTTGGCCCAGTGTAATTTCCACCCTTCCTCTTGTGGCCATTCTTCAAAACATTCTGGACCTCTGGTGAAGTGTCTCTCCCCACAGGGTGCAGTCCCTAGGTCTTAGAAGGGAGTGAGTCCCTGAAGCTGATGATAATTTTTAGCTATCTCTTGGTCTCCTCTCCCTGTGTTCTGTTGAATTCTAATGAATAATATTCACATCACATTAAATTTTTATTTCTTATGAAATTGTTCTAAATTGCCATCTTGTCTCCCAGTCCTTGAAGAATAAATAGCCCTTGATCTTGCAGATCCAACAATCTTAATTCAGCTCAGCTGCCACATTTGATAGATGAGGAAACTAAAGCTCAGAGAAGTGGAAGTGATTTACCAAAAAATATTGGGTCTATTTGGAAGCAGGACTGAAGCCATAACTCTGGTCTTCCTCCTGTTAGGCCAATGCCCCTGTCTACTTGTGTCATTTTTTGCTTCATTCCAGATTGGCAAGATTGTAATAATGAAAGATGACAGGGTTGCTTATGCACCTTGTATTCTTGTCTATTATAACTATAAACCCGAATGTATGTTTCCCAGAATAGTTAATCATCTAGTAGAAGAAGATAGTGTGATTTCTTGTCCTGTAAATCATGAAAAAACACCTCCTGTACCTTCTCTTAATGTTTGCCATCTTGTTTTTCAGGCTATAAGGAATTGGTCTCAGTGTAATTGTGTATAAATACTGCCCATTGGTCTCTCCTTATTACTAGTTGCTGACTAACATTACAAGGTAATAATTGGTTATACTGTATTAGGAGAATAACAGTTTATAACAATATTACTTGCAATAAACTTCATATTTTCTTTTCCTATTCAGTGAAGCAATTGTTTAGTTTTATGGCTACACAGACAGTTTTTCTTTCATAGCTAAGTTTATTTTGTCATAAGGCAATGAGGTGCACAAAAGTATTAACAACTACAGGAAACCAACATCTAGCAAAGAAATTTGAAGATCGTGTTCACCCTGAATAAACAAATGCCTTTAAGAAAATTCTTCCAACTTTTAACTTCAAACAGAAAAGTTGAAAAAAAGTACCGTAAAGACACATGTGCCCCTTATTTAGATTCACAAATCAACACTTTCTGGGATTGGCTTTTTGTGTCTCTATGTCTCTTTTCCTCTTCACATACACACTCATTTTCTCTCTCTTACACACATGTACATATACATGCACACACTCAGATTTTGGGGAGCTCTGAACTGCTTGAAAGCAAATTGCAGGCATCAAGATTATACAAAAATACTTAAGGGATTTTTCCCAAAATTAGCACATTCTTTTATATTACTACAATAACAATCACAAGACATCTGCTACTGATAATTAATATTATGTAGTATACAGTCTAAATTTAAATGTCTCCACTTGCTCTCAAATATTCTTTATATTAGTCAGGGATCTTATATTGGATTTTTTGGTCATGTTTCTTATTTTCATCAGTCTAGAATATTGCTTCCCCTCCACCTTTTCCCTCATCTTTTACAACCTTGACATTTTTGAAGAGTCCAGACTAATTGTCTCATAGAATGTTTCTCAAACTGTATTCAGCTAACTGTTCTTCTGGATTAGACAAAATGTTTAGGCAAATATTATGTTTCCCATTGCATTGCATCAGGAAGTTTATAATGTCATTGCATCTCAATATTTGTGAAGCTAAGTTTCATCTCTTCTATTTAAATTCCGTACTTAATAAACATTTGATGGATAATAGAGATATATGAATGTCCTTTTCCTAACAATATGTTAGTGTATAGTGTTAGGAGTAATTTCATGCCAGAATCTCATATTACCTTGGTGGTATTTGGAAAACAGTGATTTTAAAACTCAGACATTTTTCTAGATCAGGGGCCAGTAGAGTTTTCCAGTAAAGAGCCACATTCTAAGTATTTTAGGCTTTGTGGGCCACATATGGTCTCTGTTACATATTCTATTTCTTCTTTAGCAGTGTAAAAATTATTAGCTCCTGGACTGCAGGAAAATGGTCTGCAGCAGGATTTGGGCCATGAGTAGTAGTTTGTCAAAGTCCTGTTCTGTGTTACAAAGAAGACCTTTTCTTTTCCTTGTAACACCTGTGTGTGTGTGTGTGTGTGTGTGTGTGTGTGTGTGTGTGTCAGAGGGAGAGAATGAGATTCTTTAATAACTATTTCTTTTATAGAGTTGGTCTCTTGAAGGTTTTTATTTTTTAAATAAATACTCTTTGGATTTAACTTTGGTAAATAGCACTGTCTTAAGAAAATTTCAATTTCATCTTCTTCTATGATTTCTAATACAATAGCCACTAGCTGCATGAGACCATTCAAATTTAAACTAATTATAATGAAATCATAATTAGGAATTAAATAAATTAATAATTAGAAAAAATTTAGTTACTCAGTCACATGAGCCACATTTAAGCGTACAAGTATTCACTCAACACAAGTAGCTAGTGGCTACATATTGAACAGTACAGATATAGGACATTTTTATGATTTAGAAGTTAAATTGGATAGTAATAAATGTAGATTTCAAATGTATTTGCACAGAGTTGTGCAAAATAGTCCCTCATAATTACAGTTAACTTATAATTATTTTCTTGTCTTATTCTGCTTTTATGTTTGTTTCCCTTCTTACTAATTTGTCTGTTTCCTTTTCTTAAGGTACCAAAGTATTTATTATATCTACGATTTTTCTGTTTTTATCTCACATTTTCCTTTCCTTATGTTTTCTTTGGATTTAGTTTGTCAGTTTTTTTTTTTTAACTTTTATTTTAGGTTCAGAGGTACCTGTTCAGGTTTATTATATAAGTGTCACTGGGGATTGTTGTACAGATTATTTTGTCACCTATGTGGTAGGCACTGTACCTCATAGGTAGTTTTTCAGTCCTGACCCTCCTCTTTCCTTCATCCTTAAATAAGTCCCAGTGTCTGTTGTGTCCATGTGTACTCAATGTTGAGTTTCTACTTGTGAGAACATGTAGTATGTGGTTTTCTGTTCCTTTGTTAGCTTACATAAGATAATGGCTTTTACCTTCATCGATGTTGCTGCAAAGGACATGACCTCATTCTGTTTTATGGCTCCATCATATTCCATGGTGTATATGTACCACATTTTCTTTATCAGTCTACCATCCATGGGCATTTATGTTGGTTTCATGTCTTTGCGATTGGGAATCATGCTGCAATGAGCATATGCTTGCATGTATCTTTTTCTTTTCTCTGTTATGTTCCTTCCTTCTCCCCCTCCCTCCGCCTCTTCTTTCCTTCCTTCCTTCCTCTTTTTCTCTCTCTCTTCCTTTCTTTTTCTCTTTCTTTCTCTCTTCCTTTCTTTCTCTCTTATCTTCCTTCCTTCCTGTCTTTCTCCCTCTCTTTCTTCCTTTCTTTGTTTCTCTTTCTCTCTTTCTTTTCTTTCTTTTTTCTTTCTTCCTCCCTCCCTCCCCCTTTCTTCTTTCCCTCCTTCCTTCTCTCCCTCCCTCCTTCCTTCCCTCCCTCCCTCCTTCTCTCTGCTTCTGTCACCCCAACTGGAGTGCAGTGGCACCATCTTGCCTCATTGCAAGCTCCACATCCCAGGTTCGAATGATTCTCTTTCCTTAGCCTCCCAAGTATCTGGGACCACAAGCACCCACCACCAGATCTAGCTAATTATTGTATTTTTTATTAGAGGCTGGGTTTCTCCATGTTGCTCAGGTTATCAGGCTGGTCTTGAACTCCTGACCTAAGGTTATCTGCCCACCTCGGCCTCCCAAAGTGCTGAGATTACAGGTGTGAGCCGCCGCACCTGGCCCTCACCCCTCCCTTTTGTATCCCTCAACTCACACCTTGCTCATGTTACTCATGCATACCCCCTGCCTTTCCCCATGGTCATTTGTGAGACTTGCACTAAATGACCTTCAGTCCAGAGACCAGACATCAGACAGCAATCTGGACCTCTTCCTTGATGAAAGGTGAGACCTCCAGAAGAGAAAAATGCCTGCTATGGAGCCTGCAGGCTGACCACAGTGACTCTCCAGGCAAACAGCTAGAACCAAACTGAGTAAAATCTCCAGCCAGAAAGAAAACTTCCCAGTCAACTCTTCCCTAACTCCATTTTACAGATTGAAACACTAAGGCTCAGAAGAGAGGAGACAGAACAGGCATTGGAACCATAGTCTCCTGGCTCCAAAGCCAAGTTCTGTCCACCCAGCCAGGCTCCATCCTTCCTTCTATAAATGTTTATAACAGTACGTGCTGGTCACTCTTGTTAGGCCCTTTTACATATCACTCAGTCTGCTTTTCCCATTTGTTTGACAAGTATTTATTGAGCTCCTATTGTGTGCATGAGCTAGACTCGATACTAGGGACATCTTGGTAAAAAACTCAGGCAAAGTCTACCCACCTGGGGTTCTAACAAGACAAAGAGAGGGTTGGCACCATGGGCAAGGCTGCGAAGGCAATGAATGAAATGGTGGGGTCAGACAGGAAGGGTGGTCAGGGATGCTCTCTGCATGGAAGGGGCATCTTCTTGGCTTTGAGACCCAAATGCCAAAATACCTGTGAGGAGCAGGCCATGTCCATTCAGTAACAGAGCTGAGCCACAACCCACCATAGATGCCAAACCAAATACCAGATCATGCCAGCAATGAGGGACAAAGACCATGGCCTGGAAGGGTCTTGCCACCTGAGCTCACAAAGGGGTTTTTATTATGCTTCTTTTATTATTATTATTGTGGGGTTGGGGGTCCTTAGTGCACAAGAAACACTCTAGGAACCATAAGTCAAGATCTAGGCTGCAATCCCTGCTCTGCCCTTGCTGTGTGACCTCGGGCTGCTTTCACCACCTCTCAGAGCCTCAGCTTCCTTCCCCTTCTGTAAAATGGAGAGTCTAATAATACCCACCTGGCAAGGGGATCCAGGAAAGTCAGTGAGCTCCTTCATGTAAGGAGCTGATGTCTGCACGTGGCCCCGGGTCAGAGATTTGTAATGGAGATTGAAATTACTGATAAGTGTCCAGGCATGTTCGCTCATACCCATAATCCCAGCACTTTGGGAGGCCGAGGCAGGTGGGCCACCTGAGGTCAGGAGTTTAAGACCAGCCTGGCCAACGTGGTGAAACCCCATCACTACTAAAAATACAAAAGTTAGTCGGGCATGGGGTGTGTCCCAGCTACTTGGGAGGCTGAGGCAGGAGAATCACTGGAACCCGAGAGATGGAGGTTGCAGTGAGCTGAGATCATGCCACTGCACTCCAGCCTGGGCAACAAGAGTGAAAGTTTGTCTCAAAAGAGCAAGCAAGCAAGCAAGCAATTACTGATAACCTTACAGATTGTCAGAGGCACACAAGGGACTCAGAGGGGGGACCACACTCATCCTCTCACACACAGAGAGGGGAGCAGCCTACCTACCCTAGACCACACAGTGACCAGCTGTCAGCAGCTGCATAGCCCCAGCCTCTCGATTATGGCCCAGGGCTTCTGATCTGCCCTGGAGGGGCCCTCGTGTCTCCCCTTACCACCTCCCTTCCCTTCCTCACTTTAGCTCTTCTCTGTGCCCCTGTTTATGGCCAAAGGCTGGGGATCTTATGAGTTTGAGGCAGCCTGAGCCTCCGTCTGTGCTTTCACCCAGAGCCAGAGCACCAGGCCCCATGCACATCAGCTGTGATTCTCCACCGGTTCAAAACCACCTAAGGCCTGGCTGGTTGTGCGTGTGGAGGAGGGGGTGCTGTTCTTCCTCCAGGTTGACAACATGACAGATTGAAAAACACATAGGAGGCTCGGTGCAGTGGCTCAGGCCTGTAATTTTAGCACTTTGGGAGGCTGAGGCCAGTGGGTCACCTGAGGTAGGAGTTCAAAACCAGCCTGGCCAACATGGTGAAACCCCATCTCCTAAACATACAAAAATTAGCTGGGCGTGGTGGCATTTGCCTGTAATCCCAGCTTCTCAGGAGGCTGAGGTGGGAGAATCACTTGAATCCAGGAAGCAGAGGTTGCAGTAAGCCAAGATCTCACCACTGCATTGCAGCCTGGGTGACAGAGTGAGACTTCATCTAAAAAAAGAAAGAAAGAAAGAAAAGTGCATGGGCTCTGGAGGCAGAGAGATGGAATCGAATCCCAGCTTTTACTTCTCAACTGTGGACCCTTGGGCAAGTTCACTTCTCTGAGCTTCACTTTTCTCATCTGTGAAATGGGAACAATATTTGGCTTGCCCGGGGTCTTAGGATGACTGGGGAGTGTCTGGCATGTAGTGGGTGCTCAAAGTGCGTGCTTTCCCATGGCCATCTAAGAGTCCTCAGGGCTGCCCTCCTGCCTTTCCCCCACAACTCCTGTGACTGCCTCTTATATGGGTACTCAGGGTGATAAGGAGGCACAGATGAGGGAGGCAGGCTGGATCCACAGCCACCCACGCCCATTGTTAGGAAAACAAGCTTTTAATGCCTGGCCCTGCTGCTGGTTGCTGAGCATATAAAATGGGACCCAGAGCCGGCCTCTCCCTTCCAGTAAGGCACACCAAGGCAATAGTGTTTAAAAGGAAAGGAGGCAGTGACATGGAGGCTCCAGAGACTGAGCTGTTCCTTTGGAAAGAAGGAAGGCAGTGGGGCCCACTGCTGAGGACCGTCTGGCAGGTGTTCCAGTCTACCTTCTTCATGAGACCCACAGCCTCTTCATCAGTGGTGTCTTCAGGTTCACCGTCCCCAAGCTGCTTAGGTGAGTGCAGACTTCAGGAACTCTGCTAAGGCTGGTGGTCTCTTAATGGCATCCCTCCAGGGTCAGGGGGCTTCAGCTCTCATGCCTCTGCCTATAGATCTGGTGCTCGGGACACTGGAGGGTGGGTGAGAAGGATACTGAAAAAGTGAAATGATTAATGAGAAAGTGACTCTCCCAGACAAGGGCAAATAAGTAAGCTCTTATCTGACTGTATAAATTAGCTTTTGTTGTAAAATGCCCTAAAAGTGAGTGGCTTAAAATTATAAGCATTCATTTATTTAGTTTATGGTAATGTGGGTCAGTAACATGGACTGGGATCAGCTGGGTGGTTCTTTTCTTGGCTGGGTTTTCTCATGTGCCTGCAGCTGTGTGTCTGAAGCTCGGATGGCTTTCTGTTCCATGTGGGTTCCCATCCTCCATAAAGCTAGCTCAGACTTGTTCACGTGGCTGCTTGGGAGGGTTCTAAGCAATAGGCCAAAAGCCACATTTTCTCTTGAGGCTCACAGCTGGCATAGCTTTACCTCCACTCTACTTTGTTGGTCAAAGGTCGTTTTGTGGCCAGTCCAGATTCAAGTGGTGTCTGCTCAGCTGCCATAACAGAGCATCACAGACTGAGTAGTTTCAACGACAGAAATGTATTTTCCTCATGCTTCTGGTGGCTGGAAGTTCCAGATCAGGTAACTGCAAGTTGGTTCCATCTGAGGCCTCTGCCTTTGGCATGCAGTTGGCCACCTCCTCCCCGTGTCCCCATATGGTCTTTCCTCTGTGTCCACCCTGGTGTCTCCCTGTGTGCCTACATTTTCTCCTCTTATCAGGACTCCAGACTGGATGCAGGCCCAGCCTAATGACCTCACTTTAACTTTATTGTCTCTTTAAAGGCCCTATTTCCAGATACAGTCACATTCAGAGGTACTGGGGGTTGGGGCTTCAACATACAAATTTTGTGAGGACACAATTTAACCCATAACAAGCGGGGAGAGAAACACCATCTCTTGATCTTGAGGAGCTGCAGTAAGATTGCAAAGAAGCATGGACAGTGGGGGAAATAACCGAGATCATGATTGTGAAAAAGGCAACCACGCTGACTGATCCTCCACACCTTGCCTGGTTTGGGCAAAGGCAACACACCTGGGCACCTCCTCTCGCCAGCTGTACCTTCACCCTCCTTCCCCTGCAAGACTTTTCCTGGAGTTTATTGGTGATCCCAAGTCTCCAGCCTGGAAGGCCTACCTTCTTGCGGTGCTGATGTTCCTCTCGGCCTGCCTGCAAATGCTGTTTAAGCAGCAGAACACGTACCGGATCAAGGTGCTGCAGATGAGGCTGCAGTCGGCCATCACTGGCCTCTTGTACAGAAAGGTGAGCCCCGGGGGACAACTACAGGTCTTCCCAGCCGGGAAAAGCAACGTAACTGAACTGGTTGGTAGTAATGCTATCAGCAGCTGAGAAGGCTTTCAGTCCTTACTTATTAGAGTCACTCATGATATATTCTCACTTCCTTTGTTATTTCTCTTTATTTGTATGTATTTATTTTTTCTAGACAGAGTCTCCACCCACCGTGACCTCTTAGAATGCTGGGATTACAGGTGTGAGCCACCTCACCTCGCTCTTGTAAAGTGTTTTAATCATCCTTTTTTACTGTTCTTCAGCTGGGGTTATGATCTCAGCCCTATTTCTCTCTGCTCCTGCTAAGGGACTCCCCATAGGCAGCCCAGTCCCCACCTCTGTCTAGGAAACAGCATACCAGGAAGTGAAGTTGGGTTGATCCTGCCTCAGTGCTGCTTCTGTTTTAGGTAAATGTCCTGTGGGGTCAGGGAGAGAAAATCCCAAGTGCACCTGTGGAACACCATGGGCATCCCCCAACTCAGGACTGTGGGAGAGATAGGGTATTGGAGGAGAGGTAAACCTGGAAGCCGCTTAGCCCCACTCTGTCCCCTGCCCTTTTTTTTTTTTTTTGAGATGGAGTCTTGCTCTTTCACCCAGGCCTGGAGTGCAGTGATGCAATCTTGGCTCACTGCAACCTCCGCCTCCCAGGTTCAAGAGATTTTCCTGCCTCATCCGCCTGAGTAGCTGGGACTACAGGTGAGTGCTACCACACCTGGCTATTTTTGCATTTTTAATAGAGCTGGGGTTTCACCATGTTGGCCAGGCTGGTCTCCAACTCCTGACCCTAGGTGATCCACCCACCTCGGCCTCCCAAAGTGCTGGGATTCCAGGCGTGAGCCACCGTGCTCAGTCAAGCCCTGCTCTGTTCTAATCTCACCACCTGTGAAAGGCTTCTGGGAGCTCCCAATCCCTTGCTCCCGGAGTTCTAGGAAAGCACAGTGAGGAGTGATTGTTTTCCTCACTCATCTAAATGTGATGAGCCTGGTCAAAGAAGTTTGCTGTTGCTGACTTGCAGCTGGTCAGGCCCCTGCCCTGTGGAAATTGCCCCCACTAAATCCTTATGCCTCAGTTTACTCAGCGAACTCAGACCTCCAGCCCTGCCCCAGGCTGGGTAAGTCTCCTCCCTGTCATGTCATGTGGGAATCTCCTGCGTGATACTTTATTTATTCATTGATTTATTGAGATGGGATCTTACTCTATCACCCAGGCTGGAGTGTAGTGGTACAATCTCAGCTCACTGCAATCTCTGCCTCCAGGGTCCAAGTGATTCTCCTACCTCAGTCTACTGAGTAACTGGGATTATAGGCACATGCCACCATGGCCTGCTAATTTTTGTATTTTTAGTAGATGGGGTTTCTCCATGTTGGTCAGGTGGGTCTCAAACTCTTGACCTTGTGATCCACCTGCCTTGGCCTCCCAAAGTGCTGGGATTACAAGCTCACATGGTGCCTGACCTGTGTGACACTTCAATGAAGTCAGGTGTGTAGGTGATGGCTGCCTGATCATCTTCCCACCACGGGGTGGGGCTAGGGGCTGTGTTGTCTAGAAATTCCTCAGCTCTTTATGCTGGGAAGGGAAGAAGGAAGAGGGGGCCCTCGGGGGACATGCAGTGAGGTTTGGTGGGGACATAGCTCACCAGATTGTATATGGTGTTCCCATGTAACTTGTAACCGCTCTCATAGAAGGTGACCTAGAACCCCAGGGAGTGGGGGTTGCTCTCTATCACCTAGGGGTGGGGGAAAGAGAAGCTGAGGCTGTACAGAGCCAGCAGGCAGGACAGGGAAACCAGGGCCAGGTGCGGTGGCTAATGCCTGTAATTCCAGCAGTTTGGGAGTCTGAGGCAGGTGGACCATTTGAGGTTAGGAGTTTGAGACCAGCTGGCCAACATGGTGAAACCCCGTCTCTACTAAAAATACAAAATTAGCCAAGTCTGCTAGTGCATGCCTGTAATCCCGGCTACTCAGGAGGGTGATACAGGAGAATCGCTTGAATATGGGTTGCTGAGGTTGCGGTGAGCCGAGATCATGCCATTGCACTCCAGCCTGGGCAACAAGAGTGAAACTTCGTATCAAAAAAAAAAAAAAGAAAAAAAGAAAAGAAAAAAGAAAACGAACTTGCTCTGCCAATGTGGCTGCAGGTGCAACCCCTGATATGTGCCCCCTGCCCCGCTCCTGCTGCACCAACATCACCCAAGACCCCCAGCTGTGGATTCGAAGTCCTGCAGTGCAGACGGCGTGGATTTGCAGAGCCGTGAGCCTGGGGTCTGTCCTGCAGCAGGAGACACAGAGGAGGGAGCCCTGGGTTTGAGCCAGAGGCAGCCTGTGGTGTTCCCCGGCAGGCCCTGGTCCCCTTGTGTTTTGTGACACCCCCCCATATCCTCACACAAGCCACCCCCATTTTCAGTATGATTACGGATGCTCCTTGACTCATGATGGGGTCATGTCCCCATAAATCTATCATAAATTAGTAATAGCAGCCAAGTGCAGTAGCTTATGTCTGTAATCCCTTTGGAAGGTCAATGTGGGAAGATTGCTTGATCCCAGGAGTTCAAGACCAGCCTGGGCAACACAGAGAGATCCTGTCTCTATGGAAAAAAAAAGTGAAAATATACTAAGCTGAAAATGCATTTATTTGTTTTTTGAGACAGAGTCTCACACTGTCATCCAGGTTGGAGTGCAGTGGTGCAATCTTGGCTCATTGCAACCTCTGCCTATCAGGTTCCAGTGATTCTCCTGCCTCAGCCTCCAGAGTGGCTGGCATTACAGGCATGAGCACTGGGTAAATTTTGTATTTTTAGTAGAGATTGGGTTTCACCATGTTGGCCAGGCTGGTCGAGAACACTCGACCTCAGGTAATCTGCCTAAATCAGTCTCCTAAAGTGCTGGGATTTCAGGCGTGAGCCACTGTACCTGGCCTATTTATTTTTATTTTTGGAGGTGGAATCTGGCTCTGTTGCTCAGGCTGCAGTGCAGTGATCTCCTCTTGGCTCACTGCCTGCAACCTCTGCCTCCCAGGTTCACGCAATTCTCCTGCCTCAGCCTAGCAGGTAGGTGGGACTACAAGTACCCTACTATACCTAGCTAATTTTTGTATTTTTAGTAGAGACAGGGTTTCACCATGTTACCCAGGCTGGTCTAGAACTCCTCAGCTTAGGCAGTCTGCCCACCTCAGCCTCCCAAAATGCCGGGATTACATGTGTGAGCCAACATACTTGACCTGCAAATGCATGTAGTACACTACCCTACCAAGCATTGGAGATTAGCCCAGATGACTTTAGGTTGAAAACAAACTGAGGGATACTATCCAAGATGGCCGTTTAGGAACAGCTCAGGATTGCAGCTCCCAGTGAAAGCACAGAGGGTGAGTGGATGCCGCATTTTTATTGCCCACAGACTAGGCAATTCCCAGGTGGAGGAGCTCCACGGGTCGCCAGCGCGGCTGTTTCGGCCAGCGCGGCTGTATCGGCCAGCGCCGCTGTGCCCCACGTGGCTGCTTTGTTGGTGCCCTGGAGCAGCTGTTCTCCGTACAAAATACACTGGTCCGGGTGCCCTTTTGGCTGGTGATTGGAGCCATGGGAAGTTGCCCATTCGTCTGTTTAAAAAGGGGACTGAGCAGGGAACCAGGACAGTAGATTCCAGGGCAAAAAAAGCACCACAAATCTCAGTGCCGCTGTTTATGCCAGCGCAGTGAGTCGCTGCCCGGGAAAAAACACAGACCCCGGCACCCCTTCAACAGGCGACTGGAACACCAACTTAAAAAAAATAAAGGCTCTGAGGCAGGGAGCCAGGCGATCAGGCTCGGCTGGTCCCACCCCCACAAAAGAACAGCAATCAGAAACTCTCTGGGTTGGGAGTTTCACAGCAAGTGCAGGTGAACCCGGGACGGTCCAGCTCTGTGGGGGAGGGGGGTCCGCCATTACCGAGGCAGCCTGCCACTACGGAGGTAGTAAGCCAATGCTGAGGCAGACCGCCATTGCCAAGGCAACCCGTCATTGCTGAGGCAGCCCACCGTTTCCATGGCAACATGCCACTGCAGAGAGGCTCCGCCTTAACAGAGGCGGGCCACCATTGCCCAGGCAGTTCTAACTACACCCATATAAACAGGACTGCAAGGAAGTTCACTCAGCAGCTGGGCGGAGCCCACAGCAGCTCAGCAAAGCCTCTAAAGGCAGATAGTGACTAGGCTGCCTCCTTGCTGGGCAGGGCAGCTCTGAAGGAAAAAAAAGAAGGCAGCAGCATAACGGAAACTCATAAAGCCCTAAATCCCTGGGACAGAGCACCTGGGAACAAAAAGTGGTTTATGAGTTCCGCTGCAGCTGACCTAAACGTACCTGCCCAGCAGCTCTGAATGAACAACGGAACTCACAGCTCAGCACTTGAGCTCCTATAAAGAAGAGACCGTCTCCTCAAGCAGCTCCCCAACCCCTGTATATCCAAAGAGTCACCTCATAAAGGAGAGATGAGATTGACACTTGGTGGGTATCCTTCTGGGACAAAGATAGCAGAAGAAGAAAACTGATAACAACCCTTACTATTCAGCAGCTGCTGCAGGTGATCCCCAGGCAAGCAGGGCCTGGAGTGGACCTCAGCAGACCTACCGCAGAGGGGCAAGACTGTCAGAAGGAAAACCAAGAAACAGAAATAACCTCATCATCAAAAAACAGAACATCCACTCAGAGACCCAATCTGAAAGCCAGCAACTACAAAGACGTATAAATCCATAAAGATGGGAAGAAACCAGCGCAAAAAGGACGAAAACACCCGAAACCAGAACACCTCTCCTCCTAAAAGGGATCACAACTCCTCACCAGCAAGGGAACAAGGTTGGATGGACAACGAGTGTGATGAAATGACAGAATCAGACTTCAGAAGGTGGGTAGTAAGAAACTTCTGTGAACTTAAAAAACATCTTCTAACCCAATGCAAAGAAACTAAGAACGTGAAAAAAAGATTTGACGAAATGCTAACGAGAATGGACAAAATAGAAAGGAATATAAATGAATTGATGGAGCTGAAAAACACAACACGAGAACTTCGCGAAGCATGCACAAGTATCAACAGCCAAATTGACCAAGCAGAAGAAAGGATATCAGAGGTTGAAGATCAACTCAATGAAATAAAACGGGAAGGCAAGAATAGAGAAAAAAAGGTAAAAAGGCATGAACAAAGTCTTCAAGAAATGTGAGACTATGTGAAAAGACGTAATCTACGTTTGATAGGCGTACCCGAATGCGACGAAGAGAATGAATCCAAGCTGGAAAATGCTCTTCAGGATATTATCCAGGAAAATTTCCCCAACCTAGAAAGGCAGGCAAATAATGAAGTCCAGGAAATACAGAGAACACCACAAAGATATTCGTCAAGAAGAGCAACCCCAAGGCACATAATCGTCAGATTCTCCAGGGTGGAAATGAAGCAGAAAATACTAAGAGCAACCAGAGAGAAAGGTCGGGTTACCCACAAAGGGAAGCCCATCAGACTCACAGCAGATCTCTCAGCAGAAACCCTACAAGCCAGAAGAGAGTGGGGGCCAATATTCAACATCCTTAAGGAAAAGAACTTTCAAGCCAGAATCTCCTATCCAGCCAAACTAAGCTTCATAAGTGAAGGAAAAATAACATCCTTCGTGAACATGCAAGTACTCAGAGATTTCGTCACCACCAGGCCAGCTTTACAAGAGCTCCTGAAAGAGGCTCTACACATATATAGGAACAACCAGTACCAGCCACTCCAAAAACATGCCAAATGGTAAAGAGACTCAACACAATGAAGAATCTGCATCAACTAATTGGCAAAAGAGCCAGCTAGCACCAAAATGGCAGTATCAAATTCACACATAACAATATTAACCCTAAATGTAAATGGACTAAATGCCCCAATCAAAAGACACAGACTGGCAAATTGGATAAAAAGACAAAACCCATCGGTGTGCTGTATCCAGGAAACCCATCTCACACGCAAGGATACAGAAAGGCTCAAAATAAAGGGATGGAGGAAGATTTACCAAACAAATGGAGAGCAAAAAAAAGCAGGAGTTGCAATTCTCATCTCTGATAAATTAGACTTTAAAGCAACAAAGATCATAAGAGACAAAGACGGATATTACATAATGGTAAAAGGATCAATGCAACAAGAAGAGCTAACGATCCTAAATATATACGCACCCAATACAGGAGCACCCAGATACATAAGGCAAGTTCTTAATGACTTACAAAGAGACTTAGACTCCCACACAATAATAGTGGGGACTTTAACACCCCATTGTCAACATTAGACAGATCAACCAGACAGAAAATTAACAAGGATATCCAGGACTTGAATTCAGTCCTGGACCAAGCAAACCTAATAGACATTTACAGAACTCTCCACCCCAAAGCCACAGAATATACATTCTTCTCAGCACCACATCACACCTACTCTAAAATTGACCACATAATTGGGAGTAAATCACTCCTCAACAAATGCAAAAGAACGGAAATCATAACAAACAGTCTCTCAGACCACAGTGCAATCAAGTTAGAACTCAGAATTCAAAAACTAACTCAGAACCGCACAGCTTCATGGAAGCTGAACAACTTGCTCTTGAATGTTGACTGGGTAAACAATGAAATGAAGGCAGAAATAAAGATGTTCTTCGAAACCAACGAGAGTGAAGACAAAACATACCAGAATCTCTGGGACACATTTAAAGCAGTCTCTAGAGGAAATTATATAGCAATAAGTGCCCACATGAGAAGCAAGGAGAGATCAAAAATTGACACCCTATCATCAAAATGAAAAGAGCTAGAGGAGCAAGATCAAAAAAACTCAAAGTCTAGCAGAAGACAAGAAATAGCTAAGATCAGAGCAGAACTGAAGGAGATAGAGACACAAAAAAACCTTCAAAAAATCAATAAATCCAGGAGCTGGTTTTTGAAAAGATCAACAAAATAGGCAGACTACTAGCTAGATTAATAAAAAAGAAAAGAGAGAATAAGCAAATTGATGCCATAAAAAACGATAAAGGGGATATCACCACAGATTCCACAGAAATTCAAACCATCATCAGAGATTATTAGAAAGAACTCTATGCACATAAACTAGTAAACCTGGAAGAAATGGATAAATTCCTGGACACTTGCCTCCTCCCAAGCCTAAACCAGGAAGAAGCCGAAACCCTGAACAGAGCCATAAGAAGGTCTGAAGTTGAGGCAGCAATTAAGAGCTTACCACCCAAAAAAAGTCCAGGGCCAGACAGGTTCACAGCCGATTTCTACCAGACATACAAGGAGGAGATGGTACCATTCCTTCTCAAACTACTCCAAACAACACAAAAAGAGGGAATTCTTCCCAAATCATTTTATGACACCAACATCATCCTGATTCCAAAACCCAGCAGAGACTCAACAAGAAAAGAAAACTTCAGGCCAATATCCATGATGAACATAGATGCTAAAATCTTCAATAAAATACTGACAAGCCGATTGCAACAGCACATCAAAAAGCTTATCCACCATGATCAAGTAGGTTTCATCCGGGGGATGCAAGGCTGGTTCAACATACGCAAGTCTATAAACGTAATTCACCACATAAACAGAACCAAAGACAAAAACCACATGATTATCTCAATTGATGCAGAGAAGGCCTTTGACAAAATTCAAAAGCTCTTTATGCTAAACACCCTCAATAAGCTAGGTATTGACGGAACGTATCTCAAAATAATAAAAGCTATTTATGACAAACCAACAGCCAATATCATCCTGAATGGGCAAAAACTAGAAGCATTCCCCTTGAAATCTGGCACTAGACAAAGATGCCCTCTCTCACCACTCCTATTCAACATAGTACTAGAATTTCTAGCCAGAGCAATCAGGCAAGAAAAAGAAATAAAGGGCATTCAA